>NW_027362768.1:147433003-147993003 GCF_046119375.1 Phyllobates terribilis | reverse complement strand
AGTCCCTAAAGTTTACTATGATATATGATTATATATAGATACATAACCTAGATATGTATAGTAATACACACAAATACTTTAGTAAAACTCTTTATCTGTATGTCTAAAAGAGGCTGCTTTGTCATCAAATACATACAGAGACATTATGTGCTACTATATAATAAGGCAACCGATGCTGCAGTGTAACAATGCCCTTATATAACAATAAGCAACTCCTGTATAATAATAATATACAGAAAGGAACAAAAGGACTGCTGTATAAAATGTACACTGTATAACAAATATATGGTATAAAAAAAGCATAATAGGCGCTGTACAATAACAGATATGAATACATAAAGGACTGCTGTATAATGAAGTGCTATGTACAGACAGAAGCGACTAAACGTACAAAAACTGCGGCACAAAAACATCATATATATAGAACAGCTGCATACAGATATATATGGGGGAATAAGAGACTAAGTATATTAATATATGCATACATGCACTGCAGCTTATAGTATACATGTATAACAATAGGTTTATTATATACATGCATAATAATTTATATGATTATGATTATATAAATAAATTTGAAACGTCTGTATAATAATATACATATATAGACATAAGTGACAGCAGTATAATAATAATATACGTATAGAGCAAGAAGGGACTGCAGTATAATAAAATATACATAGAGAGACATAATGGAATTCAATATGATTAAAATATACATAGGGAGACATAAGGGACAGCAATATAAAAATATATAGGTATCCATAGGAAATGCAATATAATATAGATATGGAGACATAAGGGACAACAATATAATAATAAAATATAGATAGACATAAGGGAATGCAATATAATATAGATATGGAGACATAAGGGACAACAATATAATAATAAAATATAGATAGACATAAGGGAATGCAATATAATATATATGGTGACATAAGGCACAGCAATATAATAATATAGATAGGGAGACATAAGGGAATGCAATACAATATATATATATGGAGACATAAGAGACAGAAATATAATAATATATATATAGGGAGATACAAGGGACTGCAATCCAATAATAATATATAGGTAGACATAAGGGAATGTAATAAAATATATATATGGAGACATAACGGACAGCAATATAATAATAATAATATATATAGGGAGACATAACGGACTGCAATAATATATATATATATATATATATATATATATATATATATGGAGACATAAGGTTCTGCATTATAATAATAATAATAATAATAATAATAATAATATATACATATGGAGACAAGGGAATGCAATATAATATATATGAAAATATAAGCGACTGTAGTATAATACTAATATACATAGGGAGACATAAGGGACTGTAATATATTATATATATGTAGACATAAGGGACTGCATGATAATATTAGTAATAATAATAAAAAGGTATAAGGGACTGCAGTATAATAATAAGTTATGTGGGACTGTTGTACAATAGTAATTACATAAATATTGAGACATAAGGGACTGTAGTATTATAATAATAAGATACATATGGAGATATAAGGGACTGCAGTTTAATAATTTAAATATGGAGACATATGGGACTGCTGTATAAAAATAAAAAATATATACTTATAGAGACATAAGGGATTTCAGTAAAGTAAAATACCTATGGGTATTAATAATAGACATATGGAGACATAAGGGACTGCAGTACAAGTAATATATATATATATATATATATATATGTATATATATATATATATAAATATACATACAGACGA
Organism: Phyllobates terribilis; assembly: GCF_046119375.1. NCBI lineage: Eukaryota > Metazoa > Chordata > Amphibia > Anura > Dendrobatidae > Phyllobates > Phyllobates terribilis. The sequence continues at coordinate 147,991,228 of NW_027362768.1, read as the reverse complement.
AGGATTGCAATATAATAATAATTATAATAATTAATAATAATTGTATACATAGGGAAACATAAGGGACTGCAATATAATATTATACATAAGGAGACATAGGGGACTATGTATAATAATAATTATTATTATTGAAAAAAAAAAGATACAGTGCACCCATCCTAGCTGGTTCTTTCTGCAGACGCCGCATCTTGCCCTGGCACAGCAGGGGGCACCTTGCTCCAGGCTCTGGGGCAGTTTGGACCGGACCCAGCAGCTCAGAACCGTTAGCAGTTTCAGCAGCTTCGTGTTTCTTGTTTTCTCTCTTCCTGTCCAAACATATTTCAAATTTCCGCGCCTCGTGTGACAGTTCCTCCTTGTGCTGAGAGCTGCTGCCAGTCCTCACAGCCTGACCCTGCCAGTCCTCCCAGCCTGACCCTGCCCGTGCACTCAGGCATCAGCTCCCACACTCACACTCATCCTTCTGTCCTTCTCCCTCCATCCTTGCATCTTCCTTCTGTTGTAGGACCCCTCCCTCTATGTAGGGTCCCCTGTATATTTCTATGCCATCGACATATGGTGCCATGCCCATCTCCAGCGCTGCTGCCTTCTGCAAACCTCTTCTTCCTTGCTCCAAGGCTGGCATCAGATGCACCTGATTTTAACCTCTTCCATCCCGGATCCTTGTTTAGCCCTGAGTCCTCCTGACTTTTCCTCTTGCAGCCCCGGAGCACTGATCTATCTGTAACTGAGCCGCCAGCCAGTCTGCTGGATGCTGCACAGAAAGAAGGTTCTGCCCAGTTTGGATCGTGCAGAACATACGGGACATCGGCTGCAGAGCTCTGACACTTCCTGATTGCAACCATTACTGTGTAAGGGGCAGTGCTGCAGAGAGCTGCTGACTGTCAGGAGAGGGGTAAAGCCTGAATGCATTAATTGCATACCAGCATAATCAGTATGAAGGCCGAAGATTAGATGCCCACTAAAAAATTGGGCATAGACAGAGAGCATGTAGGACACACCCTGCAGATGCATTGCAGATAGGGCACTGACAGGCTACATGCATGGCACAGACTGTGCACTACATATAGTGACTGCATGCAGACCACAGGCTCAAACAGAGAATAGACTGACTGCATGCAGAGGACAACTGTGAAGCCATTACAGATGGGTTTGCATAAAGGGCTCAGACTGTAGAGCCAGGGTCAAGACTGACTGCATGCAGGACACTCATTGCAGAAGCATTAGTAGCAGGGCATATGCTACAAGCACAGAGAACAGACTCCAGAGCCACTTAAACAGGGCACAGACCTGCTGCATTAGGGTGTAAACGTCAGTGCCATCACTGTGGGGCAGAGACTGCATGCAGAACACTCACTGCAGAACTAACACACAGGACAACAATGGAAAGCATAAAGGGCAGAAACTCCAAATCCAGGACACCTAGGTCATAGATTTCCTGAAAGAATGGCACAGGCTACAAAACCCTTACAGAAAGGGCATCAACTGATTCCAAGCAGGGCACAGACCTAGAGCATTTCCAGGTCATGGATTTATGGGACAAGTGTAGGGGACAGCAGTCAGTATATAATAGGGTCAGCGCTTCGTGCCATAGTCTGTACAGTGTTATAGTTGTAAGTCCTGGTAATAGAGGGCTGCACTGTTCACACTATGAACTATGGTCATAATGCAATGATTCAGCATTAAAGACTTCATTTGTGGAATCTATCCCCATATCTGATATCTCGCTACAGTTTTCATATTACTGCAGGCTTTTGCCTGTCTTGTAGTGTGTTAAAAAAAAATTCTACTTTCTTTTCAGAATATTGCATCCTTATACTGTATACTGCAAACAGAATAATGTTATTTAACATTTGTACTATTGTAGTTATTGCAGATAAATAGATATAATTGTGAGTATCATTGTATTGCAATAAATGGTAATGTATAATATCATGACACTGCTATAATAACAACAACATAATGTACTATTCTAGTCATTGCATCTGTCTATTTATCACAGAAGAGTGCTGCAGAGTATTGTTCGGGAGTGCAGAATCCTTCGGCAGCACACCATAGCTCCCTACACTTCACTACATATATATACAGCGGGGGAAATAAGTATTTGATCCCTTGCTGTTTTTGTTCGCCCACTGACAAAGACATGAACAGTCTATCATTTTAAGGTTAAGTTAATTTTAACATTGAGAGATAGAATATCCCCCAAAAAATCAAGAAAATCACATTGTATAAATTAGATAATTTTTTTTTGTATTTTGCAGTGAGAAATAAGTATTTGATCCCTCTGGCAAATAACACTTAATACTTGGTGGCAAAACCCTTGTTGGCAAGCACAGCAGTCAGACGTTTTTTTGTAGTTGATGATGAGGTTTGCGCTCATGTCAGGAGGAATTTTGGTCCACTCCTCTTTGCAGATCATCTATAGATCAATAAGATTTTGAGGCGGTCACTTGGCAACTCGGAGCTTCAACTCCCTCCATAAGTTTTCTATGGGATTAAGGTCTGGAGACTGGCTAGACCACTCCATGACTTTACTGTGCTTCTTTTTGAGCCACTCCTTTGTTGCCTTGGCTGTATGTTTTCGGTCATTGTCTTGCTGGAAGACCCAGCCACAATCCATCTTCAATGCTCTTACAGAGACAAGGAGATTGTTGGCCAAAATCTCGCGATACATGATCCCATCCATCTTCCCTTCAGTACGGTGCAGTGGTCGTGTGCCTTTTGCAGAAAAGCACCCCTGAAGTATAATGTTTCCTCCACCATGCTTCATGGTTGGGATGATGTTCTTAGGGTTGTACTCATCCTTCTTCTTCCTCCAAACACGGCTAGTTGAGTTAATGCCAAAGAGCTAAATTTTTGTCTCATCTGACCACAGCACCTTCTCCCAATAACTCACAGAATCATCCAGGTGTTTATTGGCAAACTTCAGATGGGCCTGCACATGTGCCTTCTTGAGCAGGGGGACCTTGCGGGCCATGTAGGATTTTAAACCTTTACAGCGTAATGTGTTACCAATGGTTTTCTTAGTGACTGTGGTCCCAGCTGCCTTGAGATCATTAACAAGTTCCCCCCGTGTACAGAGGCGGACACAGACTGTAGTGGGCCCCTGTGCAAGAACTTTTTGGCCCCCACCCCCTGCCCTTCATAGGGCAACAAAGTTATGTAAACATAACCCCCCCATGTGCATCTCTCACCCCCCATGTGCATCTCATCCCCCCGTGCATCTCTCATCCCCCCGTGCATCTCTGATTCCCCCCACTCCTCCCCATGCGATCCCTGCAAAATCCTGGCGCTCGTCCACGTCTCTGCCACCAGGTTCTACCGACTTCCGGCCATGTGACGGCGCCGTCACATGACCGGAAGTCAGGGGAATCATGAAGGCTCTGACGCAGCAGCGCTGCACTGCTACACAGAGGAATGCAGCGCTGAGATGTCCCGGCGCTTAACGCTCAGCATGGAGCCGGGGGCCCAGGTCCGGCTCCAGGTTTTTGTGGGCCCCGGGCGAAAGAGTCTCAGTGGGCCCCTTTAACACATACCACAATTCATGATGCACAGATACCAAAGAGAAATATATATATAGTACAAGGCCAGGGATTTCACTTCTTACATTACATGAGTGATATCTATTGTAAATTCCACAATAGCTCAGAAACCAGCGAATCGCTCCACACAGTATACTGGCCCCCATAAAATGCTCCATACAGAATACTGGCCCCCATAAAACGCTCCATACAGAATACTGGCCCCCATATAACGCTCCATACAGAATACTGGCCCCCATATAACGCTCCATACAGAATACTGGCTCCCATATAACGCTCCATACAGAATACTGGCCCCCATATAACGCTCCATACAGAATACTGGCCCCCATATAACGCTCCGTACAGAATACTGGCCCCCATATAACGCTCCATACAGAATACTGGCCCCCATATAACGCTCCATAAGGAATACTGGCCCCCATATAACGCTCCATACAGTATACTGGCCCCCATAAAATGCTCCATACAGCAGAATACTGGCCCCCATAAAAAGCTCCATACAGAATACTGGCCCCCATAAAAAGCTCCATATAGAATACTGGCCCCCATGAAATGCTCCATACAGGAGACTGGCCCCCATAAAATGCTCCATACAGAATACTGGCCCCCATAAAATGCTCCATACAGGATACTGGTCCCCATATAACGCTCCATACAGGATACTGGCCCCCATATAACGCTCCATACAGGATACTGGCCCCCATATAACGCTCCATACAGAATACTGGTTCCCATATAATGCTCCATACAGGATACTGGCCCCCATATAATGCTCCATACAGAATACTGGCCCCCATAAAATGCTTCATACAGAATACTGGCCCCCATATAACGCTCCATACGGAATACTGGCTCCCATATAACACTCCATACAGGATACTGGCCCCCATATAACGCTCCATACAGAATACTGGCCCCCATATAACGCTCCATACAGGATACTGGCCCCCATATAACGCTCCATACAGAATACTGGCCCCCATATAACGCTCCATGCAGGATACTGGCCCCCATATAGCGCTCCATGCAGGCTGTTCCCCACACATAATGCCCCACGCAGGCTGTTCCCCCCACATAATGCCCCACGCAGGCTGTTCCCCCCACATAATGCCCCATGTAGGCTGTTCCTCCATATAGGATGTCACCCCCCTTATAATGCCCCATGCAGGATGACACCCCCCCTTCCTTATAATGCCCCATGCAGGATGTCACCCCCCCTCCCTTATAATGCCCCACGCAGGATGTTACACACACCCCCTCCCTTATAATGCCCCATGCAGGATGTCACCCCCTCCCTTATAATGCCCCATGCAGGATGTCACACACACACCCCTCCCTTATAATGCCCCATGCAGGATGTCACACCCCCCCTCCCTTATAATGCCCCATGCAGGATGTCACACACCCCCCTCCCTTATAATGCCCCATGCAGGATGTCACCCCCCCTCCCTTATAATGCCCCATGCAGGATGTCACCCCCCCTCCCTTATAATGCCCCATGCAGGATGTCACCTCCCCTCCCTTATAATGCCCCATGCAAGATGTCACCCCCCTCCCTTATAATGCCCCATGCAGGATGTCACCCCCCCTCCCTTATAATGCCCCATGCAGGATGTCACCCCCTTCTCCCTTATAATGCCCCATGCAGGATGTCACACACACCCCCTCCCTTATAATGCCCCATGCAGGATGTCAGCCCCCCCTTATAATGCCCCATGCAGGACGTCACCCTTCCTCCCTTATAATGCCCCATGCAGGATGTCACACCCCCCTCCCTTATAATGCCCCATGCAGCATGTCATAATGCCCCATGCAGGATGTCACACCCCCTTCCCTTATAATGCCCCATGCAGGATGTCACACCCCCCCTCCCTTATAATGCCCCATGCCGGATGTCACACACACCCCCTCCCTTATAATGCCCCATGCAGGATGTCACCCCCACCCTTATAATGCCCCATGCAGGACGTCACCCCTCCTCCGTTATAATGCCCCATGCAGGATGTCACCCCCCCCCTTATAATGCCCCATGCAGGACGTCACCCCTCCTCCCTTATAATGCCCCATGCAGGATGTCAAACCCCCCTCCCTTATAATGCCCCATGCAGGATGTCACCCCCCCTCCCTTATAATGCCCCATGCAGGATGTCACCCCCCTCCCTTATAATGCCCCATGCAGGATGTCACCCCCCCTCCCTTATAATGCCCCATGCAGGATGTCACACCGGGTGCCGGGGCCCTGAGCAAGTGGGGGGAGCGGGCACTGACACCACTCTCCTCCGCTCACGGGTCCCATAGCACGCGGGGTGCCCGAAGGTGAGGGGCCCCCCGCCAGCTCAGGGCCCCGGCATTTGCCCGGGTGCTGACGCCGGCCCTGCGGGGGCCCCATGAGGAAACGCACAAGAGGGGGGCCCCAGCGGGGCTCCGAGGGGGCCCCGACTGGCCGGGCCCCATACTGGAGTCAGGAAAAGTCATGCCCTGATGGCGGCCCTGCTGGAGGCTGGAGGGGCCCCCTCTCTCTCGGGGCCCCCGTTCAATGAACGGGCTGCACGGGCGGTAGGTCCGCCCCTGCCCATGTAGTTTTAGGCTGATATCTCACCTTCCTCATGATCACGGATACCCCATGAGGTGAGATTTTGCATGGTGCCCCAGATCGATGTCGATTGACAGTCATTTTATATTTCTTCCATTTTCTATTGCACCAACAGTTGTCTCCTTCTCACCCAGCGTCTTACTTATGGTTTTGTAGCCCTTTCCAGTTTTGTGCAGGTCTATGATCTTGTCCCTTAGAAAGCTCTTTGGTCTTGCCCATGTTGTAGAGGTTAGAGTCTGACTGATTAATTGAGTCTGTGGACAGGAGTCTTTTATACAGGTGACTATGTAAGACAGCTGTATTTAATGCAGGTAAGAAGTTGATTAGGAGCGTCTAACTGGTCTGTAGGAGCCAGAACTCATAATGGTTTATAGGGGTTCAAATACTTATTTCTCACTGCAAAATGCAAAAAAATTATCTAATTTATACAATGTGATTTCTTGATTTTTTTTTGGATATTCTATCTCTCAATGTTAAAATTAACCTACCCTTAAAATTATAGACTGTTCATGTCTTTGTCAGTGGGTAGACTTACAAAAACAGCAAGGGATCAAATACTTATTTCCCCCACTGTACATACACTCCTCAACATTGAAATTGCAATACCAAGAAGGAAAAGTTGTGGAATTATGTAAATCACAGGATGGAGACATGTTAATGATCCACAAATATTGAAAAAATAGAAACAACATTTTCAAACATCTCGATTTATTCAGTATCGAGTATGATCACCACTTTATTATTATTATTATTATTTATTACTATAGCGCCATTTATTCCATGGCGCTTTACATGTGAGAAGGGGTATACATAGCGAAAACAATTACAAAATCTTGAACAAAAACACGACGCCGACTGGTACTGGAGGAGAGACAACCATGCCCACTAGGCAGGGCCGGACTGGCCATCTGGCAGTTCTGGCAAATGCCAGATGGGCCGGTCTGGCTGTGGGCCCCATTACCTACTATTAGCAATTATGACGGAGCACAGAGGCGAAGGCTCCGTCACTTACTCAGGCAGGCCATGGGCATACCTTCACACGCAGCACAGGTCACTTGCGCAGGCGGGCCGCGGGCATCCCTTCAGCCGGGGGCTTGCTGGAGGTTATCGCATGCAGGTGATGTCGGCGGTCGACCGCCAGCGTCCACTGAGAGACAGGACCGAAGAGGTGATGGACGCTGAGGAGGATGAGGAGACAGGATTAGGTGAGTATAAATATTTTTTTTTATTTTTGGGTTCTGTGGGGAACCATAATACTATATAGGGGCTGTTTGTGGGGGATGATTCTGCTATATGGGGGCTGTTTGTGGGAGACCATCATACTACATGGGGGCTGTTTGTGAGAAACCATCATACTATATGTGGGCTGTTTGTGGGGGATCATCTTGCTATATGGGGGCTGTTTGTGGGGGACCATAATACTATATGGGACTGTTTGTGGGGAATCATCCTGCTATATGGGGGCTGTTTGTGGGGGACCAGCATGCTTTATGAGGCCTGTTTGTGGGGGATCATCCTGCTATATGGGGGCTGTGTGTGGTGGATCATCCTGCTATATGGGGAGCTGTTTGTGGGGGATCATCCTGCTATATAGGGGCTATTTGTGGGGGACCATCATGCTACATGGGGGCTGTTTGTGTGGGATCATCCTGCTATACGGGGGTTGTTTGTGGGGGACCATAATACTATATGGGGGCTGTTTGTGGGGGACCTTAATACTATACGGGGGCTGTTTGTGGGGGACCATCATACTACATGGGGGCTGTTTGTGGGGGACCATAATACTATATGTGACTGTTTGTGGGGGACCATCATGCTATATGGGGGCTGTTTGTGGGGGACCAGCATGCTTTATGGGGGCTGTTTGTGGGGGATCATCCTGCTATATGGGGGCTGTTTGTGGGTGACCATAATACTACATGGGGGCCATTTATGAGGAACAATAATACTATATGGGGGATGTTTGTGGGGGACCATCATACTATATGGGGATTGTTTGTGGGGGATCATAATACTATATGGAAGCTGTTTGTGGAGGACCACCATTCTATATAGAGGACTGTTTGTGGGGAGCCATCATACTATATGGGTGCTGTTTGTGGGGGACCATCTTACTACATGGGCACTGTTTGTGGGTGATCATCCTGCTATATGGGGGCTCTTTGTGGGGAATCATCCTGCTATATGGGGGCTGTTTGTGGGTGACCATAATACTACATGGGGGCCGTTTATGAGGAACAATAATACTATATGGGGGCTGTTTGTGGGAGACTATCATACTATATGGAGGCTGTTTGTGGGGGACCATCCTGCTATATGGGGGCTGTTTGTGGGGGACCATCCTGCTATATGGGGGCTATTTGTGGAGGACCACCATTCTATATAGAGGACGGTTTGTGGGGAGCCATCATACTATATGGGTGCTGTTTGTGGGGGACCATCTTACTACATGGGCACTGTTTGTGGGTGATCATCCTGCTATATGGGGGCTCTTTGTGGGGAATCATCCTGCTATATGGGGGCTGTTTGTGGGTGACCATAATACTACATGGGGGCCGTTTATGAGGAACAATAATACTATATGGGGGCTGTTTGTGGGAGACTATCATACTATATGGAGGCTGTTTGTGGGGGACCATCCTGCTATATGGGGGCTGTTTGTGGGTGACCATTCTGCTATATGGGGGCTATTTGTGGAGGACCATCATTCTATATAGAGGACTGTTTGTGGGGGACCATCATACTATATGGAGGCTGTTTGTGGGGGACCATCATATATGGAGGCTGTTTGCGGGGGACCATCATACTATATGGGGGCTGTTTGTGGGGGACCATCATATTATATGGAGGCTGTTTGTGGGGGACCATCATACTATATGGGGGTGGTTTGTGGGAGACCATAATACTATATAGAGGACTGTTTGTGGGGGACCATCATACTATATGGGGGCTGTTTGTGGGGGACTATCATACTATATGGAGGCTGTTGTGGGGGACCATCATACTATGTGGAGACTGTTTGTGGAGGACCATCATACTATATAGAGGACTGTTTGTGGGGGACCATCATACTATATGGGGGCTGTTTGTGGGGGACCATCATACTATATGGGGGCTGTTTGTGGGGGACCATCATACTATATGGGGGCTGTTTGTGGGTGACCATCATACTACATAGAGGACTGTTTGTGGGGGACCATCATACTATATGGGGGCTGTTTGTGGGGGACCATCATACTATATGGAAACTGTTTGTGGGGGACCATCATACTATATAGAGGGCTGTTTGGGGCAACCATCATACCATATAGGGGTCTGTGGGGGATCTTCATTTTGTGTGGGGGCTGTGGTGGACATTATACTGTGTGGAGGTCTAAGGGGCACATTATACTATGTGGTGGGCTGTGGTGATCTTCATACTATATGGGGTGATTAAGGGGGACATCAAATTTAATGGGGTGGTTATGAGGGGCATCATGCTTTATATAGGGGTCTGTTGTGCACCACTGTAAATTAGGGGCTGTGCTGAATACCATAATGTATTGGGGGCTGTGGTGACCCTCTTAATATGTGGGTGCTGTGCAGCATCATACTTTTTATAGGGTTTGTGGGGTCATCATACCATGTGGGGCATAATACGCCATGAGGGTCACGAAAGGGGTATCATAGTGGGTGAGACCACTTAGGATCTTTAGTAGAGGGAAAATAAATGTAAGTGCTGCAATACATATCCTCCGTTTCTTAGAAAGTTGGGAGATATGCCCTTCTTTGACGTGATAGGACTTTTTCTATGGGACCTGTTATTTCTATGTACTCCCCTTTGGAGGCCCAATGGGGGATCGTTGTCATTATGGGGAAGCAAGGAGGCATTATTATTATTATTATAAGAAAGCACAGGGGCTGTTTGTATTATTATAACTAGGTGCATGGTCACTATTATAAGGGGTCACAGGGGAATTATTATAAGGCAGCACAAGTTGTGGTTTGTGTACAGGTGGTAAAATGAGAGGAGGGTCTTGGAAAAGCAGTAAAGTAAAGATGCCTCTGCTATATTTTACAAGGAGGAATTATGGTCGGTAGTAGTGGTCATGGCGGTCTGGGCTGAATTAAAAAGATGAGGGAAAACGAATGACAACAACCAGCAAGAACAGCACTGGTGAGAATCTGCACAGTACACACATATATGGTCTGTAGAGCACTGGTGTAGACCTGATATTACCATTATATGGTCACTGTATGGTCGTGATATCAGTCCTAGTGCAGTGGTTTTAGTTAAAGGGGTTGTCCAGGTTTAATGTTAAAGTCTGCAGCGACTCTGTATGACTGCAGATTTCTGAATCCTCATAGTGTGTGCATCGCGTGCTGTGAGGATTCTCCGGGGTTGGGAGCGGCCGGTCATGTGACCACAAGTATGATTTGAATTCATGCGATCACGTGCTGACTAGACGTGCACGGCCTCTCTCAATACAAGTGAATTTAGCAAAGCAGAGTACGTTTAGTTGGAATGTGGCCAGAGGTGTGGAAATCCCATACTTGTGGTCAGATGATGGCCTCTCCCAAAGCTGGCACCGGAGAATCCTGACAGTGCATGCTGTGAGGATTCAGAAGTCTGAAGTCACATAGACTTTAACATCAAGCCTGGAAACCCCTTTAACAATCAGTATGGTGGTATTATCAGTACTGTATATACGGGTAATATTTGGTTATGGTTTGTTGGTATTTGTCTGTTATATTGCAATATTGTTATTATTATTTAATTTTATATAGCGGTATTACTAGACATATTGAAAATCTTGATTTCCTTCAGGGAGGGTAATATAAGTAATTGATATCTCCATCTGGGGCTCGGGGGCTGGGACAGCATGGGCCTGTGTGCTTTTATATGCCAGGGCTGAATTTCAGTCCCAGTCCGTCCCTGCCGTTAGGGCTCACAATCTACAAGGGATGGGTGAGGATACAGTAGGTGAGGGTAGAGCTGGTCTTGCAGCGGTATGGTGGAGCGAGGGTTACTGCAGGTTATAGGCTTGTCGGAAGAGGTGGGTATTCAGGTTCCTTTTGAAGGTTTCCACGGTAGGCGCGAGTCTGATGTGTTGGGGTAGAGATTCCAGAGTAGGGGGGAAGCACGGGAGAAATCTTGTATGCGATTTGATTGTGGGAAGAGGAGATTAGAGGGAGTAGAGAAGGAGATCTTGTGAGGCTCGGAGGTTGCGTGCAGGTAAGTACTGGGAGACTAGGTCAGAGATATATGGAGGAGACAGGTTGTGAATGGCTTTGTATGCCAAGGTTAGGGTTTTAAACTGGAGTCTCTGGGCGATGGGGAGCCAGTGAAGGGACTGACAGAGAGGAGAGGCCGGGGAATAGCGGGGGGACAGGTGGATTAGTCGAGCAGCAGAGTTTAGGATAGATTGGAGGGGTGCGAGAGTGTTAGAAGGGAGGCCACAGAGCAGGAGGTTGCAGTAGTCGAGGCGGGAGATGATGAGGGCATGCACTAGTGTTTTTACAGATTCATAGTTGAGGAATGTGCGGATCCTGAAGATATTTTTGAGTTGGAGTTGGCAGGAAGTAGAAAGGGCTTGGATATGTGGTTTGAAAGAGAGACCAGAGTCCAGGGTTACCCTGAGGCAGCGAGCTTGTGGGACTGGGGAGTGTGAGCAGCCATTGACTTAGATAGATAGGTCAGTGAATGAGATGGGGGAAAGATGATGAATTCTGTTTTAACCATGTTAAGTTTTAGAAATCTAGCAGAGAAGAAGGATGAAATAGCAGACAGACATTGTGGGATTCTAGTTAGTAGGGAGGAGATATCGGGTCCAGAGAGGTAGATCTGTGTGTCATCAGCATAGAGGTGATACTGAAAGCCGTGAGACTCTATGAGCTGTCGCAGGCTGAAAGTGTAAATGGAGAAGAGCAGGAGTCCTAGGACTGAACCTTGGGGGACTCCGACAGATAGGAGGCGAGACGAGGAAGTGTTATGTGAGTGGGAGACACTGAATGTCTGGTCTGTTAGATATGAGGAGATCCAAGATAGGGCCAAGTCTGTGATGCCGAGAGATGAGAGAGTCTGTAGTAAGAGGGAATGGTCCACTGTGTCGAAGGCAGATGACAGGTCCAGGAGGACAGAGTAGTGCCACTTAGATTTGGCAGTTAGTAGGTCGTTGGTGAGTTTAGTTAGGGCAGTTTCAGTGGAGTGGTGCGATCGGAAGCCAGATCGGAAGCGGTCAAATAGGGAGCAGGAGCAGAGGTGGGAGGACAGTTCAAAATGGACATGTTGTTCCAGTAGTTTTGAGGCATAGGGGAGAAGTGATATGGGGCGATAGCTAGACAGAGAGGATGGGTCAAGGGAAGGCTTTTTGAGGATGGGTGTGATCGAGGCATGTTTGAAGCATGAGGGGAAGACGCCAGTTGTTAGTGACAGGTTGAAGAGGTGGGTTAGAGTTGAGATGAAGACTGTGGTAAGGTTGGGGATGAGGTGGGACGGAATTGGGTCAAGTTCACAGATGGTGAGGTGTGACTTGGAGAGTAAAGAGGAAAGTTGATCTTCTGTAATGGTGGAGAAGCTGGTTTTGGAGGAGGAGGATTGAGTAGATATGAGAAGGAGCTGTGTGGACTTTAGGCAAAAGTGTTGTCTGATAGTGTCAATCTTCTGTTTGAAGAATGAGGCAAAGTCTTCAGAAATCCCCACACTTACAGCCTCAGCTGCTATCAATAAGGTTATTAATGGTGGTCTGAGGAATGCAATAGGGGCAAATCATCAGGATCCACTGCTGGCAGCTCTCTTTGGAATTGGCGACCAATGACGTCCAGGATGTGCTCGATGGGAGACATGTCTGAAGACTCTGCAGGTCATGGTGGCACGTTTAGACCACGCAGGCCACTCACAGTAGCACGAGCAATATGCGGTCTGGAATTGACATGTTGAAAAATGGCTGCTGGGATACTTTGGAGAAATGGCTGCACCACTGGTTCCACCACCAAATCAATGTAACGCCAAGCAGTTAGTGCACCTGGAAGGAAGATTGAAGAGGTCTGGCTACTGTACATCATACTACTCCACCTGGCAGTAGGACCGGTGTAATGTTACCTTGTGAAGGCCTCTTTATGGCCCATGATGTTTCCAGACCAATGTCCAATTATCATTGTGTCTAAGACAAAGGCAGAACTTCACATGTAAAGCGCCATGGAATATATGGTGCTATAATAATAAATAATAATAATAACAACTCATCTTTGAAGAGGACAGACCTTCATTCCAGTCTCCATTTCTGTTTTGTTCTGCACCATGATAACGTTTAAGAGTAATGGCGTGAGGTCAATAGAACAACTGTGGCTGGATGTCTGGCTCGCAGCCCAGTTTGTGCAAATGTCTTCTGATTTTGTGGGGTAGCATAATGTATGGTAGCTGGACCCGTCTAGGCTTCTTTTCAGGTCAGAGTTACATTGATTTTGTCGTGGAACCATTGGTGTGGCCATTTTCGAAAGTGTCACAGGAGACGTTTTTAAACATGACAAAGCCAGGGTGTTTGTTGGTTGTGCTACTGTAAGCATCCTATGTAGCCTAAATGTGTGACCATGGCTGCAATGTCTCCAGACTTGTCTCCCATCAAGCACATCTGGGAATGTCATTGGTCAACAACTGCACAGGGAACTGCCAGCAGCGGATCTTGATGATTAGTCCAAGAACATTCAGCGCAGCAGAACATCAGTCAGACAACCATTAATAACCTCATTGACAGCAGCCGTGTAAGTGCAGGGATTTCTGCATGTGGCACTGTTACTCGGTACTGAATAAATCGAGATGTTTTGAAAATGTTGTTTCTATTTTTTCATAATTTGCAGATCATTAACATGTTTCTCCATCCTGTCATTTCCATCATTAACATGTCTATCGATCCTGTGATTTCCAGAATTCCGTGAATTTTCCTTCTTGGCGTTTCAATTTTATTTGTTATCTATCTATTGTTACATTATTTCTTTTACAGTGATAGCCTAAAAATATCAATAAGTATATGTTTATAGTATTATTCTCTTCAATATTAGTTACTATAGCTGTTTTGCATAGATAATGGTGATATTTGTGATATACTGACATGAAGAGGATAATATATTGTTTGAAATGTTAATCAGGGGTTTAAGTTAGCATTTATAGAATAATCACTGACTCATCTGTTTTAGTGTCAGACAGTTCTGTACTGCAAACTGACTTTGCACAAAAGCAGATTTTATCAGTTTTCCTTCAGTCTTTAGATAGCAGAAATCAGATAATGAAAGATTTCAGCGATTTATTTTATCTTATTATTTTCTATGTAGTAAATATCTAAATTAACTATTAGTTAGACAGCGTTCACATTGCTTTTGACTGACCATAACACTTTGTTGGCTCAGACAGATCCATTGACTTCAATGAGACAATCTGGGTCAAAATATGAAACTTTAGACTCCGTTTGACCCAATATCCGATGGTGTTCAATGGTGATCACTACTACTCCATTTATCATTTATCCTGTAAATATTTAATAAATGTTATATGAAGCAACCCCTAAAGGGAAATGTGTCTTTAAAAAAATGACATATTTTATATATTTTTTAAAACAATTAGATTTTTTCTTTAATTTTGCTATCTATATTAAAAAACAATCACATTGGCTACTAGTCCTTAATACAGAATCATACTTTATTTTATTTACAGATGGCTTCTCTGAAGTCTCATGATTGCTGATAACACCTCTGTCTACAATAGATAACACAATATCCACCATTCACAGTAAGTGATATCACAGCTCACCTCCTCCTCCTCCTCCCTTCACAGTTATCTGTGCCTGGATCAGAGCATGCCCAGTTTACACTTCCATACAATTCATTAGGGTCTGAGTCAGTATGTTGCTGCTTATGACCAAGTGACCATGTAACTGCTGTAAAGAACAAGAAGTACAAGAGTATGTGTAAACTTTAAGTATTTACAGCAAAAACACTGAAAGAATTGAGGAGCTGCAGAATTGAAACAGCTCCAAATCTGCAAGGAAAAAATAAGCAGCGTGTGCATGAGAGTTCAGAAATCTCATTCACTTTGCTGGTACAGTAAAACGTTGCATTTTTTTTCTTATACGAAAAAAATCACTGTAAAAACGCAAAGTGTGAAGAAGCCCTAAATAATATGAGGCCTAGTGGACACTCAAAAATATATATATATTTTTTTTATTAATATGTTTATATGAAATATTGAAAGAAAAATCTAAATTGTGCTAATAATACATTTAACATAAAAACCTGATTTAAACACTAGGTCATTTTCTGATGAAAAGTTACCTTTAAACACCCACAGAATGCTGCTGGATCTCTGTGTTTGTGCTTTTGTATTGCAGTCACTGCAGATTAGCACATTTATGTTTCTTTATTAGGAGCTGCTGACTAAGCCCTCATTCAGACAACCACATTTTTTTGAGCACAAGAAAAAAACCCAGACTGTTTTAAATTTGTATTCTGGATCCAACGTTGGTTCATTTTTGATCCGTATGTCACTTTTTACCATGATAGTGGCATCTATTTTTCTCATATTCAAAAAAAGTTTTTCCTAATTATTTTGTTACATTACAACCTGAGTTTAAATAGTTTTGTAATCCGATTTGTGTGTGACGCATCAGCACTAAAAAGTCTAAGTTGGTGACGTAAAGTGAGAAAATATAGGCATCAATAAAATGTATGGGATCGAATAACTGAAAATTGGCATGTGCATATGTATTCACCCCTTTTGCGATGAAGCCCCTAAATATTTCATATTCAAGCAGTTACCTTCATAAGTCACATGCTTAGTGAAAGGACGCCCACCTGTGTGCAATCTAACGTATTTTTTGGACTATAAGACGCTCCGGACCATAAGATGCACCCCAAATTTTGGGGATGGAAAATGGGAAAAAATATTCTTTTTATAAGATGGGGGTCTGTCTTATAGTCCCTCAGGTGGGAGAAGGCGGTGCCCCAGCAGCAGGGGGTTGCGGTGGTGGAGCGGCATAGCAGGAAACAGGGTCCCTCCCTCAGGAACCCGGCGGCGGCAGGAGCGGTGAGATGCTGTGGGCTCAGTGTCGGCGGTGAAGCAGAGCGCAGTGCACTTATTTTCAGGTGGCCATCTTCCAGAAGCCGTGGTCTACAGGAAAATGGCTGCCTGAGCCGGCACATGCGCAGACTGGGATCTTGGCTGCCATTTCTCTGAGGCCCACGGCTTCAGGAAGATGGCCGCCAGAGGCAGCGCATGTGCAGTTGAGATCTCGGCTGGGCCAAGATCCCATACTGCACATGCGGCCACCGGGAAAGCTCTGCCTGACCACCGATACTGGGCCCACAGCATAGCACAGCTACTGCAGCCGCTGGATTCCAGATGGACGGACCCTGCTTTCTTGCGATCCCGCTCCACCACCACCGCAACTCCCTGGTAAGCCTGTATTTGGACCATAGGACGCATCCCCCCATTTTCCTCGCAAATGTGGGGGGAAAAAAGTGCTTCTTATGGTCCAAAAAATATGGTAAGTGTCTCATGGTCTTTCAGTATATACAGTGGGGATTTTGCAAGTTTTCCCACCTACAAAGAATGGAGAGGTCTGTAAATTGTTTCTTAGGTGCACTTCACAAAAGTGCACCTAAGAGACAGGATCCCCAAAAAAATCCAGAAAATCACATTGTATGATTTTTACATAAATAATTTGCATTTTATTGCATGAAATAAGTATTTGATCACCTACCAACCAGCAAGAATTCTGGCTCTCACAGACCTGTTGATTTTTCTTTAAGAAGCCCTCCTACTCTGCACTCATTATGTGACGTACAGAAGTAGTGCTGTTGCTTTAACCCCTTTACGACCTTGGGATTTTCCGTTTTTGCAATTTCATTTTTTGCTCCCCTTGTTCCCAGAGCCATAGCATTTTTATTTTTTGGACAATATGGCCGTGTGAGGGCTTATTTTTTGCAGGACAAGTTGTACTTTTAAACGCCATTACTAGTTTTATCATATCGTGTACTGGAAAACGGGAAAAAAAATCCAAGTGCGATGAAATTACAAAAAAATGCAATTCCACAGTTGTTTTTTTTTTTCTTTCTTTCCACGTTCACTGGATGCTAAAACTGACCTGCCATCATTATTCTCCAGGTCACTATGAGTTTGTAGATACCAAACATAACCCTGTGACGTGTGCTAACACTATTTAGTTTTCAGGGACCTTACAATGTTTTAGGATATGAGCCCTCTTTTTTAATAATATAACCACTTAGTACATGAGCTGTCTTTATTAGTTAGATTATATTAGCTCAGGTATATACGCCATGCTGCTTTGATGATTATCTAATACTATTGGGCAGTACAACCGGGGTCCTGTGTGTCCCATATTGCGGTGGAATTTTTTGCACACTATGTGTTGTCTTGCATTATTTTTTGTACCAATTATCTGTATACGATAACAATTTTTAATGAAAAGGAATAATAAATCAGTTTTAATTGGCTATTTGATCGTGGTTGTTTTGGTTGTGAATATCTATTTTGCGATTTTGCCGTTATATGGTCTATAATTGCCACTCACTACATTACAATATGTGTATGAGTATACCATGAAGTGGCACTGTTTGGAAACTATATTAGATACCAAACATGTATAGGTTCTTTTTTATTTTACTGGTGAAAACAAAAATCCAAAATAAATGGCACCATTTTCCGAGACCCGTAGCGTCTCCATTTTTCGGGATCTGGGGCCGGGTAAGGGCTTATGTTTTGTACGCCGGGCTGCTGTTTTTATTGATACCATTTTGGGGTAGATACGATGTTTTCATCGCCCGTTATTGAATTTTATTGCAATGTTGCAGCAATCAAAAAAACGTAATTCTGGCGTTGGAATTTTTTTTATCATTACGCCGTTTACCGATCGGATTAATTATTTTTTTATATTGATAGATCGGGCGATTCTGAATGCGGCGATACCAAATATGTGCATGTGGGGTTTATTTTGGATTATTTTATTTTGAATGGGGCAAAAGGGGGGTGATTTAAACTTTTATATTTTTTAATTTTTTTAAAATATTTTTAAAAACATTTTTTTTACACTTTTTGTTTGCTTCTATAGTCTCCATAGGAGACTAGAAGCAGCAACTGTCTGATCGCCTCTGGTACATAGAGGTGATGAGCAGATCACCTCTATGTAGCAGAAATGCTCCGGTACTATGAGCGCCGACCACTGGGTGGCGCTCATAGTGATCTTTACATGACAACCACTGGGGTCTTCTGCAGACCCAGGGTTGTCATGCCCACCCATCAGTGACCCACGATCATGTGACGGGGTCACCGATGGGCGGGGTAAGTGACGTACTTCCGGCACGGCGCTGTTAAATGCCGCTGTCAGAGATTGACAGCGGAATTTAACTGGTTATCAGCCGCGGCTGGATCCCGATTCCACCCGCAGCTGTTGCGGGCACATGTCAGCTGTAAGGATCAGCTGATATGTGCCCGGTTCAGAGCGGGCTCAGTGCCGGAGCCCGTGCTGAACTGGGGGTGATGGCCTGGGGCGTAATAATATGCCCCAGGCCAGTAAGCTGTTAAAAGCATTCAGCAACTATTAGAAGTAACACAAGCACATGAGACAGGAAGTGTTGTGCTCCAGGAGCATCCAGCAAATATAGGAGTTAACACAGTCACAGGAGCTGGGGAGTGTTTTAGCAGAGCCCCAGGGGGATTGTGGGGAAGTTGTTTACTGTCTGGCTGGAGCCAAAGAAAAAGGTGGCGTGTGTGTTCTGTATCTCACAGAAGCGACCCTGCAAGTGAAAAGGATTCAAGACAGGAGTGAAGCTAAGCACAGGTCAGGTAGAGTTCCTGAACTAACAGTGCAGAATATTGTCAGCCAGAAAAATAAGGACTGGAAGAAATGGTGTCACAGGGATCATCTCCCTCAGCAACCCCCCCCCCCTCCTCCATCTCACTGTGCTGTAAAGAATGCTGTGTTGCATGTATAAAAGACACCTATTTTTCCCACTGTACACACCTTTTCTGAAAGGCCACAGAGATTACAACATCATTAAGCAAGAAGCACCATTAACCAAACAACACCATGAAGACCAAGGAGATCTCCAAACAAGTCAGGGACAAAGTTGTTGAGAAGTACAAGTCAGGGTTGAATTATACAAAAATATCCCAATCTCTGAAGATCTCCCGAAGCACCATCAAATCCACTATCATCAAATGGAAAGAACATGGTACCATCACAAACCTGCCAAGAGGGGTCTGGCAACCAAAAGTCTCAGCCCGGGCAAGGAGGGCATTAATCAGAGGGGCAGTACAGAGACCAAAGGTATCCCTGAAAGAGCTGCAGAGTTCCCAAGCAGAGACTGGAGAATCTGTCCATATGACCAAAATAATATGTGGGAGACTCTCCAAATGTATAGAGGAAGGTGCTATGGTCAGATGAGGCCAAAATTGAACTTTTTGGCCACCAAGGTAAACGCTATGTCTGCCACCAAACCAACACAGTTCATCACCCCAACATCACTATCCCCACAATGAAACATGGTGGTGACAGCATCATGCTGTGGAGATGTTTTTCAGCAGCAGGGACAGGCAAGATGGTCCAAGTCGAGGGGAAGATGGATGGTGGGAAACGCAGGGATATTCTTGAGCAAAACCTGTTTTAGCCTCTCAGTGAATTGAGACTGGGACAGAGGTTCACCTTCCAACAAGACAATGACCAAAAGCATACTGCTAAAGTATCACTTGATTGGTTTAAGAGGAAACGTGTAAATGTTTTGGAGTGGCCTAATCAAAGCCCAGACCTTAATCCAATTGACAATCTGTGGTCAGACTTGAAGATTTCCGACCACCGATGGAAAACATCTAACACTTCAGGATGACAATCAGAATGTCAGATATTAAAATTAAAAACATCCCTGTAGTTTGTGTGCTAGCTAAACATAATTTAAAAAAAATTCTTCAGCTCCTGGGATTTGACCCCAGAAGCTGCCCTTTATGAGGCCAAAGCTTTACCATTAAGCCATCAGGTCAAGTGATAATGACTGACAGTTTTTCTTGGCTTATGGGATTACCCATGAAAATACTCAGGGTGTCTAAAAGTGACTGTGATTCTGATTCTGATTGTGAAAAAAGTCAGATATCAAACTCACACATCATTTGATTTGGCTTGGAGGAGGTCTATGTGACAGTCCCAATGAGCTTCAGACACATTTGCACTGAAAACCACATAACCACATAGAATGCCTAAGATTCAATCACTGAGTGTATAGTGTGGCACCCCAGGGGTCTGGTTTCCATGGTAACAGCAATGTTATGTCTGAGAGCAGGTGGGAGGTCTCTTGGTCAGGGATCCTATGCATGCCACACCTCCTGCCCAGTCCTGGGAGGGGAAGAACTTCCCCTATATAAACCTAGGGCTGAGGCAGGGTTAGTGAGTAGAGAAGAAGTAGAGACAGAGAAGAGAAGCAGATATAGGAAAAGAACATCAGGAGCTCTGTGGGAGCAGTGCTATAAGGAGTCAGGGGCTGGCAGCTGCAGAGCTCGCCCTGACTGAGAAGCTATCACCGGACCCGGAGTCCGAGGCTGTGGGGACTAATCCTTACCCAGCAGCAGAAACCGCCCGGCAGGGGATTTCAGGTCCTCTGGCCAAGAAACCCGAAGGCACGGTCACACGCGTGGGACCAGCACCGCCGTCGTGGAGCGGACGCCACTAGAAGGCCCCGAGTCACCGGCCATACGGGTGAGCACCACACGGTACACTCAGGGACGTGGGCTACTTATACCCGCCTCTAGCAAGGTAGCCAGAAGAGTACAGTCAGTTTGGGAGGCCTACAACTCCGCCTGGCCAGGGGAAATCCCATCTGCTCAAGGACTGACCAGGCCCCGATCGCTAGCCAGTACTCCGGGAGGGTCTATCTTTATCACCAGTAAAGACCCTGAACTACACCGCATCGTCTCTGAGTGATTCCTGCTACCCCCATCATCCACGTCGGCTGCCCTGAGGCCATACCCCTCCCGTTGGGGGTGATACTATCACGCTGCACAATCCTACCACCGGCCTCAGCGGTCTGCCCTGCAGCGGCAGCTCCTTCGCTGCATTCAACGGGTGACGTAGTCGTCCAACATCTACCGCTAATACAACACCACTTAGTCTGACTCCCTGGGCACGGACCGGGTCACCGCCACGAGACTACAACCCTCAACAGATCCGGCTCCGGGTAAGCTCCTGCATGCGCAACGCTGTGCGACACAGGCCCAGGGGTGCGTCAGCTTTTGGCGTAGTCGGCAGGATCTCGTGCCCGCAACCACCGGGTACTGCGTGCCTGAAAAAGACTGTTCAAACTTACCAGTGGTGAAGATTCCCGCCATCCGTGGAGGTTTCCCGCCATCCGGCGCCATCTTCTACCTTCTTCCCGCCATCCGCGAAGTTTTCCCGCCATCCGGCGCCATCTTCTGCCTTCTTCCCGCCATCCGTGGAGTTTTCCCGCCGTTGGACGCCATCTTGAAGACGCCGCGCGGGAAGAAGAGGGGCGTGGACTCCGAAAGCGCGCGAGAACTGAAGCCCCGCCTCACGTCCGGACGTTGCGTAAGGTCCTGGAAGGAGCCCAGCAGACGCCGACGTCACAGGAGCGCGACGGAAGGTCCTCAACCCTGACGATCCACTGCGGAGCCGCGGCCTACGGAAGAGGATCATCGCAAGGTAGGCCACGGTCCACTAGGGGGGAGGAAGATGTCGGATACGGAGGAGAGCTTCACTGCTTCAACCCCCGCCAGCGCCACCGCTGTTGCGGTCATGCCTTTCACCATGCCCTATATCCCGGGGGCAGCCTGGCTACCCCAGTACTCGGGGGAGTCACATACCCTGCATGACTTTAGAGAAAAGCTGGATAGCCTCTTCCAGGTGTACCCCCTCACAGAGGAGCAAAAAGTGAGCATCCTGGTGGCCCAATTAACCGGGGCAGCCCAAAGGGAGGTAAAGTCCTGGCCACCTGGGAGGAGGACTGTCGCAGAGATACTAACCCAGCTAACCGAGGAGGAGCTGCAGTACTACCAATACGAGGAAAGCCAAGAGGACCCGGACGGGTCTGAGGACTACCCTCAGGAGGGAGCACAAAGAGGACATAGCTACTGAAGGGAAGTAGCGTGAATAAAGAGCTGTACATAGTTACCCGTTAGGGTACAAGGACTGCTGCTAATTAAAATATGGTCCCCGTTGGGATTAGTGAATTGTTCCCCGTGTGTCCCTATCCCTTACCAGGCTGAGGACTGTGAGCAGCCATCCCCTATCCCTTACCAGGCTGAGGACTGTGAGCAGCCAATCCTTATCCCCACTGGCCGAGGACTGAGAGCCGCCATATCCTGTAAATAATTATGTGTTTCTAGTAATTTATAGGAGTCCTTGGTGGATTTACCGGGAATCCTTTGTACAGTTAGTGGAGCGTAACCCAGGATGGACTAAAAGACTGTTAAGGACTCGGGGCAGGACAGACCCCTACCTGGTTACGTCTCCCTGTTTTGGTGAAATGGACACCTTTGTTTCCTTCAAAGACTGCACCCGGTTGCGGACATGCCGTGACCACCTTTATGTGTTTTTCTTATTGTATTATTATTGTTATACCCTGTTATGTCTTTCTAAAAATATGTTTAGTCCCGGAGTACTAAATTTCACTAGGGGGGAATGTGGCACCCCAGGGGTCTGGTTTCCACGGTAACAGCAATGTTATGTCTGAGAGCAGGTGGGAGGTCTCTTGGTCAGGGATCCTATGCATGCCACACCTCCTGCCCAGTCCTGGGAGGGGAAGAACTTCCCCTATATAAACCTAGGGCTGAGGCAGGGTTAGTGTGTAGAGAAGAAGTAGAGACAGAGAAGAGAAGCAGATATAGGAAAAGAACATCAGGAGCTCTGTGGGAGCAGTGCTATAAGGAGTCAGGGGCTGGCAGCTGCAGAGCTCGCCCTGACTGAGAAGCTATCACCGGACCCGGAGTCCGAGGCTGTGGGGACTAATCCTTACCCAGCAGCAGAAACCGCCCGGCAGGGGATTTCAGGTCCTCTGGCCAAGAAACCCGAAGGCACGGTCACACGCGTGGGACCAGCACCGCCGTCGTGGAGCGGACGCCACTAGAAGGCCCCGAGTCACCGGCCATACGGGTGAGCACCACACGGTACACTCAGGGACGTGGGCTACTTATACCCGCCTCTAGCAAGGTAGCCAGAAGAGTACAGTCAGTTTGGGAGGCCTACAACTCCGCCTGGCCAGGGGAGATCCCATCTGCTCAAGGACTGACCAGGCCCCGATCGCTAGCCAGTACTCCGGGAGGGTCTATCTTTATCACCAGTAAAGACCCTGAACTACACCGCATCGTCTCTGAGTGATTCCTGCTACCCCCATCATCCACGTCGGCTGCCCTGAGGCCATACCCCTCCCGTTGGGGGTGATACTATCACGCTGCACAATCCTACCACCGGCCTCAGCGGTCTGCCCTGCAGCGACAGCTCCTTCGCTGCATTCAACGGGTGGCGTAGTCGTCCAACATCTACCGCTAATACAATGCCACTTAGTCTGACTCCCTGGGCACGGACCGGGTCACCGCCACGAGACTACAACCCTCAACAGATCCGGCTCCGGGTAAGCTCCTGCATGCGCAACGCTGTGCGACACAGGCCCAGGGGTGCGTCAATAGCTCATTGGTAAGCGTACTGGCTTCTGGCATAGAGTTTTAGGTTTAAGTCTCCGCAGCAGACCGTGAACTTTTTTTTAATTTAGTTGTAAAAGTCAGATGTAAAAGTTACATATCAAAGTCTGATAACAAGGTCCCATATCAAAGTCACCTGTCAAAGTCATTTATCAAAGTCACAGGTCAAAGTCACTTATCAAAGTCAAATAGCAAAATCACTTATTAAAGTCAAATGTCAAAGTCACTTATCAAAGTCACAGGTCAAAGTCAGATGTCAGTCACTTATCAAAGTCACATATCAAAATCACTTATCAAAGTCAGATGTCAAAGTCACTTATCAGAGTCAGATGTCAAAGTCAGATGTCAAAGTCACATATCAAAGTAATTTCTCAGACGGGGTATTTAGCCTCAAACTGGCATTATTCTGATGTTTGATTTTGATATCTGGTGATGTTCTAAAATGGACACTGTAAAAATGGAATCCATCAATGCTTGTAGATTACTGTTGGACAATTGTAAGAGATGATCCAATGCAAGAGTACAAGAGACAAGCAAAAAAGAGTTGTCACTGAATGAGGACCACATTTTGAAGTGCAATTTCGGTAACTGTTTATAATTCGCAATAGAGTTTAGACATGTTTTAGTTTTTGAATTGTTGCTAAGTTTCCTCTAAATAAATATCAGAAAATTGGCAAAACAAAATATTCTGCATCTTTATTTTTGCAAAAATAATGTTTCAAACTACTGAAACTTTTATGCATTAATTAAACGTAGCAGTAAAAGGAAAACTCTTTGATATCATAGAAACAAGAGCCAACTAAACATTTTCTTTGTAAGATTTGAATTCAGGGGTCAAAATCATTAAGTAATGGCTAATTTCATAAGTGAACCCGACAACTTTGGAAAATATGTAGAACAATGTGAAAGGGAACTGAAAATATTTAATAATCACTAATAATTACATATTACCTTTCATTAGAGTAATATTTCCATTGTAGCCAAATCTCCGTGATATACTGAATATGTTCTTACTAATCTTTCCCACTATATTTTCTGTCATTACTATATACAGTTGCAACTTTTTATAGATGTGAATATTACATTATATCCTGTTTGCTGAAGCTGTCAAACCAAATTGTGATATTTGTTTTCATTCCAGGAAAGGCAAAGCTAGCTAGACCTGCATGTCTGTGGTAGCTTGCATTACAAAGTACCTGAAAATATAACTTTTAAGTACAGAACTTTTCTTTAACTGCAAACTTAATACTTCATAAAGCAAGGTGCATAATAAGCCTTGGAATCACCATTATCTAATCATCAGAATGGTAACATGTAAACTGGGTGAGGACCTGCTGGGAACTGGGACCAGAGGTTGTAATATTCAGTTTTCTTTTTATTTTTTTGATCCGTCATACTCTTCCTAATATACGGGCCTTTTTATTTATTGCAGATTTTTATGAGCTTTACCAAAGGGGCTTGGTTCGCAGGGTAATTATTCACAGCAGTCCAATGACATGCCCAAGAGGATCCTGGGAGTCACACCCCCTGGTAAAGACTATAAAAATCAGCCCTAAATGAAAAAAACGACATTCTCAAATGTCACTGCATAGTAGAGCAGCTGCACAATATTGTGCGGCTGCAGGAGCGGGCAGCCGGCTGTCAGACACAGATGGACTCTCGACAGAAAGGCAGAGACTGATTATTACCATCTCTGCCTTCCTTATCACTCTATACACAGTGCTGCTGAACTAACTCTATGTATAAAGAATAGAAAACGCTGATGGCGCTTCCTCCTCCCGGCCTTGTGTTCATTTTATCGCTGGGTGTAGGGAGGGAGCCGGAGCTGCTGGGTCCTAAGAGACCATGATCAGTCGGCATACCCACTGAATTTTTCCAGAGGAAGACATTTTTCCTTGAAGTGTCTTATTTGACATCTCTTTCAGTGTTTTCTCAACAGCTTTACCTCCAATTTTTTTGTTTTTACTGAATATATAAATTGATGCTTGGCTTCTAAGCCACCCGAAAAATGGTCAGGTCACTTTTTTTAGCTACGTCATGGCTTATGAAGCCGGTTAAAAAAAGCTAAAAAAAAAAAAAAGCAACATGCGCACAGCAAGTCGATCTGACATTGCAGTGCATACGTTCGTTACTTTTAATATTTTCTAATCAATTTTGTAAGTATTTGACTGTGGAAATGTCTCTTTTTTACCTTATGAGGGTCACAATATGTAAAATAAATGAAAAACAAATAAATAAACAAATAAGTAAATAGAAAGGAGGTAAAAAAAAACTTAAAAAAAAGTTGAGGCCACTTTAATCGATTTTACTAGTCCCACGCCTGTTGCAACCCCCCCCCCCCCACACACATGTGTCTGATATAAAAAAAAATAACTGTAATGGAAAGGAGAATAAAATTTAAAATGTATTTTAGTGGTCCTTTACGGTCATAAAAAAATTAAAAATGTGAAAAACAGATGTGTATTTCTTTTCATTTCCCACCCTATATCACCCAATACCGTCAAAAAAAAATATGAAAATTAATATGTCTCATGTATCACAAAGAACAGATGCAAATTTATTTGAATATCCGATTGAGAAATTTTTTTACTCTCTCGGTCTGCAAAAAATCACAGACTTGTCACAGCCCCATAGACTATCACAGGTACGAGTGTTATCCGTGAATTACAGTATTGATCATAGTATGGTAAAGTTTACACGTTCAACATTTGATCAGTATTTTAGATCAGTATTTGTAAGCCAAAATCAGGAGTGGAACGATCAGAGGAAAGTATAATAGAAACACGTCACCACTTCTACATTTTTCACCCACTCATAATTTTAGCTTACAAATACTGATGTAAAATACTGACCAAATACTTAACGTGGCCAATAGGTGATCAATATGCTATAGGTGGGTCCTATAATATAAATAGAACAGTTGTACGCATGTATGATCATCACTCCATTCATTGTCTATAAAAGTGGTGGTCACGCATGCTCACTACTTCTTCCATATAGAAGTGAATGGGGCTTGCGCACTACTACTGTCACATGACTGTTGTTTGATATCCTGGGGCTAGGGGCTCCTATCCTATCCCTAAAGCTAGGGGTGCTCTAGCCATTTCTGCTCCCTGAATTACTTCTGATGGTGAAGACGCCGGGCCACATGCCTTGCTGAGCTCCTTAATCAACCCTGATTTCTCCCCTCCCCCACCCAGAGAAGTGGGGAGTAGTTGTATATAAGAATGCACAAACCAGACTAACAAGGAAAGACATACACAGATAAATGAAAATACCATTCATACAAATATGCACTCACAAACAACAGAGTGGAACACCGGGAAGTAAAAAGGAAGTAAAAAACAAATAGGAGAGGATGAGGATATGCACACAGACAAATCACCAAGCAACAATCTTTTGAACAACACTCCAAACACCTCCTCAACAAACACCTCCAACTCCAGAACCAGGCAGTATAAAACTAACACTGGCAATCCTGATTGCCAGAGGTGACTATATATAGCAGAGGGGAGTGGCCAACATTGAACAACTAAGATCATCAAAGCAGGAAAGCTTCAGAGACTCTCAACTGAACAGATTAACTCCTGCACTGCTAGCAGAAACTTGCATCATTTAATATGATAGTGAAGTGCTTCTAATCAGTGCAGGACTACGCGAAATCAGGCACCGCAGTCTTCTGGCCCCTCTCTGTCGCAGTAAACCCGTGACAACTGCTCTATTCACATAGGAATTTTAGACCCCCTTTCTCTGGAATGGTGGGTGGCCAAGCAATGGTCCCCAACGATCATGAGTTTTTAACCTAAGTGATAATATGTTCTTTGTGGTTTTACGCCTTTAACGAAGGAGAGTTTATTAAATTTCCAACTGCGTGCCAGTGCTATCCTAACAGCTAAAATTATATGACTAATGACAAGTCTGTAATGTTTCGGCATTTACCACCTATGAAACCAGGATCTCCTCCAAAGCTTTTCATAAGTCGCGTAGTCACCACCCTTCAGTTACACAACCTGTTGCTGACCACCAATATTCATGACCATTACTACACCCCACACAAAGAACTTTCTTTTCCATGGTGCCAAACCTCCCCAATTTATGAGCCTTCTCTGACATTCTCAAATTATCATGGTGGAGCTCTGTCTCCCCAACCAGCACCGCTTGGCCCAGCTAGTACAATGCACTCCCTCTACAGTCCTTAAAGTGGAAACACAGCAAAAAGGATATACCATGGTCTATAGCCTGCAATAGTTGGGGTTTCACTTTTCACCATTATTACACATTTATGTATCTCTATTCTGACTTTTAGTTTCTTTTCCTCGTCATTTCTCATCTCACCTCTGCAATCTTAACACATGAACTGTGCAATGTATCACAAAATCAGAAATGATTAATCCTTATTTTTTTTTAGGACAACCCTCCTTTTTTGCTCAGTTTAGGTATTTTGGCCCTTGAAAAGGATAATGAAATCCAACACACAGCCATGCTTTCTCCATAGACTGACACTGGTTGCAGTGTGGGTTGTGATGAGGTTGTGAAATCTTTCCATCTGCCCTCATATACTGTAAGTATTATGAAACAAAAGAGTCTAAGAGTAACAACTACTAAGCCATGAAGCGGTACACTGGTATTACACACCTGTTCTGGATATCCCAGCTCCACTTCCTTCCCCTGGGTCTGTTGCCCTCCGTTGTGCTCCACGTCAAGTTTTGCACACTTCTCTGCGTGGATCAATGACCTAATCTCCTTAGACCTATTTAAGGCTCTGAGTCTTGGGATTAAGACTCTAGGCCTATATTAGGTGGGCTCCATTATCTGTGCTGTTTGTGTTTGGTGTTTTTGCTTGCATTCATCCCTTCTGGGTTCCACTTCATCCGATCTGCTCATCCTGAGATTCCTGGTGAGCCTTTACAATCTTCGCTGCCCACGTGTCTTTCTGCTTGCTGCCTTGATACCTGGTGATCTGTGTGTCCACTCGGACCTAAGGCTTAGAAGATCCACCTCACCTGGTGAACTTTAACAACAAAACTGGGCAAACTCACAGGGCTGGACTGAAGAAGATGGCACATAAACATTTACATAGACAATATGATGCTTCCAACTTTGGGGGGAACAGGTTGGTGAAAGCTCTTTTCTGATCCTCATGACAATGCCCAGTGCACAAGTCATGCATAAAGACGTGGTTGGGGGAGCTTTGTGTGGAGAACCTTCAGTAGCCGTAACCAAGCTCTGAACTCAACCCACTTTGGGATAAACTGTGCCAGTTGTGAGAAAGATCTTCTTTTCCAACCTAGATAACACTTGTTTGGCTAAATGGGCACAAATTTCCACACATGCTTCAGAATTTTGTGGAAAGTCTTCTCAGAAGTGTGGAGGCAGTCCAAACCTATATTACCTCCTTCTAAATCT
Organism: Phyllobates terribilis; assembly: GCF_046119375.1. Taxonomy (NCBI): domain Eukaryota; kingdom Metazoa; phylum Chordata; class Amphibia; order Anura; family Dendrobatidae; genus Phyllobates; species Phyllobates terribilis. Next base: position 147,962,001 of record NW_027362768.1, on the reverse strand, counting down.
TTCAAGTATATGTATGGGGATATGAGGTGCACATGTATGAAGGGGGCTCAGGAGCTTTGTTACATCCCGACGTTCCATAAACTGGTGATCTAACCTGAAGTTTCCACTACCTGGGCAAAAAATTTTAAGACTTGGAGAGACCACTCAGTCAGGAAAATGGGTAATACACTAAAAACTGCAACTGACCCTTTCGCTTCCTGTATCGACTAGAGATCCTAACTCCGCTGTCCCTAGTGGTTTCTACATGAGCAGAGATAGCCATAACCAAAGACTAGAAGATGGCAACTCGAACCCATCCTGACTGAAAGGCCGTCAAGTACATCACATTCCTCCTAAAGAACCGGAGGGCAGAGCAGAGTTTGATTTATTTACTAAAGGGAAAGTGTGCTGAAAAAAGGAGAGATCCCAGAGTGAGTAGAATAAACCACGAAATACACTATAAAGTATGTACTGTTAGATAATATGCTGCCTACTTCCTAGAAAACAGCAGATGATAGGTGCAGAGTAAAGTACAGAAACAGTAAAGAGATAAACCCTAGCTGGAATTTCAATGACTGGCTTTAAAAAACACAGAATTTCAGAACATCCAAATGAAGCTATCCCCAGCAGGAAATGCAGTAGGGGGAAAGAATATAAAGCCGCACCTGAAAGGTGATAGGGAAAACTAATGAAAACACCTGTGTTATGCTAAACAGACTCCAGCCAGAATAGCAGAACCTAAACACCTGGAGAAAAGGCGTGTCTGTAGTGGCTCAGCGGAAGAGAAGCCGACCGAAAAACACAAGCTGCAAGGGTTCGAACTCAGTAGCATGACACTCTGCTACTTGGTTGGTCATTCCTAAACGGGTTGCTATACTTGAGGTTCCCCGTTTGGTGAGCATTATAAGAATTTATTCAAAGGAATTGTATCTTTTTATTTTTTATTATTTGCAAAAAAAGGTGAAACATATTTTTTCCAAATTTTATTTTTCCTGATGGTATTAATTTATGCATTGTGACAGAGTCACTGGTGTTATATGTGAGAGGAGGTATGTTTCACTACGGCTGCTAGTCTTAGTGAACTGAACCTACAGCTTTTCTCCAGCATGTTATATGTTGGGGGCTTAAATCACCATTGTGAAGGGAGTGGTTTTGGGTGAATGACATAGGGACAGGAGGGAAGTCATTCACCATACCTCCACCTCAGTGTGTGGCTAAGCAAGAATAAATGCTCAGTCACTGTTTTTTTTTTCTGTTGTTGGGAGTTTGGACAGTGAAGTCTCCAGACTGTGGAGTTCCAGCTCAGGAGGAGCTGAAGTTTGCTGCAAGGTGGTGAAGGCGTACCCGCACACATATGGCTGTGTTTTACCTTTAGGCCAGCAAGGCTGAGTTTTGTTTTGGTGAAGTCTGCAGTGCTTTATGCTGTTAAAATAAACCTGCAACTGAAACCGTTCCTGTGTTTACTTCCAACTGCAGCCGAGTGAATCGTCTAGCCACAGTATATATTTAACTAGCTATTGAACCCGTTCTACGCCCGGGTGGCGAGCATTTTTATTGGTATATGGTCTCCTATGCTGATATGTGCTGCCCCCATCCTGGTATTTGTGCTGCCCCCATCCTGGTATCTGTGCTGCCCCCATTCTGGTATTTGTGCTGCCCCCATCCTGGTATTTGTGCTGCCCCCATCCTGTTCCCCCAGTCTGTTGTGTGCTGCCCCCATCCTATTTTGGTATGCATGGCATCCTTCATCCCTATCCTGGTATGCATGGCACCCTTCACCCCCAATCCTGGTATGCATGGCTCCCCTCACCCCCAATCCTGTTATGCATGGTACCCCTCACCCCCAATCCTGGTATGCATGGCACCCCTCACCCCCAATCCTAGTATGCATGGCACCCCTCACCCCCAATTTTGGTATGCATGGCACCCCTCACCCCGAATCCTGGTAAGCATGGCACCCCTCATCCCTAATCCTGGTATGCATGGCACCCCTCATCCCAATCCTGGCATGCATGGCTCCCCTCATCCTGGTATGCATTGTTACCTCATACCCAATCCTGGTATGCAAGGCCCCCTCAGCCTTATCCTGGTATGCATGAGTCCCTCACCCCCATCCTGGTATGCGTGGCCCCTCATCCGAATCCTGGTATGCATGGCCCCCCACATCCTTATCCTGGTATGCATGGTACCCCTCATCCCTATCCTGGTATGCATGGCACCCCTCATCCCCAATCCTGGTATGCATGCCACCCCTCATCCCCAATCCTGGTATGCAGGACACCCCTCACCCCCAATCCTGGTATGCATGGCACCCCTCACCCCCAATCCTGGTATGCATGGCACCCCTCAGCCAGATCCTGGCATGCATGGCGCCCCTCATCCTGGTATGCATGGCTCCCTCATACCCAATCCTCATATGCATGGCCCCCTCAGCCTTATCCTGGTATGCATGGGCCCCTGACCCCCATCCTGGTATGCATGGAACTCCTCATCGCTATCCTGGTATGCACGGTACTCCATCCCTCATCCCTATCCTGGTATGTATGGTACCCCATCCCTCATCCTGGTATGCATGGTACCCCTTATGCCTATCCTGGTATGCATGTATAAAGCAAAGCAATAGGAGGCACAGCCAAATATAAGAGGGGTGCTGTAGGCAGCCTGTATAATACATATAGTGTAAAGAGGAAGAAAAAGCCACAGGTGCAAGAATCCAAGCACACCCAAATACTTGAATTGCAAAAATATAATATTTTATTGAACAAGAGTTTGACAAGGACCATTAGACCACACAAAAAACATTAACAACATTTAAAAAGAAAGGAGAGAACCCATGCAAGGGTATAGTATCCCAAACATGCACCAAGAGGTATTTAGTAATTTGTGGTATCAATGATAATTATAGATTAAAAAAATATATAATGCTGACCATAAAGTAAATCATTAATAGCCCACTGTGCAAATATACATAATTGTAAAATGCAATAGTAAATGACTATAAAGTGCAATAGTATATAGGATATAGATAAAATGCAAAATGCATAAATATTGTTGAGGCGTCAAAGTAAGAGATGCTTACTAATATCACCTAGTCATCCTGATCATAGAGTTGATCATCAATAACCTAATATGCAAACATTTGTAATTATGGACTACAATAGTATATAAGAAATGAGCAAAATGCAAATATGATATATATAAGCGCTATTAAGAGGTCAGAGTCAGCATACCTGCTGTGGTCACCCAACGCGTGTCGCTGCCCACTAGCAGCTTCGTCAGGGGTAATCCCATAATGTGATACCTGGTCTAAATATAGGAGGCTCAGGGAGGAAGTATCAGCTGAGGCAAATTAATTAAAATACTAGAGTTGACATCATTTGAATCCCAGGTGGACACATGCATAGGCCGTCATAGTGTGTTGGCAGCCGATGCATGTGTCCTGAAGATACATAGCGTGCGTCTCACCGCAATTGGTGTGGAGCGCAAGGCTCTTCATTTCCGGCCGAACTCTCTCGAGTGACGTTACAAAAATGTCACTTCCGGTCCGGCTTGGTAACATGCGCTCCACCTAAGGTAACGGTTGAATGCAAACAACGTCACTTCCAGTCGAAAGTGACGTGAAGCAAAGACAGAATGGTATGCGTTCCAATAATATGGAACGCAAGCTTCCATTTTATTAAAAAATCCAAATCAATGTATATGAATACGCTGCGCAAGAAAAAGAAAAGGGGAAAAAAGGAGGGGATGAATGAGGGGAGAAAAGTAGGGAAAGGAAAGAAACTGCTGACTCTGAACTCTTAATAGCGCTTATATATATCATATTGCATTTTGCTCATTTCTTATATACTATTATAGTCCATAATTACAAATGTTTGCATGTTGGGTTATTGATGATCAACTCTATGATCAGGATAACTAGGTAATATTAGTAAGCATCTCTTACTTTGACTCCTCAACAATATTTATGCATTTTGCATTTTATCTATATCCTATATACTATTGCACTTAATAGTAATTTACTATTGCATTTTACAGTTATGTATATTTGCACAGTGGGCTACTAATGATTTAATTTATGGTCAGCATTATATATTTTTTTAATCTATAATTATCATTGATACCACAAATTACTAAATACCTGTTGGTGCATGTTTGGGATACTATACCCTTGCATGGGTTCTCTCCTTTCTTTTTAAATGTTTTTAATGTTTTTTTGTGTGGACTAATAGTCCTTGTCAAACTCTTGTTCAATAAAATATTATATTTTTGCAATACAAGTATTTGGGTGTGCTTGGCTTCTTGCACCTGTGGCTTTTTCTGCCTCTTTACACTATCCTGGCATACATGGGACCCCTCATCCCTATCCTGGTATGCATGGCCCCTCATCCGAATCCTGGTATGCATGGCCCCCCACATCCTTATCTTGGTATGCATGGTACCCCTCATCCCTATCCTGGTATGCATGGCACCCCTCATTCCCAATCCTGGTATGCATGGCACCCCTCATCCCCAATCCTGGTATACATGGCACCCCTTATCCCCAATCTTGGTATGCATGGCTTCCTCATCCCCCAATCCTGGTATACATGGCAACCAATCCCTCATCCTGGTATGCATGGCTTCCTCATCCTCAATCCTAGTATGCATGACACTCCTCATCCCCCAATCCTGGTATGCATGGCACCCCATTCCTCATTGTGGTATTTATGGTACCTCTCATCCCTATCCTGGTATGTATGGTACCCCTCATCCTGGTTTTCATGGCACCCCATCCATCATCCTGCTCTGTATGGTACCGCTCATCCCTACCCTGGTATGTATGGTACCCCTCAACCTGGTATGCATGGAACCCCATCCTTCATCCTGGTATGCATGGTACCCCTCATCCCTATCCTGGTATGCATGGCACCCCATCCCTCATCCTGGTATACATGGTACCCCTCATCCCTATCCTGGTATAACATGATACCCCTCACCGCTATCCTGATATGCATGGCCCTCATCCGAATCCTGGTATGCATTGCCCCCCCACATCCTTATCCTGGTATCCATGGTACCCCTGATCCCTATCCTGGTATGCATGGAATCCCTCGTCCCCAATCCTGGTATGCATGGCACCCCTCATCCCCAATCCTGGTATGCATGTCACCCGTCATCCCCAATCCTGGTATGCATGGCACTCCTCATCCCGATCCTGGCATGCATGGCACCCCTCATCCTGGTATGCATGGCTCCCTCATACCCAATCCTGGTATGCATGGCCCCCTCAGCCTTACTCTGGTATGCATGGGCCCCTCACCCCCATCCTGGTATGCATGGCACTCCTCATGCCTATCCTGGTATGCATAGTACCCCATCCCTCATCCCTATCCTGGTATGTATTTTACCCCTCATCCTAGTATGCATTGTACCCCTAATCCCTATCCTGGTATGCATGGCACCCCATCCCTCATCCTGGTATGCATGGTACCCCTCATCCCTATCCTGGAATACATGGTACCCCTCACCCGAATCCTGGTATGCATGGCCCCCCACATCCTTATCCTGGTATGCATGGTACCCCTCATCCCTATCCTGGTATGCATGGCACCCCTCATCCCCAATCCTGGTATGCATGGCACCCCTCATCCCCAATCCTGGTATGCATGGCACCCCTCATTCCCATTCCTGGTATACATGGCTTCCTCATCCCTCAATCCTGGTATGCATGGCACCCAATTCCTCATCCTGGTATGCATGGCTTCCCATCCCTCATCATAGTATGCATGGCACTCCTCATCCCCCAATCCTGGTATGCATGGCACCCCATCCCTCATCGTGGTATGTATGGTACCCCCCATCCTTATCCTGGTATGTATGGTACCCCTCATCCTGGTAAGCATGGCACCCCATCCCTCATCCTGGTATGTATGGTACCCCTCATCCCTATCCTGGTATGTATGGTACCCCTCATCCTGGTATGCATGGCACACCATCCCTCATCCTGGTATGCATGGTACCCCGCATCCCTAATCTGGTATGTATGGTACCCCTCATCCTGGTATACATGGTACACCTCATCCCCCAATCATGGTATATATGGCCTCCTCATCCCTCAATCCTGTTATGCATGGCAGCCCATCCCTCATCCTGTAATGCATGGTACCCCGCATTCCTATTCTGGTATGCATGGTACCCCTCATCCCTATTCTGGTATGTATGGTACCCCTCATCCCTATCCTGATATGTATGGTACCCCTCATCCTGGTATGCATGGCACCCCATCCCTCATCCTGGTATGCATGGTACCCGTCATCCCTATCCTGGTATGCATAGTACCCCATCCCTCATCCCTATCCTGGTATGTATTTTACCCCTCATCCTGGTAAGCATGGTACCCCTCATCCCTATCCTGGTATGCATGGCACCCCATCCCTCATCCTGGTATGCATGGTACCCCTAATCCCTATCCTGAAATACATGGTACCCCTCATTCGAATCCTGGTATGCATGGCCCCCCACATCCTTATCCTGGTATGCATGGTACCCCTCATCCCTATCCTGGTATGCATGGCACCCCTCATCCCCAATCCTGGTATGCATGGCACCCCTCATCCCCAATCCTGGTATGCATGGCTTCCTCATCCCTCAATCCTGGTATGCATGGCACCCAATCCCTCATCCTGGTATGCATGGCTTCCCATCCCTCATCCTAGTATGCATGGCACTCCTCATCCCCAATCCTGGTATGCATGGCACCCCATCCCCCATCATGGTATGTATGTTACCCCTCATTCGTATACTGGTATGTATGGTACCCCTCATCCAGGTAAGCATGGCACCCCATCCCTCATCCTGGTATGTATGGTACCCCTCATCCCTATTCTGGTATGTATGGTACCCCTCATCCTGGTATACATGGTTCACCTCATCCCCCAATCCTGGTATATATGGCCTCCTCATCCCTCAATCCTGTTATGCATGTCGCCCCATCCCTCATCCTGGTGTGCATGGTACCCCGCATTCCTATTCTGGTATGCATGGTACCCCTCATCCCTATTCTGGTATGTATGGTACCCCTCATCCCTATCCTGATATGTATGGTACCCCTCATCCTGGTATGCATGGCACCCCATCCCTCATCCTGGTATGCATGGTACCCCGCATCCCTATTCTGGTATGTATGGTACCCCTCATCCTGGTATGCATGGCACCCCATCCCTCATCCTGGTATGCATGATACCCCTCATCCCTATTCTTGTATGCATGGCACCCCATCCCTCATCCTGGTATGCATGGTACCCACATTCCTATTCTGGTATGCATGCTACCCCTCATCCCTATTCTGGTATGTATGGTACCCCTCGTCCCTATCATGGTATGTATGGTAGCCTTCATCCTGATATGCATGGCACCCCATCCCTCATCCTGGTATGGATGGTACCCCGCATCCCTATTCTGGTATGTATGGTACCCCTCATACTGGTATACATGGCACCCCTCATCCCAATTCTGGTATGTATTGCACCCCTCATCCCCCAATCCTGGTATGTATGGCCTCCTCATCCCCCAATCCTGGTATGCATGGCACCCCATCCCTCATCCTGGTCTACATGGCACTCCTCATCCCAATTCTGGTATGTATGGCACCCCTCATCGCCAAATCCTGGTATGCATGGCACTCCTCATCCCCCAATCCTGCTATGCATGGCACCCCATCCCTTATCCTGGTATGCATGGCACCCCATCCATTTTCCTGGTATGCATGGTACCCCTCATCCCTATTCTGGTATACATGGTGCCCCTCATCCCCAATGCTGGTATGCATGGCACCCTCACCCCCCAATTCTGATATGCATGGTCCCCTCATCCCCCAATCCTGGTATGCATGGTCCCCTCACCCCCCAATCCTGGTATGCATGGTCACCTCACCCCCCAATCCTGGTATGCACGGTCCCCTCATCCCCAATCCTGGTATGTATGGTACCCCCCACTCCCTAATCCTGGTATGCATGGTACCCCCTCACCCCCCCAATCCTGGTATGCATGGCACCCTCATCCCCAATCCTGGTATGCATGGCACCCCTCACCCCCCAATCCTGGTATGCATGGTCCCCTCACCGCCCCATCCTGGTATGCATGACACTCCTCATCCCTATCCAGGTATGCATGGCACCCCATCCCTCATCCCTATCCTGGTATGTATGGTACTCCTCATCCTGGTATGCATGGTAGCCCTCATCCCTATCCTGGTATGCATGGCACCCCATCCCTCATCCTGGTATGCATGGTACCCCTCATCCCTATCCTGGTATGCATGGCATCCCTCATCCCCAATTCTGGTATGCATGGCACCCCTCATCACCAATCCTGGTATGCATGGTCCCCTCACCCCCCCAATCCTGGTATGCATGGTCCCCTCACCGCCCCATCCTGGTATGCATGGCACTCCTCATCCCTATCCAGGTATGCATGGCACCCCATCCCTCATCCCTATCCTGGTATGGTACTCCTCATCCTTGTATGCATTGTACCCCTCATCCCTATCCTGGTATACATGGCACCCCATCCCTCATCCTGGTATGCATGGTACCCCTCATCCCTACCCTGGTATACATGGTACCCCTGATACCTATCCTGGTATGCATGGCCCCTCATCCGAATCCTGGTATGCATGGTCCCCCCACATCCTTATCCTGGTATGCATGGTACCCCTCATCCCCAATCCTGGTATGCATGGCACCCCTCATCCCCAATCCTGGTATGCATGGCACCCCTCATCCCCAATCCTGATATGCACGGCACCCCTCATCCACAATCCTGGTATGCATGGCACCCCGCATCCCGATCCTGGCATAAATGGAGCCCCTCATCCTGGTATGCATGGCTCCCTCATACCCAATTCTGGTATGCATGGCCCCCTCAGCCTTATCCTGGTATGCATGGGCCCCTCACCCCCCATCCAGGTATGCATGGCACTCCTCATCCCTATCCTGGTATGCATGGTACCCCATCCCTCATCCCTATCCTGGTATGTATGGTACCCCTCATCCTGGTATGCATGGTAGCCCTCATCCCTATCCTGGTATGCATGGCACCCCATCCCTCATCCTGGTATGCATGGTACCCCTCATCCCTATCCTGGTATGCATGGCATCCCTCATCCCCAATTCTGGTATGCATGGCACCCCTCATCACCAATCCTGGTATGCATGGCACCCCTCATCCGCAATCCTGGTATGTATGGCTTCCTCATCCCCCAATCCTGGTATGCATGGCACCCCACCCCTCATCCTGGTATGTATGGTACCCCTCATCCCTATCCTGGTATGTATGGTACCCCTCATCCTGGTATGCATGGCACCCCATCCCTCATCCTGGTATGTATGGTACCCCTCATCCCTATCCTGGTATGTATGGTACCCCTCATCTTGGTATGCATGGCACACCATCCCTCATCCTGGTATGCAGGGTACCCCGCATCTATATTCTGGTATGTACCCTTCATCCTGGTATACATGGCACCCCTCACCCCAATTCTGATATGTATGGCACCCCTCATCCCCCAATCCTGGTATGTATGGCCTCCTCATCCCCCAATCCTGGTTTGCATGGCACCCCATCCCTCATCCTGGTATGCATGGCACACCATCCCTCATCCTGGTATGCAGGGTACCCCGCATCTATATTCTGGTATGTATGGTACCCTTCATCCTGGTATACATGGCACCCCTCACCCCAATTCTGATATGTATGGCACCCCTCATCCCCCAATCCTGGTATGTATGGCCTCCTCATCCCCCAATCCTGGTTTGCATGGCACCCCATCCCTCATCCTGGTATGCATGGTACACCGCATTCCTATCCTGGTATGTATGGTACCCCTCATCCCTATCCTGGTATGTATGGTAGCCCTCATCCTGGTATACATGGCACCCCTCATCCCAATTCTGGTATGTATTGCACCCCTCATCCCCCAATCCTGATATGTATGGCCTCCTCATCCCCAATCCTGGTATGCATGGCTTCCTCATCCCCCAATCCTGGTATGCATGGCACCACATCCCTCATCTTGGTATGCATGGTACCCCTCATCCCTATCCTTGTATGTATGGTACCCCTCATCCTGTTATGCATGGCACACTATCCCTCATCCTGTTATGCATGGTACCCTGCATCCTTATTCTGGTATGCATGGTACCCCTCATCCTGGGATACATGGCACCCCTCATCCCAATTCTGATATGTATTGCACCCCTCATCCCCCAATCCTGGTATGTATGGCCTCCTCATCCCCCAATCCTGGTATGCATGGCACCCCATCCCTCATCCTGGTATGCATGGTACTCCGCATTCCTATCCTGGTATATATGGTACCCCAAATCCCTATTCTGGTATGTATGGTAGCCCTCATCCTGGTATGCATGGCACCCCATCCCTCATCCTGGTATGCATGGTACCCCGTATCCCTATTCTGGTATGTATGGTACCCCTCATCCTGGTATACATGGCACCCCTCATCCCATTTCTGGTATGCATTGCACCCCTCATCCCCCAATCCTGGTATGTATGGCCTCCTCATCCCCCAATCCTGGTATGCATGGCACCCCATCCCTCATCCTGGTATATATGGCACCCCTCATCCCAATTCTGGTATGTATGGCACCCCTCATCCCCCAATCCTGGTATGCATGGCACTCCTCATCCCCCAATCCTGCTATGCATGGCACCCCATTCCTTATCCTGGTATGCATGGCACCCCATCCATTTTCCTGGTATGCATGGTGCCCCTCATCCTTATTCTGGTATGCATGGTGTTATGATCTGCAACATAAACTAAGGAATGAATGGGAAAAGCTGTCCCTACAGTAAGACTAAGCTGAATCCCTACGATGTAGCGGGCAGCCTGTTCCTTGTGAACAGACCCACCTTCATCCTTGGCTAATCTGAACGGAGACCTATAGAATAAAGGGAGGGGTCACTAAAAGAACTAAGGACTGGGACAAAAATGGGACACCTCCTAACAGAAGTTGTTGCAGAGCAAAAAGACAAATTGACAAAAAGTACTAGAGGTCCCAGAGGACCAAGCAAACTAGACAGAGATAGGCACCGAAGCACCTGGCTAGAGAGACAGGCAAAAAACACTGAAGTCCAGCAAAGCCAGAAGGGCGGAGCTGGAATATATAGGCAGCTGGTCACGTGACTGTAAAACACAAGATAGCAAAAACTAACAGGAGGGTTCTAACAGTACCCCCTCTTCTATGAGGATACTCCGGATCCTCCAGGCCCAGGCCTATCAGGAAACCTCCTGTGGAAAGCTTTAACAAGCCTAGGAGCAGAGACATCATCCGTCCTTACCCAGGAGTTGTCTTCGGGACCGAAACCCTTCCAGGAGACAAGATACTGTAATATCCCTCTATGCCATCTTGAATTCAAAATACGAGAAATTTCATATTCACCGTCTTCCACCACAGGAGGAACTGTGACAGTGACGTCCCTATTAGAAACATCAGCATTTTTCAACAAGGAAACATGAAACACAGGATTAATCTTCCAGGAAGTAGGGACATCCAACCTGACAGCAGATGGGTTAACAATCTGAAGCACTTTAAATGGACCCACAAACTTAGGACCCAGTTTTTAGAGGGAATCCTCAACCGCAAGTTCTTCGAGGACAACCAAACCATGTCACCCACAGTAAACAAAACCTCTTTACGTTTCCTGTCAAAATACTTCTTGGACTTCTTGTTAGCCTCTTGCAGGTTACAACGTACATTAGTCCAAACTCTCTCCAAATCACCGGAAAAATTCTCCTCCTCCGGCACTGCCGACCCCAATTTGGAGAACGAACCAAAAGACGGATGTCTCCCAGTGCAACAAAAAAAGGAGAACACCCAGCAGAGGAGGATGTATGATTGTTAAGAGCAAATTCTGCGAGAGGCAGAAACTCAGACCACACCTCTTGATTGTCTGCCACAAAACAACGCAAAAACTGTTCAACATCCTGGTTCTTTCTTTCAGTCTGTCCATTAGACTCAGGATGATAACCAGACGAAAATGACAAATGAACTCCCAACCTGTCACATAAAGCACGCCAAAAGCGAGCCACAAACTGAGGTCCTCTATCAGAAACAATATCCGTGGGAACGCCATGGAGCTTGACAATCTCCTTAACAAACGCCTTAGCGAGTGTCTTGGCGCAGGGCAACTTAATGAATGGAACCAAATGACACATCTTACTAAAACGGTCTACGACCACCCAGATGACAGTAAAACCCTCAGACACAGGAAGATCAGTAATAAAATCCATAGAGAGATGCGACCAAGGCGCACTAGGAACCTCCAGAGGGCAAAGCAACCCCGCAGCAGGAGTATGTGAAGCCTTTGACCTAGCACACACAGTACACTGACGCACCCACTTGATGACTTCCTTCTGCCATCTGTGTCACCCTGGCCTGGATGCCACAAAATGTAATAAAGCTGTGTCTGAGAGCAAGGGGGAGGTTCTCTAGTCAGGGGAACATTAGCATGCAGTACCTCCTGTCTCAGGCCAGTAGGGGGAGCAGGCTGCCCATATAAAAGCTGGTGCTGGGGGCAGGGTTAGAGAGAACTGGATGGCCTGTCTCAGCACTGAGACTTGTCCCGGAGCAGAGCAGGGACAGAAAGTTGTATTGCACCTAAGAGGAAGTGTGGCAGGAGGAGAGCCACAAGCCAGAGACAAGAGGCGAAGAGAGCCTGTCTTGGCAGATCACGGACTTAATTTACCAGACTTTGGTGTCTGAGGCTGGAAGGATTCCACATCCCCCAGCAGATAACCAGTTCGCAGGGGACTGTATATTCCTTGGCCTAAGAAGCCTGGAGGCCCTGCCACAACAGAAGGGACCAGCAAAGCCGTACAAGACTGGGAGCAGAAAGGAACCCACGTCGCAGGCCATACAGGCGAGAGTACACGGAAAGCTTGGAAACGTGGGCTGTTACCCTATAACGAGGAGATAGCCAGAAGGAGCACAGAAAGCACGGTAGGCCTACACCCTCACCCTGACCAGGGCCAATCTCCCCGTTGCTCTCAGACATCCAGGTCCCCTCCTAGCTGGGACTGTTTGTGGGTCAATTTACCTGTTCTAGTAAAGACCCTGGACTGCAACCTGTTGTCTGCGTGCTCCTTGCTCCTCCAGCACTACCAGCACTGGGACTCTCACTACCATCACTCCCAACATCCACTACACTGCCCTGGGGCCGCACTCTTCCCGTGGGGAGTCACACCATCCCAGCTGCATATATCATCAGCCCCAGCGGTCTGCCTTGCAGCGGCGGATCCTAATGACCGCAAATCCACGGGTGGCGTAGTCGGACATAATCATCAGCACATAACGGACTACCACTGGCCTGACCACCCTGAGCCACGGAACCGGGTTGCCACTACTACCCCCATCGTTCCCTATTGCCCGGATCCGAGTGCCCCACGGCCCAGGGGGCGAGTCAGCTTTGGCGTAGTCGGCAGGATTTCGTGCCCGCAACCATCGGGTACTGCGTGCCTGAAAAAGACTTTTGTAACTTACCTGTGGCGAAGTTTCCCGCCGTCCGGAGTCGCTTCCCGCCATCCGGAGCCGATTCCCGCCATCAGACGCCATCTTGGACCGTTTCCCGCCGTCTTCTGCCATCTTCCCGCCATCCGCAGCTGCTTCCCGCCATCGGACGCCATCTTCAGGACGCCGCGCGGGAAGAAGAGGGGCGTGGACGTCAAAACCGCGCGAGATCCGAAGCTCCGCCCCACGCACCGACGCTGCGCAAGGTCCTGGAAGGGAGAGAGAGCGACGCTGACGTCATCAGGACGCGACGCCAGGTCCTCGTCCATAGCAGCAGCAGCTTAGCCGCGGCCTACAGAAGAGGATCGTCGGAAGGTAGGCCACGCTTAACTAGGGGGGAGGAAGATGTCGGATACAGAGGCGCCCACTACCACCAACGCAGCTGCAGCAGCGGTGATGCCCTTTTCCCTGCCCTACATCCCTGGAGCGGCCTGGCTGCCCAAGTACTCAGGGGAGCCCCATGCCCTAACGGACTTTAAGGAAAGGCTGTACAGTTTGTTCCAAGTCTACCCCCTGACAGAGGAACAGAAGGTCAGCATACTAACAGGGCAGTTAACTGGCGCAGCCCAAAGGGAGGTAAAATCATGGCCCACTGAGGAGAAAAGGACTGTGAAGGGTATTCTGGCCCGGCTGCGGGGTACCTTTGACACACGTACCTCCGCTGAGATTAAAATGAGGTTCTATGGATGTAAGCAGCGGGCACAGGACAGCATCAGAGACTATGCCCTAAATCTGCAGGAAGCCTTGAGGGCTATTCAACAAACTGACCCTGGCAGTGTGCAGGAAACGGATAAACTGCTAACAGAACAATTCATAGAAGGTCTGCTGTCCAGCGCCCACAGGGCTCAGCTGCGCCTCATGTTCTTTCAGAACCCCGACCTGACCTTTGCCCAATTTAAGGACAGGGCCATAAGGGTGCTCCGTGAATCTGCAACCAGTGGCGCTATAAATCCCCGGCGCCCTGCTCTCACCTACCACCAGGAAGCGGCGCCCTCCTCTATGGACCCCGTGGGGGCTGATGCACAGGCCCTGAACCAAGCCCCGTCGAAATACCTGCACCACCAAGTCCAGGAGCTGACCAGGAGCGTCGCGGCGTTGACCAGGACCGTCCAGGCATTGCAAGTGGACCCGTCAAGACCCATCGAGCTGGCTTCAAGTCCGGAGGATGTCCCGTGGCGTCGACAGAGGAGGATCCCGTCGTTCCGAGGGAGGCCCACAGACCGCTACGCAGAGGATGGACAGCCCATTTGCCGTCGATGCAACCAGCCCGGACACATTTCCAGGTACTGTAATTTAAACGGGTCCAACCTGGGGCAGAGGGCCAACCCCCAGGCATAAGATCACCAGGCCCTTATAATTGGCGTGATAAGTATGTTGGGGGGCGCCCGGTTTTACCCGTGGTGCTGGACGGTATCCCCATGAGCGCCTTGCTGGATACTGGGTCGCAAGTAACCACTATCCCTTATGTACTTTTTAAGCAGTATTGGACTGATGCTGATATCACACGGTATCCAGACAATAACTTGAGCATCATCGCCAGTAATGGCTTACCCGTGCCGCAGATGGGGTTCAAGGAGATGACCATTAAAATTGGTAAAGTTGAACTGCCGGCACAGGGAGTAATTATTGTGGACATTGACCGTCGTGAAAGTCACCCTAAAATAACTGTGGGTACTAATGTAATTGAAAATTGTCTTTCAGAGGTAATTGTAATTCTACAACAGGTGGCGGTGAATGCTAGTTCCAGCCAACAGAAAGTCCTCAACAAGGAGATAAAAGCCCTGATGAGACGGCAGCAGGTAGAACTGTCTGGTGGTGAGATCGGTAGCGTAAGACTGAGTGACCCATTCCCCATTTCCATGCCTCCCAAAAGTGAAATGATGATCTGGTGTCGGACTGCAATCGGGTTGAGAGGTAGAGACTACCAAGCCATGGTAGAACCCGTGTACTCAGACAGCAGGCCCACCATTTTGACAGCCAGGGGGGTGGTTGATGTCCGTCATGGGAGGGTGCCGGTCCGCATCCTCAACATTGGGGAGAGGGAAGTACACTTACCCAGGTACGCTACACTCGCCAAACTGTTTGTTGTCGAACACAAAGCTATCAGGGCCGTGGAACCCTTGCCTCCATCTCCTCAGGCGGAGGGTAATGGCTCCCAGAAGCAAAAGGAGGACTGGTGCCAGAAACTCCACGTGGGTGCTGACTCCACTCCCCTGCACCAAAAACAAGGAGTCTACCAGGTGGTACAGGAGTACGAGAGAGTCTTTAGTAAGCACCCGCTAGACTTCGGCAGAGTAAAAGGGATAGAACACCACATCCCCACAGGGAGCCACCCACCAATAAAAGAAAGACACCGACCTGTACCCCCTGCACATTATCAGAACGCCAAGGGCATGCTAAGAGAAATGAAAGAAGCTGGGGTCATTAGAGACAGCTGTAGCCCCTGGGCAGCCCCCTTGGTTCTGGTGAAAAAGAAAGACGGCACCATGAGAATGTGCGTCGACTATAGACAAATCAACCGTATCACCCACAAAGACGCATATCCGCTGCCTAGAATAGAAGAGTCTTTAGCCGCACTAAAATCAGCTAACTTCTTTTCTACTTTGGACCTTACTAGCGGGTACTGGCAGGTTCCTGTGGCAGAGGCTGACAAGGAGAAGACCGCCTTCACCACCCCGATGGGACTGAGCGAATTCAACTGCATGCCTTTCGGGCTCTGCAACGCACCAGGGACCTTCCAGCGGCTGATGGAATGCTGTCTAGGGCACCGAAACTTCGAGACGGTCCTCCTTTACCTGGACGACATGATCGTCTATTCGAAGACCTATGAGGACCATCTCAAGCACCTGGCCGAGGTGTTCGAAGCCCTGGCAGGCTATGGCCTGAAGGTGAAACCATCGAAGTGTCACCTGCTGAAACCAAAGGTCCAGTACCTAGGGCACGTGGTAAGCGCGGAAGGAGTGGCCCCTGACCCTGACAAGGTCACGATAATCAAGAGCTGGCCAAGCCCCTCGAACATCAAAGAGGTGAGACAGTTTCTCGGGTTGGTAGGCTACTACCGAAGGTTCATCCCCGGGTTCACCAAGATGGCAGCTCCTATGCAGGACCTCCTGATCGGACAGTCTAAGTCCAGAAGTCAAAAGCCACCCTTCAAGTGGGATAGACCGGAAGAGGAGTCCTTCCGCCAGCTAAAGATGGCCCTCACGGGGGATGAGATCCTGGCCTACCCTGATTATGGCCAGCCTTTTATCCTTCACACAGACGCCAGTAATGTGGGACTGGGAGCCGTACTGTCCCAAAACCAGCAGGGCAGAGAACGGGTGATCGCATACGCCAGCCGGAAGCTGAGGCCCACCGAGAGGAACCCGGAGAATTACAGCTCCTTCAAGCTAGAATTCTTGGCGGTGGTGTGGGCCGTGACAGAACGCTTCAAGCATTACCTGGCCTCCGCAAAGTTCACCGTGTACACGGACAACAACCCGTTGACACACCTGGACAATGCAAGACTGGGTGCCCTAGAACAGCGGTGGATGGCCCGTCTCTCCAACTATGACTTCGTGATCAAGTACCGGGCCGGCAAAACCAATGCCAACGCTGACGCCCTATCGAGGATGCCTCACGTACCTGAAGGTGACGAAGACCCAGAAGAGCTGGAGGAGGTAGAACTCCCCGCGTTTCCTCTACGAAGGCAAGTTGTGCAGAAGGATTGTCAACCACCGGACGCACGAGCTGACCTGGCAAGTCGTGGTCCCAAGACGGGATGCAGCCATGGTCCTGGGGGCTTACCATGACAGAGCGGGACACTTCGGTTGGAAGAAACTGGAGTTCCTGCTAAGAGGAAGGTTCTTTTGGGTCGGCATGAGAGGAGCTGTAGAAAAGTGGTGCAGAGACTGTGGCCCTTGTCACCTGAGGAGGAAGGACTGCACCAGCCAGAAGACACCCTTGAGGCCCATCGTCACCACGCAGCCTCTTGAGCTGGTAGCTCTGGACCATGTCAAATTGGCTCCAAGCCGGTCAGGATACATCTATGCCCTGACAACCGTGGACCACTATTCCCGTTTTCTAGTGGTGGTCCTGGTAAAGGACTTGACAGCCCAAACAGCGGCCAGAGCCTTCCAGCAATACTTCTGCCGCCCACACGGATATCCGGAACAGGTCCTGACAGACCAGGGTCCAGCGTTCGAGGCTGAAATCTTCCAGGAGTTCTGCAACCTCTATGGCTGTAAGAAGATTCGGACAACGCTTTACCACCCACAAACCAACGGGATGTGTGAGAAAATGAACAATATAGTCATTGATCTCCTGAAGACGTTGCCCATGGAGGAACGCAGCCTGTGGCCAGAAAAACTGCCGGACCTGATAGACCTATACAACAATATCCCGGTGAATGCTACAAACTGCACCCCGGCTTACCTGATGCGAGCTAGACCAGGTAAGCTGCCCGTAGACCTGGAGATGGAAGTCCTAATACCTGAGGACATCTCCCCGGATGCGGACTGGGATACGGAAAGGCAACTGCAGTACAAGAAGGTACAGGAGAGTGTGGAGAAGAGCCTGGCCCAGGTGAGAGAGAGGCAAGAAAAACTCTTCAACCAACACGCCCCTGCTGGTCCCCTAGAACCTGGTGAGCAAGTCCTAAAGCGAAAAAGAAGGCTACATAAGTTGGACGACCAGTGGGAAAGGGAACCCTACGCCGTACTGCAGTCTGACCACGACAACCCAAAGGTGTGCGTAATCACCAAGGACGGAGGAGAAACCACTAGTGTCGTCTCCAGAGACCACCTCAAAAGATGCCCCGAGCAACTCCGTAGTGCAGAAGAGGATCAGAGTGACCTTGAACCCGCAGAGGACAAGGAAGAAATGATCAGCACCGTTCTCGGAGAGTTCCCTCAGTCCTGGACTCGCATAAATGATGCCATATTGGTATCCATCCTGCATTTCCTGCAACCGGCCCAGCAAGAAATAACACCAGAGCCGGAAGGTGAAGAGGAGCAAGCGGTTCCAGAGGCAGAAGAGCCTGTACCAGCAGCCCAGGAGAGTCAACCCTCTGCTAACAGTGAGCCTGCCATGCCTGCGGTAAGCCAAAGGACCCGCAGACAGCTGCCTGCCCTACCTGTACACCCAGCTGGTAGCTGCACCCCTAACGCTAGTGGGGAAAGCCAAGTCAGTCCACCACCAGACAGTGGGCTAAGTAGGTCAACCAGGAGCACAAAGGGACAGATACCCGCTCGCTGGAGAATACAGAGCGCACTAAAATTGTAAATAACCCTGTTGCCAAATGTTAAAATGTTTGCCAAGTTACATGCATGTTTGGTAATTCTGTGTTTCAGTTTCTTGCAGTTACCGTAAGGACTCATAGGTTATGGACTATTTATAACCGGGACCTTGTATGGACTGCGTTCGGAGCCTAGCCCAGGAATGAACTAAGACTGTAAAGGACTTGGGGTAGGACAGACCCCCACCTGGTTAAGGCTCCCCGTTGTATTGGTGATATGGACACCCGGTCACAGACCACACTGTGACCTTAAGAACTCAATCTGTGCGTCTTCTGTCTGTTATTGTTTTATGGTTATGCATATTGTCTTTGTTTCCTGTTTAGTCCCGGAGTACTAAATTTCACTAGGGGGGAATGTGTCACCCTGGCCTGGATGCCACAAAATGTAATAAAGCTGTGTCTGAGAGCAAGGGGGAGGTTCTCTAGTCAGGGGAACATTAGCATGCAGTGCCTCCTGTTTCAGGCCAGTAGGTGGAGCAGGCTGCCCCTATAAAAGCTGGTGCTGGGGGCAAGGTTAGAGAGAACTGGATGGCCTGACTCAGCACTGAGACTTGTCCCGGAGCAGAGCAGGGACAGAAAGTTGTATTGCACCTAAGAGGAAGTGTGGCAGGAGGAGAGCCACAAGCCAGAGACAAGAGGCGAAGAGAGCCTGTCTTGGCAGATCACGGACTTAATTTACCAGACTTTGGTGTCTGAGGCTGGAAGGATTCCACATCCCCCAGCAGATAACCAGTTCGCAGGGGACTGTATATTCCTTGGCCTAAGAAGCCTGGAGGCCCTGCCACAACAGAAGGGACCAGCAAAGCCGTACAAGGCTGGGAGCAGAAAGGAACCCACGTCGCAGGCCATACAGGCGAGAGTACACGGAAAGCTCGGAAACGTGGGCCGTTACCCTATAACGAGGAGATAGCCAGAAGGAGCACAGCAAGCACGGTAGGCCTACACCCTCACCCTGACCAGGGCCAATCTCCCCGTTGCTCTCAGACATCCAGGTCCCCTCCTAGCTGGGACTGTTTGTGGGTCAATTTACCTGTTCTAGTAAAGACCCTGGACTGCAACCTGTTGTCTGCGTGCTCCTTGCTCCTCCAGCACTACCAGCACTGGGACTCTCACTACCATCACTCCCAACATCCACTACACTGCCCTGGGGCCGCACTCTTCCCGTGGGGAGTCACACCATCCCAGCTGCATATATCATCAGCCCCAGCGGTCTGCCTTGCAGCGGCGGATCCTAATGACCGCAAATCCACGGGTGGCGTAGTCGGACATAATCATCAGCACATAACGGACTACCACTGGCCTGACCACCCTGAGCCACGGAACCGGGTTGCCACTACTACCCCCATCGTTCCCTATTGCCCGGATCCGAGTGCCCCACGGCCCAGGGGGCGAGTCAGCTTTGGCGTAGTCGGCAGGATTTCGTGCCCGCAACCATCGGGTACTGCGTGCCTGAAAAAGACTTTTGTAACTTACCTGTGGCGAAGTTTCCCGCCGTCCGGAGTCGCTTCCCGCCATCCGGAGCCGATTCCCGCCATCAGACGCCATCTTGGACCGTTTCCCGCCGTCTTCTGCCATCTTCCCGCCATCCGCAGCTGCTTCCCGCCATCGGACGCCATCTTCAGGACGCCGCGCGGGAAGAAGAGGGGCGTGGACGTCAAAACCGCGCGAGATCCGAAGCTCCGCCCCACGCACCGACGCTGCGCAAGGTCCTGGAAGGGAGAGAGAGCGACGCTGACGTCATCAGGACGCGACGCCAGGTCCTCGTCCATAGCAGCAGCAGCTTAGCCGCGGCCTACAGAAGAGGATCGTCGGAAGGTAGGCCACGCTTAACTAGGGGGGAGGAAGATGTCGGATACAGAGGCGCCCACTACCACCAACGCAGCTGCAGCAGCGGTGATGCCCTTTTCCCTGCCCTACATCCCTGGAGCGGCCTGGCTGCCCAAGTACTCAGGGGAGCCCCATGCCCTAACGGACTTTAAGGAAAGGCTGTACAGTTTGTTCCAAGTCTACCCCCTGACAGAGGAACAGAAGGTCAGCATACTAACAGGGCAGTTAACTGGCGCAGCCCAAAGGGAGGTAAAATCATGGCCCACTGAGGAGAAAAGGACTGTGAAGGGTATTCTGGCCCGGCTGCGGGGTACCTTTGACACACGTACCTCCGCTGAGATTAAAATGAGGTTCTATGGATGTAAGCAGCGGGCACAGGACAGCATCAGAGACTATGCCCTAAATCTGCAGGAAGCCTTGAGGGCTATTCAACAAACTGACCCTGGCAGTGTGCAGGAAACGGATAAACTGCTAACAGAACAATTCATAGAAGGTCTGCTGTCCAGCGCCCACAGGGCTCAGCTGCGCCTCATGTTCTTTCAGAACCCCGACCTGACCTTTGCCCAATTTAAGGACAGGGCCATAAGGGTGCTCCGTGAATCTGCAACCAGTGGCGCTATAAATCCCCGGCGCCCTGCTCTCACCTACCACCAGGAAGCGGCGCCCTCCTCTATGGACCCCGTGGGGGCTGATGCACAGGCCCTGAACCAAGCCCCGTCGAAATACCTGCACCACCAAGTCCAGGAGCTGACCAGGAGCGTCGCGGCGTTGACCAGGACCGTCCAGGCATTGCAAGTGGACCCGTCAAGACCCATCGAGCTGGCTTCAAGTCCGGAGGATGTCCCGTGGCGTCGACAGAGGAGGATCCTGTCGTTCCGAGGGAGGCCCACAGACCGCTACGCAGAGGATGGACAGCCCATTTGCCGTCGATGCAACCAGCCCGGACACATTTCCAGGTACTGTAATTTAAACGGGTCCAACCTGGGGCAGAGGGCCAACCCCCAGGCATAAGATCACCAGGCCCTTATAATTGGCGTGATAAGTATGTTGGGGGGCGCCCGGTTTTACCCGTGGTGCTGGACGGTATCCCCATGAGCGCCTTGCTGGATACTGGGTCGCAAGTAACCACTATCCCTTATGTACTTTTTAAGCAGTATTGGACTGATGCTGATATCACACGGTATCCAGACAATAACTTGAGCATCATCGCCAGTAATGGCTTACCCGTGCCGCAGATGGGGTTCAAGGAGATGACCATTAAAATTGGTAAAGTTGAACTGCCGGCACAGGGAGTAATTATTGTGGACATTGACCGTCGTGAAAGTCACCCTAAAATAACTGTGGGTACTAATGTAATTGAAAATTGTCTTTCAGAGGTAATTGTAATTCTACAACAGGTGGCGGTGAATGCTAGTTCCAGCCAACAGAAAGTCCTCAACAAGGAGATAAAAGCCCTGATGAGACGGCAGCAGGAAGAACTGTCTGGTGGTGAGATCGGTAGCGTAAGACTGAGTGACCCATTCCCCATTTCCATGCCTCCCAAAAGTGAAATGATGATCTGGTGTCGGACTGCAATCGGGTTGAGAGGTAGAGACTACCAAGCCATGGTAGAACCCGTGTACTCAGACAGCAGGCCCACCATTTTGACAGCCAGGGGGGTGGTTGATGTCCGTCATGGGAGGGTGCCGGTCCGCATCCTCAACATTGGGGAGAGGGAAGTACACTTACCCAGGTACGCTACACTCGCCAAACTGTTTGTTGTCGAACACAAAGCTATCAGGGCCGTGGAACCCTTGCCTCCATCTCCTCAGGCGGAGGGTAATGGCTCCCAGAAGCAAAAGGAGGACTGGTGCCAGAAACTCCACGTGGGTGCTGACTCCACTCCCCTGCACCAAAAACAAGGAGTCTACCAGGTGGTACAGGAGTACGAGAGAGTCTTTAGTAAGCACCCGCTAGACTTCGGCAGAGTAAAAGGGATAGAACACCACATCCCCACAGGGAGCCACCCACCAATAAAAGAAAGACACCGACCTGTACCCCCTGCACATTATCAGAACGCCAAGGGCATGCTAAGAGAAATGAAAGAAGCTGGGGTCATTAGAGACAGCTGTAGCCCCTGGGCAGCCCCCTTGGTTCTGGTGAAAAAGAAAGACGGCACCATGAGAATGTGCGTCGACTATAGACAAATCAACCGTATCACCCACAAAGACGCATATCCGCTGCCTAGAATAGAAGAGTCTTTAGCCGCACTAAAATCAGCTAACTTCTTTTCTACTTTGGACCTTACTAGCGGGTACTGGCAGGTTCCTGTGGCAGAGGCTGACAAGGAGAAGACCGCCTTCACCACCCCGATGGGACTGAGCGAATTCAACTGCATGCCTTTCGGGCTCTGCAACGCACCAGGGACCTTCCAGCGGCTGATGGAATGCTGTCTAGGGCACCGAAACTTCGAGACGGTCCTCCTTTACCTGGACGACGTGATCGTCTATTCGAAGACCTATGAGGACCATCTCAAGCACCTGGCCGAGGTGTTCGAAGCCCTGGCAGGCTATGGCCTGAAGGTGAAACCATCGAAGTGTCACCTGCTGAAACCAAAGGTCCAGTACCTAGGGCACGTGGTAAGCGCAGAAGGAGTGGCCCCCGACCCTGACAAGGTCACGATAATCAAGAGCTGGCCAAGCCCCTCGAACATCAAAGAGGTGAGACAGTTTCTCGGGTTGGTAGGCTACTACCGAAGGTTCATCCCCGGGTTCACCAAGATGGCAGCTCCTATGCAGGACCTCCTGATCGGACAGTCTAAGTCCAGAAGTCAAAAGCCACCCTTCAAGTGGGATAGACCGGAAGAGGAGTCCTTCCGCCAGCTAAAGATGGCCCTCACGGGGGATGAGATCCTGGCCTACCCTGATTATGGCCAGCCTTTTATCCTTCACACAGACGCCAGTAATGTGGGACTGGGAGCCGTACTGTCCCAAAACCAGCAGGGCAGAGAACGGGTGATCGCATACGCCAGCCGGAAGCTGAGGCCCACCGAGAGGAACCCGGAGAATTACAGCTCCTTCAAGCTAGAATTCTTGGCGGTGGTGTGGGCCGTGACAGAACGCTTCAAGCATTACCTGGCCTCCGCAAAGTTCACCGTGTACACGGACAACAACCCGTTGACACACCTGGACAATGCAAGACTGGGTGCCCTAGAACAGCGGTGGATGGCCCGTCTCTCCAACTATGACTTCGTGATCAAGTACCGGGCCGGCAAAACCAATGCCAACGCTGACGCCCTATCGAGGATGCCTCACGTACCTGAAGGTGACGAAGACCCAGAAGAGCTGGAGGAGGTAGAACTCCCCGCGTTTCCTCTACGAAGGCAAGTTGTGCAGAAGGATTGTCAACCACCAGACGCACGAGCTGACCTGGCAAGTCGTGGTCCCAAGACGGGATGCAGCCATGGTCCTGGGGGCTTACCATGACAGAGCGGGACACTTCGGTTGGAAGAAACTGGAGTTCCTGCTAAGAGGAAGGTTCTTTTGGGTCGGCATGAGAGGAGCTGTAGAAAAGTGGTGCAGAGACTGTGGCCCTTGTCACCTGAGGAGGAAGGACTGCACCAGCCAGAAGACACCCTTGAGGCCCATCGTCACCACGCAGCCTCTTGAGCTGGTAGCTCTGGACCACGTCAAATTGGCTCCAAGCCGGTCAGGATACATCTATGCCCTGACAACCGTGGACCACTATTCCCGTTTTCTAGTGGTGGTCCTGGTAAAGGACTTGACAGCCCAAACAGCGGCCAGAGCCTTCCAGCAATACTTCTGCCGCCCACACGGATATCCGGAACAGGTCCTGACAGACCAGGGTCCAGCGTTCGAGGCTGAAATCTTCCAGGAGTTCTGCAACCTCTATGGCTGTAAGAAGATTCGGACAACGCTTTACCACCCACAAACCAACGGGATGTGTGAGAAAATGAACAATATAGTCATTGATCTCCTGAAGACGTTGCCCATGGAGGAACGCAGCCTGTGGCCAGAAAAACTGCCGGACCTGATAGACCTATACAACAATATCCCGGTGAATGCTACAAACTGCACCCCGGCTTACCTGATGCGAGCTAGACCAGGTAAGCTGCCCGTAGACCTGGAGATGGAAGTCCTAATACCTGAGGACATCTCCCCGGATGCGGACTGGGATACGGAAAGGCAACTGCAGTACAAGAAGGTACAGGAGAGTGTGGAGAAGAGCCTGGCCCAGGTGAGAGAGAGGCAAGAAAAACTCTTCAACCAACACGCCCCTGCTGGTCCCCTAGAACCTGGTGAGCAAGTCCTAAAGCGAAAAAGAAGGCTACATAAGTTGGACGACCAGTGGGAAAGGGAACCCTACGCCGTACTGCAGTCTGACCACGACAACCCAAAGGTGTGCGTAATCACCAAGGACGGAGGAGAAACCACTAGTGTCGTCTCCAGAGACCACCTCAAAAGATGCCCCGAGCAACTCCGTAGTGCAGAAGAGGATCAGAGTGACCTTGAACCCGCAGAGGACAAGGAAGAAATGATCAGCACCGTTCTCGGAGAGTTCCCTCAGTCCTGGACTCGCATAAATGATGCCATATTGGTATCCATCCTGCATTTCCTGCAACCGGCCCAGCAAGAAATAACACCAGAGCCGGAAGGTGAAGAGGAGCAAGCGGTTCCAGAGGCAGAAGAGCCTGTACCAGCAGCCCAGGAGAGTCAACCCTCTGCTGACAGTGAGCCTGCCATGCCTGCGGTAAGCCAAAGGACCCGCAGACAGCTGCCTGCCCTACCTGTACACCCAGCTGGTAGCTGCACCCCTAACGCTAGTGGGGAAAGCCAAGTCAGTCCACCACCAGACAGTGGGCTAAGTAGGTCAACCAGGAGCACAAAGGGACAGATACCCGCTCGCTGGAGAATACAGAGCGCGCTAAAATTGTAAATAACCCTGTTGCCAAATGTTAAAATGTTTGCCAAGTTACATGCATGTTTGGTAATTCTGTGTTTCAGTTTCTTGCAGTTACCGTAAGGACTCATAGGTTATGGACTATTTATAACCGTGACCTTGTATGGACTGCGTTCGGAGCCTAGCCCAGGAATGAACTAAGACTGTAAAGGACTTGGGGTAGGACAGACCCCCACCTGGTTAAGGCTCCCCGTTGTATTGGTGATATGGACACCCGGTCACAGACCACACTGTGACCTTAAGAACTCAATCTGTGCGTCTTCTGTCTGTTATTGTTTTATGGTTATGCATATTGTCTTTGTTTCCTGTTTAGTCCCGGAGTACTAAATTTCACTAGGGGGGAATGTGTCACCCTGGCCTGGATGCCACAAAATGTAATAAAGCTGTGTCTGAGAGCAAGGGGGAGGTTCTCTAGTCAGGGGAACATTAGCATGCAGTACCTCCTGTTTCAGGCCAGTAGGTGGAGCAGGCTGCCCCTATAAAAGCTGGTGCTGGGGGCAAGGTTAGAGAGAACTGGATGGCCTGACTCAGCACTGAGACTTGTCCCGGAGCAGAGCAGGGACAGAAAGTTGTATTGCACCTAAGAGGAAGTGTGGCAGGAGGAGAGCCACAAGCCAGAGACAAGAGGCGAAGAGAGCCTGTCTTGGCAGATCACGGACTTAATTTACCAGACTTTGGTGTCTGAGGCTGGAAGGATTCCACATCCCCCAGCAGATAACCAGTTCGCAGGGGACTGTATATTCCTTGGCCTAAGAAGCCTGGAGGCCCTGCCACAACAGAAGGGACCAGCAAAGCCGTACAAGGCTGGGAGCAGAAAGGAACCCACGTCGCAGGCCATACAGGCGAGAGTACACGGAAAGCTCGGAAACGTGGGCCGTTACCCTATAACGAGGAGATAGCCAGAAGGAGCACAGCAAGCACGGTAGGCCTACACCCTCACCCTGACCAGGGCCAATCTCCCCGTTGCTCTCAGACATCCAGGTCCCCTCCTAGCTGGGACTGTTTGTGGGTCAATTTACCTGTTCTAGTAAAGACCCTGGACTGCAACCTGTTGTCTGCGTGCTCCTTGCTCCTCCAGCACTACCAGCACTGGGACTCTCACTACCATCACTCCCAACATCCACTACACTGCCCTGGGGCCGCACTCTTCCCGTGGGGAGTCACACCATCCCAGCTGCATATATCATCAGCCCCAGCGGTCTGCCTTGCAGCGGCGGATCCTAATGACCGCAAATCCACGGGTGGCGTAGTCGGACATAATCATCAGCACATAACGGACTACCACTGGCCTGACCACCCTGAGCCACGGAACCGGGTTGCCACTACTACCCCCATCGTTCCCTATTGCCCGGATCCGAGTGCCCCACGGCCCAGGGGGCGAGTCACATCCAGGCCACCAAAAACTGCGACTGATAAGTCTCTTGGTCTCCGAAACTCCTGGATGACCTGCCAACCGAGACTCATGACACTCCGCAAAAAAATCTCTCCTAAAGGCTCTAGGCACGAACAACCTCCCATGGGGAGTGTTAGATGGAGCATCATCTTGAGCTTTCAGAATCCCATTCTACAAAACGGAGTCCAAAGCCGCCACCACAACTCCTTTCTGTAAAATGCTCTCCTCCTCCTCGGCACCGACCGTAGGAGAGAAGCTGCGAGATAAAGCATCGACTTTAACATTCTTAGTACCAGGGATATAGGTACAGAAAAATGAAACCGAGAAAAAAAAAGTGCCCACCTAGCTTGACGGGCATTCAAGCGCTTGGCAGCATCCAGATAGATCAAATTCTTATGATCTGTGAAAACCTGAATAGGAAATCTAGCGCCTTCCAAAAAATGACGCCAATGTTCAAACGCAAGTTTAATAGCCAGCAACTCCCGATTTCCAACATCATAATTCAGTTCGGCTTCCGAATTTTTTTTCGAAAAGAAGGCACAAGGATGTACTCCACCCTTGTTCTCCTGAGACAAAACTGCTCCGACCCCCACCGATGAAGCATCGACCTCGACCAAAAAAGGTTTGGTCTCATCAGGCTGTATAAGGATAGGGGCAGAACTGAACCTCTCTTTGAGATACTCAAACGCTTCAATGGCTTCAGTAGTCCACTGGGTCGTATTCGCACCTTTCCTGGTGAGATCGGTTAGACGTTTAACAATTACAGAAAAATTCTTAATGAATTTCCTGTAATAATTGGCAAAACCCAAAAATCTCTGTATAGATTTCAAACCAATAGGCCTAGGCCATTCCTGCACAGCCTGAACCTTCACAGGGTCCATCTCAAAGCTCTCGCTGGAGACAATGCAGCCCAAAAAACTAATTTTCTGCACAGCGAACTCACATTTCTCCAGCTTAGCAAAGAGTGAATCATCACTCAATTACTGCAAAACTTCACGTACACTTTGCCAATGGGACTCTAGATCTGGTGAATAAATCAAAATGTCATCCAAATACACAACCACATTCTTACCAATCAAAGGTCTCAGGATGTCATTAATAAGGTTCTGAAAAAATGCAGGTGCATTGGTAAGACCGAAGGGCATCACCAGATTCTCAAAATGACCTACCGGAGTGTTAAAAGCAGTTTTCCATTCATCACCCTCCTTCACACGTAACAAATTGTATGCCCCTCGGAGATCAATTTTTGAGAACCACTTGGCCCCCACTAACTGGTTAAACAAGTCAGGAATTAACGGCAATGGGTAGGAATTGCATACGGTAATCTTATTAATTTCACGAAAATCCAGACATGGACGTAAACCGCCATCCTTTTTTTTAACAAAGAAGAATCACAGGTGACTTAGAAGGTCTAATGTGACCAGCAGCCAGGCTAGTCTGTATGTACTCCTCCAAGGCCTTTCTTTCAGGGATAGTTAGATTAAACAAGCGACTTTTGGGAAGAGTAGCACCTGGAACAAACTCAATGGCGCAATCATAATCCCTATGAGGAGGTAAAACTTGCGACTCCTCCTCCGAAAAAACCCTCCAAAAATCTTGAATAGGTACTGGTAATTCCCCTTTTTCCACAGCCGCAATGCGACCATTAGAACATTTATCATAGCACTTCGGACTCCAAGACTTAGTCACATTAGTAGACCAGTCCAACAAAGGATTGTGCAGTTTTAACCAAGGCAATCCTAGAACAACTGGAGAGGACAAATTATCCAAAACAACCAAGTCCAAAATTTCTTGGTGAACACCATTGATAGTGAGAGGAAATGCAGCAGTCTTGTGAGTAATACATTTCAAAGGAGTGTTATCAATTTCAACCACAGAAATAGGAGATGACAAAGGTTTGGATTTCAATTTAAGTTTTCCCAAAAACCCTTTATCAATCACATTAAGTGTTGAACCACAATCCACAAATACCTGAAATTCAATCAAATCTCCCTGCAGAGTAGTACACCCAGGAAGGAACACTCCTGCAGTGCGTAAACAAGCTATACGGGCGTAACTGACCTTTTTTTCTTCTTTACTTAAACGACGCTCACAATACTTAATCAAATGATCAGCTTTACCACAATAAAGACACAAACCTTTGGCGAATCTCCGATCTCTTTCTTGAGAGCGGAGTGACATCGCCCCAACCTCCATTGGTTCTCCACTGTCAGAGCAGATTTTCTGGAAACTAGGACCTGAAGTTACAGGAGTTTTTACATCATTGACCCTGGACCTTATTCTCCTGTCCACACGAACAGCTAACTGCATAGCTTCCTGGAGAGTCTCAGGTGCAGGGAATGCAATTAGCAAATCCTTAACCCTTTCACTCAGACCAGCAAGAAATAAACTTTTCAGCACCGAATCATTCCACTTAACTTCTGAGGCCCATCTCCTGAAGTGTGTGCAATAAATTTCAACATCATCTGACCCCTGATTCAAACATCTAAGTTCTGATTCAGCAGATGAGATTCGATCAGGATCGTCATATAATAGCCCCATAGCAGAAAAAATTCCTCAACAGAACTTAAACACGGATCATTAGGTTGGAGAGAAAAGGTCCACCCCTGTGGTTCTTTGCGCAAAAGTGACATAATAAAACCAATGCGTTGTGATTCATTCCCAGAGGACCTCGGTCTCAAACGAAAATATAACAAACAAGCATTTTTAAAGGAAAAAAAATCTTGCTGTTTATCATAAAAAATATCAGGCAGTCCTACCTTCGGTTCCACAAAATGCGCTCCAGGACAGCTACTCACGTGTTGCTGAAGCTCGGCCACCACCAGAGACAATCCCTGCAGGCGTTGAGCCAACTCCTGGATGGAAACCATATTGATCCCCGAATTTCTTTCCTTTTATTTATTTTTTTTTGGCTGGACTTACTGTTATGATCTGCAACATAAACTAAGGAAAGAATGGGAAAAGCTGTCCCTACAGCAAGACTAAGCTGAATCCCTACGATGTAGCGGGCAGCCTGTTCCTTGTGAACAGACCCGCCTTCGTCCTCGCCTAGTCTGAACGGAGACCTATAGAATAAAGGGAGGGGTCCCTAAAAGAACTAAGGACTGGGACAAAAATGGGACACCTCCTAACAGAAGTTGTTGCAGAGCAAAAAGACAAACTGACAAAAAGTACTAGAGGTCCGAGAGGACCAAGCAAACTAGACAGAGATAGGCACCGAAGCACCTGGCTAGAGAGCCCAGCAAAAAACACTGAAGTCCAGCAAAGCCAGAAGGGCGGAGCTGGAATATATAGGCAGCTGGTCACGTGACCGCAAAACACAAGATAGCAAAAACTAACAGGAGGGTTCTAACACATGGTACCCCTCATCCCTATTCTGGTATGCATGGTACCCCGCATTCCTATCCTGGTATGCATTGTACCCCTCATCCCTATTCTGGTAAACATGGTGCCCCTCATCCCCAATGCTGGTATGCATGGCACCCCTCACCCCCTAATTCTGGTATGCATGGTCCCCTCACCCCCCAATCCTGGTATGCATGGTCCCCTCACCCCCCAATCCTGGTATGCATGGTTCCCTCACCCCCCAATCCTGGTATGCATGGTTTCCTCATCCCAATCCTGATATGCATGGCACCCCCTCATTCTCCCATCCTGGTATGCATGGCACCACTCATCCCGATCATGGCATGTATGGCGCCCTTCATCCTGGTATGCATGGCTCTCTCATACCCAATCCTGGTATGCATGGCCCCCTCAGCCTTATCCTGGTATTCATGGGCCCCTCACCCCCCTCCTGGTATGCATGGCACTCCTCATCCCTATCCTAGTATGCATGGTACCCCATCCCTCATCCCTATCCTGGTATGTATGGTACCCCTCATCCTGGTATGCATGGTAGCCCTCATCCCTATCCTGATATGTATGGTACCCCTCATCCTGGTATGCATGGTAGCCCTCATCCCTATCCTGGTATGCATGGCACCCCATCTCTCATCCTGGTATGCATGGTACCCCTCATCCCTATCCTGGTATACATAGTAACCCTCATCCCTATCATGGTATGCATGGCCCCTCATCCTGGTATGCATGGCCTCCCCACATCCTCATCCTGGTATGCATGGTACCCCTCATCCCTATCCTGGTATGCATAGCACCCCTCATCCCCAATTCTGGTATGCATGGCACCCCTCATCACCAATCTTGGTATGCATGGCACCCCTCATCCACAATCCTGGTATGTATGGCTTCCTCATCCCCCAATCCTGGTATGCATGACACCCCATCCCTCATCCTGGTATGCATGTTACCCCTCATCCCTATCCTTGTATGTATGGTACCCCTCATCCTGGTATGCATGGCACCAAATCCCTCATCCTGGTATGTATGGTACCCCTCATCCCTATCCTGGTATGTATGGAACTCCTCATCCTGGTATGCATGGTACCCCGCATCCCTGTTCTGGTATGTATGGTACCCCTCATCCTGGTATACATGGCCCCCCTCATCCCAATTCTGATATGTATTGCACCCCTCATCCCCCAAATCCTGGTATGTATGGCCTCCTCATCCCCCAATCCTGGTATGCATGGCAACCCATCCCTCATCCTGGTATGCATGGTACCCCGCATTCCTATCCTGGTATATATGGTACCCCTCATCCCTATTCTGGTATGCATGGTACCCCTCATCCCTATTCTGGTATGCATGGTACCCCTCATCCTGGTATGCATGGTACCCCGCATTCCTATCCTGGTATGCATGGTACCCCTCATCCCTATTGTGGTATACATGGTTCCCCTCATCCGCAATGCTGGTAAGCACGGCACCCCTCACCCTCCAATTCTGGTATGCATGGTCCCCTCACCCCCCAATCCTGGTATGCTTGGTCCTCTCACCCCCAATCCTGGTATGCATGGTCCCCTCACCCCCCAATCCTGGCATGCATGGTCCCCTCACCCCCCAATCCTGATATGCAAGGTCCCTTCACCCCCCAATCCTGGTATGCATGGCACCCCCCACTCCCCAATCCTGGTATGTATGGTCCCCTCACCCCCCAATCTTGGTATGCATGGTCCCCTCACCACCCAGTCCTGGTATGCATGGCCCCCCTCATCCCCCAGTCTTGGTTTGCATGGCCCTCTTCATCCCCCAATCCTGGTATATGTGGCCCCCTCATCCCCCAATCCTGGTATGCATGGCGCCTCTCACCCCCAAACCTGGTATGCATGGTCCCCTCACCCCCCAATCCTGGTATGCATGGTCCCTTCACCCCTAATCCTGGTATGCTTGGTACCCTGTCACCCCCCAATCCTGGTATGCATGGCACCCCTCACCCCCCAATCCTGGTATGTATAGCACCCCTCATCCCTACCACGCTGCACACATACAAAAAAATAAACTCTAATATACACATTTCTTCCCTGTGCTCCAGTGCTGTGTCCTGTTCTGCCGGAGGCCGGGGGAGGAATGCGGCACCGGGGTACGTGCCGGAATACGCGCGTGCCCGGCGCCAATTTGCTAAAGACACACTGCAATGTGTCTTCAGTAAAATGGCACCGTATAGCTATGCGCATGTGCCGATTCCGATGCCTCACTCCTGCCCCGGTCTCAGGCGAGAAGAGAAGCGCCGCGGTAACGCTCCTCCCGGTCAGGTAAGTATGGCGCCGGAGATCGCGGTATGCATTCATTGTCTATGCATACCACGATCTCTGGCGCCATACACACTCCTCTTACCTGTAACGGCTCCATGCATTCTTCTGTCTGGAACCAGACTGCACAGGCGTGTTGCGCTTGACCAGTCTATAAAGGCTTCAGACAGAGGGGTGCATCTCCGGTTATATTATAGATTATTCTATTTTATTAATTTTTTATTTCATTTATTTTTTATTTTATTTGGTTTTATTTTATTCAGTAAGAATAGTTTTTTTTAGAGCTGCTCTAAAAACAGCTGCAAAGATTTGCTTTGCAACAGGCACCAAGAGAAAAAATTACGTATTGGTGAAGTGTTGTGAGCATGCTCTGTGAGGTGCAGTCACTATGCAGGGAGAGGAAGGAGAACCTGAGCTGTGTCCATCTACGTTAATGATGTGATTTTGTGTTAGGCTGTGTGCCCACGTAGCGTTTTTCAAGCGTTTATGCTGCGGAATTTCCGCAGCGGAAACGCTTGTTAAACGCTAGGTAATCCGCACCCCATGGTCCCCAAGGGGATTCCGCATGTTCTATGCACATGCTGCGGATTTTTCCGCAGCGTTTATGCTGCGTACAAAAATCCGCAGCATGTCATTTAATTTTGCGGAAGCGCAGCGGAACTCCCGCCATTGACTTGCATTGAGACGCATAGAAACCGCGACTGTACATTTTTACAAGCGGCTTCTATGCGTCTCTATGTGCGGATGGTACCCAGTTCTGGAGGAGAGGAGACTCTCATCCAGACCTGGGTACCATTGTACCTGTAAAAAAAGAAAAAAATTACAAATAAAGTTTATATTCACCTGTCCGGCGCCTTGTCTCTGAATGCCGGTGACGCACCCCTGGGCCTGCTGCTTCGCGCGGCATCGCGCGCACGGGGGAGCTTACCCGGATCCGGATCAGATGGGGGTAGTAGTCTCGTGGCGGTGACCCGGTCCGTGCCCAGGGAGTCAAACTGAGTGGCTGAGTAGTAGCAGTAGATGTTGGACGACTACGCCACCCGTTGAATGCAGCTTTAGGGCCGCTGCTGCAGGACAGTCCGCTGAGGCTGGTGTTATAATTGTGCAGCGTAGATGGTATAACCCCCAACGGGAGGGGTACGGCCTCAGGGCAGATAGTGTAGATGACGGTGGTAGTGATGGTGCGGTAAGGAGGCACAGAGACGTGGGATGCAGTTTCAGGGTTTTTACTCACAGGTGTTGCTCCGGTCACTCCGGCCTTGAGTGACCACCCGAGTCGCGCTGCGTCCACCAGGTGTGGGGCTCGGCCAACCCCCAGGCAAGTCCAGAGCGTGGTCCTGAGCTCCCCTCTCTTCCTTCCTACCGGCCGTTCCCACCAGGGACCCACCTATGTCCGGCTACCTTGGGCCTCTTGGTGGCAAAACCTTCTCTGGCTTTCCTGACCCTATTCTTGGTATGCCTTCCTGGTGAGTGTGGTGAGGGTCGTGCCAAATCTTGGCCACGACCTCCGGTTCCTGGTTAAGGATATCTTGCCTCTGCCAGCTTGGGATCCGGTACCGCACTGTGCCAACCCTTCACCCTTTTTGGTCACTTATGGGTTCTCAGGGCTCCCTCTTGTCCTGCGTCTCTGGGCCTTTCTTCCTTCTCCTCTCCACTACAGGCCTGGCCCTGGAGCTGGGCCCAGCCGGAGCCACAGCTCCCTGTCAGCTCTCTATCCGAACAGACCTGGACTCTCTCCCTGTCCTAAGATGGTGCCCACCTTATATACTCCCTCTATGTGTGAGCCCAGGTGACTAGCACCCAATGGGCTCCTACCTCTATGCCCAGAGTCCCTCCCCTATCTGCCCCTACACTACTGGGATGTTCCTCCCCCCCTCCCACTCCAGCCAGGGACAGACGCTGTCGTACCTGCACATCTACCTAGTGGGAGTACCGTTGTTCTGTCCCCCGGAAATGGGATGAGTGTAGTGCATGCAGCTTTCTGAGCTCAGTCCCACACTCCATCCTTACCCGGGAGTGGAATACCACACCTCTGGTTTGAGGTGCAATACCGCTGTAGCAGCCGAGTCCTCGGGGTGCTACATTCCCCCCTGGTAAATCACAGCACGTCCTCGGGCTGTAAAAGAATAAAACATACCAAAACATACAAACTTTTTAAAATATACACTAACATATAAAACATTATCAAAAGATGTAACATTACAGGTAACTTCTTATATATTATTTTAGCAGCATAAACTTTTGATATAAAACTTTTCCATCTTGTTCCTCCGGCCACGGTGCAACTTGTGACCGGGTAAAGTGCAACAGTCACTAGTAGAAAAAAAACAGTTCTTTATAAAACCAGAAGAGGGCGCCTGAAGAAGCGCAACTATTTACAGGGTATGGCCGCTCTCAGTCCTCGGCCAGTGGGGAATAGGGGAATGGCTGCTCACAGTCCTCAGCCTGGTTAGGGATGGGGACACACACGGGTAACAGTTCACACTAGTCCCAACGGGGACCACTTAAATTGGCAGTATGACAAGTACCCCTACGGGTAACTATATACAGTTTCAGTTTATGCTACTTCCCTTCAGCAGCGGTGTCCTCTCCTTGTCTCCTCCTGAGGGTAGTCTTCAGACCCGTCCGGGTCCTCTTGTTCCTCCTCATACCGTAGCTCTTCCTCGGTCAACCGGTGCACATGAAGAGCATATGGTCCCTTAGCACACTGATGCCGGGTGAAGGTGACCTCGTCACCCGGGTAAAGGTCACGTCCTCGGTGTTCCTCCGGCAGATGACTCTCGACATCTCTGCAGGTGACAAATACGTCGCCGGGGGTTCTGTGATCCCTGATAAAGCCCCAACCGTGCTCCAGTTGGAACTTGATTACGGTCCCGATGGCGCGGGGGCCGTGGGCTGCACGGGGGTTTCGCCGGGTCCGGCGTTTCTGCTCCGCACTCTGGACTTGCAGCCGCTCCTCGCGGACCCGCCTCTCTCGCCGTTCCCTGTCGAAGACCTCCAGTTGTTGCCGGCAGCACTCCGCACGCTGGGCTGCGGCCGCCCGGGTCTCTTGGGTGAACCCGATGAGGTTTTCTCCAGTAGGGTCCCATGCGAACTGCGCCTCCTCCAACGGGAGTGGGGTGATCTTGGCGGGCGCCGGAGCCGGGATCAGGGGCTCACACAGGGGCCTTTCCTTCCGGAGTCTGGGACTGAGGTACTCCGGTGGCCACTCAAAGGGCTGCCCATCCGGGCAAGTATGCTGGGCGAACAAGTCTTCACCCAAGGGTAGCACTTTGGAGGTCGAGGGCGCGGTGGTGGCAGCGGCGCCCGGATTCACCAGGCCTTGCGACCAGGCCGGCGGCACCCTGAAGGTGAAGGGCACTGTGGAAACGACGGCGCCCGGGGGTACTCGGCCTTGCGACCAGGCCGATGGCGTTTCCTGCTTGGCCACGCTCTGGATTGAGGCGCGCGACGTCACAGGGGGCGCGGCCGCGGCTCCGGCCGCTTGAGGCCTAGTCTGGAGCGGTGGCGTTGCAGTAACGGGCACGGTCGGTGGGATTTCGGGCTCTGCGACGGGGAGCTGGGGCAGGCTTACGGCTACTAGGCTTGGGGTAGTGACGTCCCCTTTACCTGCTTCCGTCCCTTCAGCTCCTTCCACGGCGTCGTCTCCGGCCTTCGTCCCTCCTGCACCATCCTCAGAGGCAGACAGGCTCCTCGTCCCGGGTGGCGTTCTTTGCTGGCGGGTTCCAGCCTGCAGGGCCATTTCTCTGCTCCACTCGGCCAGCACTTCTTGCTGCACTCGGGCCATCTTCCGAGCCAAGCCCTCCAGCGCGGTCTGTGCATGCTCCCGATCTCGGGGGAGCTGTGCCAGGATCTCTACCAGGCCTTCTGGGGTGGCGGCCTGCAACAGGCTCCTGACCACAGGGTCGGTGCTGCCTGACTCTCCCTCCATCTCCGGGTGCGATCTCTCCAGACTCCTCCAGGCTGCACCCATCCTCTCTCTTTTGTTCTTGATCCACCCATACTGAGGGTGGTCCCGGGGCCACTTGGTGATTGTCAGTTCCAGGGGCAGACCCCTCGCTCTGATGGACATCTCTATCATTGCAGTCTCTGCTGGTGGGGGCGGTCTCCGCTTTTGGCGCTCTTCTGAGACCAGGCCCACGATGGGAGGTCGTCTCTTGCCACCCTCTGGCACGCCCATAATGGCGTCCGCTCTGCCAGGGCGGGAAATCGTCTCAGATGGCGGGAATCGCCTCCCATTGGCGGGAAACTCCGTGGATGGCGGGAAAAGGCTGCAGATG
Source organism: Phyllobates terribilis (assembly GCF_046119375.1). NCBI lineage: Eukaryota > Metazoa > Chordata > Amphibia > Anura > Dendrobatidae > Phyllobates > Phyllobates terribilis. Next base: position 147,925,072 of record NW_027362768.1, on the reverse strand, counting down.
GCAGGCAAACGGCGGGAAACGACCCGAGATGGCGTCCGATGGCGGGGACCCTCTGGAATTGGCGGGAGACTCCTTTTTACGGTAAATATGAACTTTTCTTCAGGCACGCAGTACCCGGTGGTTGCGGGCACGAGATCCTGCCGACTACGCCAAAAGTTGACGCACCCCTGGGCCTGCTGCTTCGCGCGGCATCGCGCGCACGGGGGAGCTTACCCGGATCCGGATCAGATGGGGGTAGTAGTCTCGTGGCGGTGACCCGGTCCGTGCCCAGGGAGTCAAACTGAGTGGCTGAGTAGTAGCAGTAGATGTTGGACGACTACGCCACCCGTTGAATGCAGCTTTAGGGCCACTGCTGCAGGACAGTCCGCTGAGGCCGGTGTTATAATTGTGCAGCATAGATGGTATAACCCCCAACGGGAGGGGTACGGCCTCAGGGCAGATAGTGTAGATGACGGTGGTAGTGATGGTGCGGTAAGGAGGCACAGAGACGTGGGATGCAGTTTCAGGGTTTTTACTCACAGGTGTTGCTCCGGTCACTCCGTCCTTGAGTGACCACCCGAGTCGCGCTGCGTCCACCAGGTGTGGGGCTCGGCCAACCCCCAGGCAAGTCCAGAGCGTGGTCCTGAGCTCCCCTCTCTTCCTTCCTACCGGCCGTTCCCACCAGGGACCCACCTATGTCCGGCTCCCTCGGGCCTCTTGGTGGCAAAACCTTCTCTGGCTTTCCTGACCCTATTCTTGGTATGCCTTCCTGGTGAGTGTGGTGAGGGTCGTGCCAAATCTTGGCCACGACCTCCGGTTCCTGGTTAAGGATATCTTGCCTCTGCCAGGTTGGGATCCGGTACCGCACTGTGCCAACCCTTCACCCTTTTTGGTCACTTATGGGTTCTCAGGGCTCCCTCTTGTCCTGCGTCTCTGGGCCTTTCTTCCTTCTCCTCTCCACTACAGGCCTGGCCCTGGAGCTGGGCCCAGCCGGAGCCACAGCTCCCTGTCAGCTCTCTCTCCGAACAGACCTGGATTCTCTCCCTGTCCTAAGATGGTGCCCACCTTATATACTCCCTCTATGTGTGAGCCCAGGTGACTAGCACCCAATGGGCTCCTACCTCTATGCCCAGAGTCCCTCCCCTATCTGCCCCTACACTACTGGGATGTTCCTCCCCCCCTCCCACTCCAGCCAGGGACAGACGCTGTCGTACCTGCACATCTACCTAGTGGGAGTACCGTTGTTCTGTCCCCCGGAAATGGGATGAGTGTAGTGCATGCAGCTTTCTGAGCTCAGTCCCACACTCCATCCTTACCCGGAAGTGGAATACCACACCTCTGGTTTGAGGTGCAATACCCCTGTAGCAGCCGAGTCCTCGGGGTGCTACACCGGCATCGCTTGAGGACCTGCGGTGACGTCACAGTCATGTGACCGCAGGCCCTTCACCGCTCTGTCTCGCGAGATGCCGGCAGCCAGGAACCAGACAGGAACGAGCGCTGCTGCACACACCGGGGCCTCGGGGGTGAGTATAGCTTTATTTGTTTTAATTTTTACGGTTCACACTGTATAAATCCATGCTGTTTGCATGGATTTATATAGTGTGACCTAGTTGTCAAGCACTTTCCAAGTGATGCTATCGCCTGGAAAGCGCTTGTCAATCTGCATGCGGAAACGCATGTGAATCCGCATGTGGATCCGCATGTATTCTGCAGGAAAAACGCATGCACAATCTGCATGCGTTTTTTTCTGCCAGGGAGATGCAGAAATGCTGCAGAAATTTTCTGCTTCATTTCTGCATCGTGGGCACATAGCCTTATTATGCTTTCATCTTGTCTCATGCTGCACATAACACATCTGCATCTCTGGCTTCTATGGACATAAAAGGGGACAAACTTATGGTGTGGCACCCATGCTCCCCTGACCTCAACCCCATTGAGAACCTCTGGAGCATCATCAAAAGGAGTGTGTATGATGGCGGGAGGCAGTTTACATCTAAGCAACAGCTCTGGGAGGGTATTCTGTCCTGATGTAAAACAATTAAAGCAGAAACCATCCAAAACCTGACAAATTCAATGGACGAGAGAGTTCAGAAGCTCCTTTCGAACAAGCGGTCCTATGTGCAAATGTAACATCACCTAGAATAAAGTTTTGAGTTGAAAACTGTTTGATTTCACTTTGTAATAACCTGCTAATGCTTATAATTTCAGAAATGACCATTTTTTTGTTCTTTATTAAAATGAAAAGGTTGAAAACTCTGCTGTGCATAATAATTTGGAACATGCATTTTGAGTGCAGTTTGAGTTTTTTATTTTTTTAAAAATATATTGTTATCATAGGCAGTTTGTACAAAAACCTTTCAATTGTACTCTAATAGTTATTTGACTGGAAAATTACAATGACTGCAATTCATATAGGTAATTTGGGAAAATCTGAGAAAATATTATTTGCATAATAATTTGGAACACAGTGTAGTTTTGTTTCAGTCTTCTCATCTGCTGTGCTGTACTTGAATCCTGCCTTGCGGTGTTCTTTGGACATATACATAAATATACAGTGAAGAACAAAAGGGTAACAAATACAATGTTTTGAACTTTTGACTTTCAGACTCCTCTACTGCTTCCAACGTGAGACTACCATCATTTTATAGACAATCGCCTTGGCTATCTCATACATAAATTTGACTTGCAACTATTTAGCATATGATTAGGTTTGCAGATTTTTGCCATGTCACTGCATTGTTACTATTTTGCTCCTAAAAATCTAAATTTAAATTTTTATTATTTTGTAAATCCACCTTTGGCTTTCAACACTGCCTGAATCCTTCTGGGCATGCTCTCTATCAGTTTCAAGCATGTCTCGACCAAATTTTGATTCCAGGTCTCTGCTACACGTTCCCAAAGTTGGTGCATATGACGCACCCCCTGGGCCATGTGCAAGGGATACCCGGAGCCGGATCTGGATAGGGGTAGTAGTCCTTGTGGCGGTGACCCGGTCCGTGCCCAGGGTGTCAAACTAAGTGGCAGTCTATGGCAGTAGATGTTAACTTGATTGTCGACTACGCCACCCGTTGAGTGCGGCTTTGACGCCGCCGCTGCAGAGCAGTCCGCTGAGGCCGGTGGTATATGTGCAGCAGTGATGGTATAACCCCCAACGGGAGGGGTATGGCCTCAGGGCAGCAGGTGTGGATGATGGGGGTTGTGATGATGCAGAAAGAAGACTCAGAGTCAGGAGATGCAGTTCAGGGTTTTTACTTACTGGTGTTCTTTTGGTCACTCTGGCCTTGAGTGACCACCCGAGCCGTGCTGCGTCCACCAGGTCCTGGACTCGGCTAACCCCCAGGCGATTCCGGAGCGTGGTCCTGAGCTCCCTTCTGACTCTCTCTCTCTCTGGCCGTTCCCACCAGGGATCCACCTGTGTCCGGCTCCCTCGGGTCTCTTGTTGGTTGAACCTTTCCTGGCTTCCCTGACCCTATGCTCGGTGTGCCATTCTGGTGGATTTGGTGAGGGTCGTGGCAGATCCTGCCCACGACCTCCGGTTCCTGGCTAAGGTTTGTTTTGGCCTCTGCCAGCTTGGGATCCGGTACCCTTGTTCGCCAACCCTTCACCCTTTTGTCTTTATTCTGGGGTCTTGGGGTTCCCTTCTTGTCTTTCTCTCTGGGTCCTTCTTTTCTCCTCTCTCCCTCTGCAGGCTTGGCTCTGGAGCTGGGCCCAGTCGGAGCCGCAGCTCCCTGTCAGCCCTCCTGGCTGAACTCCTCTGCTCTGCTCCTCAGGCTAAAAAGACCCTGTCCTAAGATGGTGCCCACCTTATATACCTCCCTCTATGTGTGAGCCCAGGTGACTAGCACCCAATGAGCTCCTAGCTTTACCCAGACTACTCCCCCTATCTGCCCCTACACTACTGGGATGTTCCACCCCCCTCCCACTCCAGCCAGGGACAGACGCTGTCGTACCTGCACATATACTGGTGGGAGTACCGTTGATCTGTCCCCCGGAAATGGGATGTATGTAGTGCATGCAGCCTACTGAGCTCAGTTCCACACTCCATCCTTACCCGGGAGTGGAATACCACACCTCTGGAGTGAGGTGCAATACCCCTGTAGCAGCCGAATCCTCAGGGTGCTACACATACTTGTCGACTCACTTGGGTATGTATACAGTTTTTTCTTCAATTCTACCCACAGGTTTTCAATTGGGTTGAGGTCTGGGGACTGTGGGGGCCAATCCAGCACCTCTTCTTCATTGTCGCACCTCTTCTTCATTGTCGCTAAACCATTTATTCACCAATCTCGAGGTATACTTTGGGTCTTTGTCCTGCTGGAACACTATGTCATCCTTTTCATACCCATAGTATTCGAGTGTACGAAGTAACTCGTCTTGAAGGATACTCACGTATAACTCAGCATTGAGACCACCATCAATCCTGGTCAAGTATCCAATGCCTTTGGCTGTGAAACAACCCCATATCATCAAGCTTCCTCCGATCTTGATAGTTCCTTCAGTTTCTCGATCTGTTAGTCCATTTTTCCCTTGTTTCTTCCAGACCCATTTGCACCCATCAGGGTCTAGTCTATTGACTTTTGTCTCATCGCTCCAAATCGCCCGTTTCTAAACTTCTATTGTCAACCTTTTGTACTTTTTTTGTAAACTTTAGCCGACGCCTCTTATTACGATATTGAAGTTGAGGATTCTTCACCTTTTTTGAGCCACCATTCCAGACTTGTGTAACGTGCGTCACATGGTGCTTGCATGGATGTCTGTGATCTCACTATTACGAAGCATACGAGCCACCTCCACTGCCGTGTTTGTTGCTCTAGAGCTGATAGACCTTGTGATGAGCCAACTTGTTGACTCCGATATTTTTCCTGGACGTCCTCCTCTTGGCTTTTAAATGGATGGACGGACTTCATTTTGTTGTTCTCTTCCAACTGTCCTTGCACTCACATGATGCAGTTGGCAATTTTCTTGGCCGAGAGACCGCTATCGATGAGCTGGATGATGAAACTTCTCTTTTCTTGGGAAATCTTCTTCATGGCTGCTGCTTGATTCGAACCAGTGACCGTTCCCTTGAGAATCAACTTAATAACACAATGAGCTGTTAGGGAATGTGAGAACAGGTTGTAATTTGTAGTATACAGGAAGAAAAAGATTTTTCCTTCACCAGGAGCAAAACAGTACCAATGCAGTGACATAAGAATCTGCATAACTAATCATATGCTAAATAGTTGTAAGTCAAATTTATGTATGAGATAGCCAAGATGATTGTCTATAAAATGATGGTAGTCTTTTTATTAAAATGTTGGACTTTTTTCTCTTTTTTTTAACTTATTACAATCTGTTTTCACACCGGCCACTGGGGTCTTTTTTTAGACTCGAGCATCCTGTTGTTTCAGGAAATGCACACATACATTAGCCACAATGACCCTATCTTTTGTATTGTAGCATCAAATGAGCGTGTCCAAAGATCACTGTGAAGGGAGGGGGAGCAGGGTCAGCTGTGACATTGACTGTTGTGATTGGTGGATCCTGTGTTTTCAGCTGTGTATACAGGTGTAAGTCATTGTAATCCTGCCTGTAATGATAAGGAGCCTGCTGAAAACTCTTCCTTAAAAAGGGCAGGATGTATGAGTCTTAAATAAAAACCCAGTGGCTACGGAGAAAATTTTAAGATTACTAATTTGTTCTTTAAAAATGATCGTGATATGAAACAAAAATCTTACCTTTTTTTTTTAAAATACACCTGATTTAAACAATAGGTCATTTTATGATGAGAGCTTCATTTTAAATTGATATTAACTTCCAATTCGTAACCATTTGATAAACAGTTTTTTTTTAATTTTGGGTCAATTAACTTCAAACTACAAATAAAGGGAACACTAAAAAAACACATCCTAGATATCACAAAATGAAATATTCCAGTTGTAAATCTTTACTCATTACACAGTGGAATGCGTTGAGAACAAAAAGAACATAAAATTGATCAATGTAAATCAAAATTAATATCCCATGGAGGTCTGGATTTGGAATGATGCTCAAAATCAAAGTGAAAAATCAAATTGCAGGTTAATCCAACTACAGTGGAAATGTCTCAAGACAAGGAAATAATGCTCAAGTAGTGTGTGTGGCCTCCACGTGCCTGTATGACCTCCCTACAACGCCTGGGCATGCTCCTGATGAGGCTGCGGATGGTCTCCTGTGGGATCTCCTCCCAGACCTGGACTAATGCATCCGCCAACTCCTGGACAGTCTGTGGTGCAACGTGACGTTGGTGGATGCAACGAGACATGATGTCCCAGATGTTGGATTGGATTTAGGTCTTGGGAACGTGCAGGCCAGTCCAAAGCATCAATGCCTACATCATGCAGGAACTGCTAACACACTCCAACCACATGAGGTCTGGCATTGTCCTACATCAGAAGGAACCCAGGGCCAACCGCACCAGCATATGGTCTCACAAGGGGTCTGAGGATCTCATCTCGGTACCTAAAGGCAGTCAGGCTACCTCTGGAGAGCACATGGAGGGCTGTTCTGCCCACCAAAGAAATGTCACCCCACAGCATTACTGACCCACTGCCAAACCGGTCATACTGGAGGATGTTGCAGGCAGCAGATCGCTCTTCACGGCATCTCCAGACTCTGTCACGTCTGTCACATGTGCTCAGTGTGAACCTGCTCTAATCTGTGAAGAGCACAGGGCCAATCGTCCTGCACGGTGTTGGGCTGTAAGCACAACACCCACTTGTGGATGTCGGACCCTCATATCACCGTCATGGTGTCCGTTTCTGAAAGTTTGAGCAGACACATGGATGTTAGTGGCCTGCTGGAGGTCATTTTGCAGGGCTCTGGCAGTGCTCCTCCTGTTCCTCTTTGCACAAAGGAGGAGGTAGCGGTCTGGCTGCTGGGTTGTTGCCTCCTACAGCTCCCTCCACATCTCCGGGTGTACTGGCATGTCTCCTGGTATCTGCCCCATGTTCTGGACACTGTGCTGACAGATACAGCTACCCTTCTTGCCACAGCTCGCATTGGTGCGCCATCCTGGATGAGCTGCACTACCTGAGCAACTTCTGTGGGTTGTAGACACCACCTTATGCTACTGTACCTCTAGGGGTGAGAGCAATGACAAAATGCAAAAGTGACCAAAACAACAGCCAAAAAGGATGAGAACAGAGAAATGGTCTGTGGTCACCACCTGCAGAACCACTCCTTTACAGGGGGTGTCTTGCTGATTGCCTATCATTTCTACCAGTTGTCTGTTCCATTTGCACAACAGCAGGAGAAATTGATTCACAATCAGTGTTGCGTCATAACTGAATAGATTGATTTCACAGAAGTGTTATTGACTTGGAGTTACATTGTGTTGTTTACGTGTTCCCTATATTTTTTTGAGCAGTATATATGGAAACTCCAATGCTAATAAAGAAAACAAACTTCCCTTTAATTGTCAGCAGTTGATTTCAATTTGCGCAGCTCCTGTCCTTAGAATAGAACTGTGTACACAGTCTCCGGTCCTGCTTCCCTATTGTGTAGCTGTATACACAGCCCAGATAAGACCGGCTGACCCAACCTTACTGATTTATAGCATTGTGGAGATATATGGCTTTTAGTAAGTTTTGTTTATATCCTTCACATGAAGCGCATTTTACTGGAGAGTCATTCGCAGGATGAACTAATGTCACCGCATCACAACATCATGACTAAGAGCGTCAGCATTTATTTTTATGGCGTGTGGGAGAAAACAGAAGGAAATCCAGACAAATACAATGAAAACATACAAACTCCATGGAGATGTCTTTCCTGGTCAAATTTGCACCCAATAAAGTGCTGTCACAAACAGTAGAGGGTCTATGAGCCCCCTGTAAAATAACTTACTGGTGTGCCAATTTAGCAGTAATTGTAACCTCTTGCATGAAGTTTTGTACATGTGTAAGGTATGAGTTGGCTTTTCTTAAGATGGATTTAGATTGCACAATTATTGTGAACAAAAACTTCTAGGAACGCTCGTTTCATAATAATCCTACAGTCTAAACAGGCTGCCGATCACCTGAGAAATGAGCAAAACGATCGTTTATCAAGCTAAGTGATCTTTTGGTTTGCACAAAAGATCATCGTTCTCAGCAGTACAGGACCTGCGCTGCCGAGAACAGTGGTAGCCTATTTGCACTGAACGATCTTTTACAGATCTATTACTGATTGTTCACTGCACATATGTAGTGTAGCCAGTGTAGACAGGCTTTTAAATGGCTGCTGATCTGTAAACACTTACAGAAAGTCCTTTGTTTAACGCCACAAAGTAGACTAATGTAAATGAGCCTTAAGAGCATGAAAATTGATTTTTAAAATAAGAAAAATATGGCTGATTTCTTTGGGAAACAGCACCACACTGGTCCATGGGTCATGTTTGGTATTAGACTCAGCTCCATTGAAGTGAATGGGACAGTGCTGCAATACCACACACAACCTGTGGGTGGACAGATGTGTTGCAATTTTTAAGAAAGTGGACATGTTTTTTGAACCCTGTAAAAATGTGTCTAATCCCCTAAAAGTGATAATAATTTAGCAGTTAGGCCTGATTCAGATATTATGCATATACATCAATGAAAAACGGGACAATTTTCAGCAGTGCGCTGGATCCAATTTTCATCTATTTTTGATACATGTCCATTTTTTTACCATTTCTGTGTCATCTACTTTTCTCATAGGCCAAAGAGAAAAAAAAAATCTTCAAGCATTTCCAACCCATGTGTCATGAGAAAATTACCTATTATTTAAATCTGCTGGAAAATTTAAAAAGTTTTTCAAGAGAAATCAGCTTCAAGAAATTATCTTTTTTTCTGGAGAAGTTTTTTTCCTGAAGCATTTTTTGAAGCTGGATTAAAGCAGTTTAGGGTTATGTTCACACTGAGTTTTTTGTAGGTGGATTTGGAAAAGGATCTTCTTGAAAATTTATGTACAATAAAAATTTCATGTGAATCTACCATTGAAAAGGCACAGTACTTTGCAGCTTTTTGACTTCACATTGTCAAGTATAGAGCGGACTCCATAAGGAATCCGCCTTGAGGTTTTCAAAATATTGTCAGCAAAAAAAAAAGCTCAAAAAACCTTGATGTGTGAACAGCAAAGTGGATTTCCATTGAATTTAGCACTAATAGTATTCTTAGTCTGTTTGAAGTCCTTTTTAGAAGCATTTTGAAGCGGATATGCTTCTCATATACCTCTGTGATCCTAGCCATCAAATCTGCAATGTGTGAACATACTGTATTATGGGTGTAGTACAAAAACGCTGAGTGGGAGCCATCATCAGAAGGGGCTATAGCGCCCCCTATCTTCTATACATCTTGAAGTAGATTAGTAAAAACTACATTTATTGCAAGTTCTTGAAGACTGATGGGGATATAGAACTTAGTTATCTGGGTAGGACTGGCGTATATATTTACATAGGGACAAGTAATATTTTGGATACTGACAGCCAGATATAGATTTCATCAGTAGCAGGAAATAGTAATCAAGCACTCGGGGTCACCAGAAAGCTATGAATGAGACATCAGCATGTAAAAGAGTCATTACTCAGGATTTCTTAAGGCTGGTGGGGTTTTTGTATCTCGTCATTAACCTCTCAGGTGCTAGGCCAACCCACAGTGCTCAGCTGCTGCCTGTGGTACACAAGTAGTTAAACTAAACTTGAATAGATTGAATCTGGTTCGGTAATGACACAGCCCCGGAGTGTTTACCCCAAATAACGCAGTCTGAATGCTGATCCCTCACATAACCTCACACGCGCTAAATTCGGAAAACTGCTCTTCCCATTGGATCTCCAAGAACCACCAGTTCTTTTTGGCTGTCGCCCCCTCAAATCAGGACCAGCTAAACCAGGCTCCCCCAGGAAGGCTGCATGTCATTAAAGTGCCGGCACGGCTGTGTGCCACTGATCGGGGACTGCAGAACACAAGGGGGAAAGCGGCTACAGGGGAGAGAGGTCTGCGCATAACAGCATCTGCTCAGATTATGGGGAGAGAGGAAAAGGCTCCTAAAAGTGTCCATCTTATGTGACCACAAGATTCTCACTGCTCTCTGTACATACAGTAAATCCTACACAGACCCGCACTATATCCTCACATACACACAGAAAATATACATCTATCTGCCTATTATCTATCTACATAATATATATAGCTCTATCTCATATCTATCTATCTATTATCTATCTATCTATCTATCTATCTATCTGTCTATCTATCCAACTGTCTGTCTATTATCTATCTATCCAACTGTCTGTCTATTATCTATCTACATAATATATATATATCTATCTCATTTCTATCTATCTATCTATCTATCTATTCTATCACATCTTTCTATCTCATATATATCTGTGTATCTATCAATTATCTATTATCTATCTATCTATCTATCTATCTATTTATCTATCTATCTATTATCTATCTATTATCTATCTATTATCTATCCCATATCTATCTATCTATCTATTATCTATCCCATATCTATCTATTATCTATCTCTCTATCTATCTATTATCTATCCAACTGTCTGTCTATTATCTATCTATCTATCTATCTATCTATCTATCTATCTATCTATCCAACTGTCTGTCTATTATCTATCTATCTATCATTATCTATCTATCTATCTATCAATTAGCTATCCCATATCTATCAGTCATTATCTATCTATCTATCTATCTATCTTTCTATCTATCTATCTATATATCTATCTATCCAACTGTCTGTCTATTATCTATCTATCCAGCTGTCTGTCTATTATCTATCTATCTATCTATCTATCTATCTATCTATCTATATATCTATCTATCCAACTGTCTGTCTATTATCTATCTATCCAACTGTCTGTCTATTATCTATCTATCTATCATCTATCTATCAGTCATTATCTATCTATCTATTTATCTATCTATCAGTCATTATCTATCTATCTATCTATCATCTATCTATCTATTAGCTATCCCATATCTCTCAGTCATTATCTATCTATCTATCTATCTATCTATCTATCTATCTATCTATCTATCAGTCATTATCTATCTATCTATCTATCTATCTATCATCTATCTATCTATTAGCTATCCCATATCTATCAGTCATTATCTATCTATCTATCTATCTATTATCTATCTATCTATCTATCTATCTATCTATCTATCTATCTATCTATCTATCTATCTATCTATCTATCTATCTATTATATAGCTACCTAATTTCTATTTTCCTTCATACATCCTAATACAGTAGCAGTCTATAGTCTATGAAGCCTGTTCAATTGCACAGTAGCCCATAGGGGGCAGTGAGGCTACTTTGGTACTTTGGCTACAGGTGGTATTAAACCATGTATGGCTTTGTTCACATGTCCATTTTTGAAAAAAGGAAAAAAAAAACACTTTTTTTCATTTGTCTGATCCTAAAACTGAAATGTAACAGAGTGTTTGCTGCTTTTCTCCTGCCCCGCTTTCATTCTCCATGGGTCTCTCATAAATTACACTGTAATGTCCAAGTCAGTCTTTTTTTATTATAAACCTGTTCACTGCTCTAAACCTCCGAGGATAATAATAATCCCATTACTGCTCAGCATCACCAGAGATGAAGCCATAAACCCCCTTCACTACTGTAGATCATTAGGGATGTTTCCAGTGACCCCTTTACAACTCTATACTACCAGGGATGTTATGACTATCCATGTTTTCTTTGCGGAGAAAATTGTTATTATTTAATATGAGATGTAATGTGCAGATATGGTGGAGGAAGAGGGCACAACATGTTTCACAGGGGCACTAAGTTGCCTGTGTCTTCTCCTGTACAAATATATAATTCTAGATACATATTAGTGACAGATTTAAAGGAAATCTGTCAGCAGATTTTTGCTTCCTCATCTGAGAGCAAGATAATGTGGGAAAAAAAGACCCTGATTCCAGCGATGTATTACTTAGTTTACTAGATGCAGCAGTTGTGACACAATCAGAGTTTTTAGATTTAGCAATACAGCAGAGTTCAGAGAGCTGCCCCCACACACACCAGGTTCACTGTGTACACTGTATATTGACAGTGAGCTGCTTATCACAGGAGGGGGTGTGGTCGGACCAGGGCTCACATGAGCTGTTGTCCAGGCAGTGATAATCTCCTGGTGATAAAACATTCATTGCATGAAAACAACAGCACACAGCCTAATAGGGGACACATCTCTGAAATCCGTGTCTCAGCCCTTATATTATGCAGTCCTCAGATTACATAGCAAAAGCCTGCTGACAGATTCCTTTTAAGTAATAAACTTCTTGTCACATATGGCATCAGAATGGAGTTTCTCCATGGGTCCAACCTAGGAAATTAGGTAAAGAAGATGTCCTTATCTGATTGTATTGAAATAATAGTTGTTACCATTGCACAAAGGACATATCAAAAAGATCTATTTTTTATTTGTGAACTATCCCATAAGAAATAGACCCTAGTAGTAAGTGATTGTCACCAAAATCATCTAACATAGATGATATCATGTGTTGGACCCTTGGGGCCATGTTGTCATAATGTCCCATTATTGCATCAGACCATGAACCCATTGGAGAATCCGAAGGAACTCAGATAAAACGATCCAACTGTTACTGATTCTTGTGTGATGTTATCTGTACTTTTTCACATTGTATCAACCTGTGGCTGGTTTTACTACTTCAGTAAATGTCAACTGTGGGCCGTATTACTTATAGAAAAAAACAAAGGGTACCATTAATATAATACATAGGAACAACTATTAATGTAGCTTAGCTATGTCACCATGTGGCGCCCCTGAAGGTTCAGTCGCCACAGGGGTACTGCACCTCAGAATGAGGTGTGGTATCTCCTCTCCCAGGTAAGGATGGAGTACTACACAGGACCCCCAACCACACATTCAACACTACACCACTCCAGTTCTGAAGGGGGCCTAAAGCACCATAGTGCTGCCCCGGGCCTGAATGGAGGAGTTGGGGGGAACCAAAGTGAGGGGGAACCACGTAGTGAGTGAGGGTGGAGGAAGCATTTACCTAAGCACTTTACTAGAATTCTATATAACTTGAGGCCATTTTAATAATAAGGTCTTTGGTCATGGGTCTTTGGAACGGCAAGTCAGCACAAGGCTGCAGCCGGCTGAGGGTCCACGGTCCTCGGTCTCAGGCCTCGAGATGGGGAGCGGGGCAGAGTTATAACCGGCTCTGTCCCCGGTCAGGGTCCAAGCAAGAAGGCCCAGAAGGGGAGCAGAGGAGATAGGCTCCACAGGCGAAAGGATCTCAGGGGGTGCGGACGGAGCGGAGTCGCCACCTGCATACCTTATTCTGGCCTAGCCAGAGGGACCCTGCCGCAAGAGGGGGTACCGGTCCCCGATTATCTGACTTTGCACTTCACGTCTCTGTTGGAAAAGTCCGGAGGCTTATGTGGATCCCAGGGGGATACGGACGGAGCGGAGTCGCCACCTGTATGCCCTAATCTGAGTTTATCCAGAGGGACCCGGCCTTACGCCACGTTCTCACCACAAGTCACCAAAAAGGGCACCCAGTCGGTCCGGGAACTACACGTTACCCACAAGGGACATCGCAGTACCTGTACGGGACTCAGTGGGGGACACAAGGCGGGAGAAGTTGAGCAAGAGAGGAACACACTAGAGCAGGGTCCTGACAAGTGCTCCTGAACTAGCTGGAGAGTGCTGAACCCCACCCTGGCGGCCGCAGCTCGCCGTGTGACAGCAGAGAGAAGCTCTGAGCCTTCTAAGCAACAAAGTGAGTAAAGACTTGGATGACTTCAACTACCGCCTCTGTCTGTTCTTTCCTCCGCGGCTCTGCACCCGCCAACGCTCTACTCTACACCCTCTCTACACTGCCCTGAGCCCCCGCTCCACCTGTGGGGAGTCGCACCAACTAAGCTGCCTAAACACCGGCCTCAGAGGACTGTCGCAGCGCTGGTGATCCTCACCAGACACCCCTACCCCATATAATAACCTAACCTAAAAGAAAACCCCCGCATCTTTGCTGACCGCGCCGGGTCACGGACCGGGCCAGCCGCCGTGATATCCTACCCCCCCCTGCCCATCTAAGAGGGCCCGTGTTGCCAAGTACCCCACGGCCCGGCGGGCGCGTCAACCACATGAAACAAAATTATATAAAAGAGTTTCAACAGATAATTCATGTTTTAAGATGATTTATTTAATTCATAAGTATAAAGAAAAAGAGCCATAGGGCGGAACTAAGAATTATTTTGATAGAATTTTGATAGCAACAACGATGGCAAAAATGTTGCAATTTGGAAACATTGTAATACTGTGGACTGAGAGTTATTGTGGAAGCTGGAGAAGGCCAGAAAGGGTTAGGCTATGTGCCCACGATGCAGAAATGCTGCAAATGTAGCACCCCGAGGGCTCGGCCGCTACAGGGGTATTGCACCTCTGCCAGAGGTGTGGTATTCCACTCCCGGGTAAGGATGGAGTATGGACCAGGGCTCAGTTAGCTGCATACAGCACACTCACCCCATTTCCGAGGGACAGCTCAACGGTACTCCCATTAGACAGAAATGCAGGTACGACAGACCAAGTCCCTGGCTGGAGTGGGGAGGGGGGGAGGAACACCCAGTGCTGTAGGGGCAGATAGGGGTTGGTTCCTGAGCGTAGGTAGGAGCCCATTGGTTGCTGGTCACCTGGGCTCATGGCTAGAGGGAGGTATAAAAGGTGGGCACCATCTTAGGACAGACAGTGAAGTCAGACAGTCAGTCTGTGCAGAGAGAGGAGAAGACAGGGAGTAGAGGCTCTGTAGGAGCTCTACTCCAGAGTGGGCCTAGTGAAAGGCCGAGGAGGAGAGTGGAGAGAGAGAGGAGGTGAAGGGGAGCTGTGGTTTCTTCTCAGCCCAGCTGCACGAGAAAGGAGAAGAAGGAGGAACAGAAAAGAGGAGAAGAAGAGACAGAGGAACAAGAAGGTGGAAGGGACCCTAAGAACCCACGAGAATACCGGGTGAAGGGTCAGGCAGATTAAGGGTACCGGATCCCAAGTTGGTGGAGGAGAAACAACCCTCAGCCAAAGACCGGAGGCTGTGACCATTTATTGGTGCGACAGCTCATTAAACCTGCTAGGAAGGCACCATAAAGGACAGCGGGGAACGGGGCCCAATTTTACCCGCGCAGATCCGCGGTAGCTGGACAAAAGTGGGTCACTGGTGAGGCAGGCCAGAGGAAGGATTTAAGGGGGTCCTGAGCCATACTTCTGAGCTGCCTGGGAGTTGACCAAGCCCCACACCTGGTGGACGCAGCACGGCTCGGGCGGTCACTGCTGACAGAAGTGACCCAGAACAAATGAACTGTGAGTAAAGACCCTGGACTGTAACTTGTTGTCTGTGTGCTCCTTCGCGCCTCCAGCACTACCGGTACTGGGACTCTCACCATCATCACTCCCACCATCCACTACACTGCCCTGGGGCTGCACTCTTCCCGTGGGGAGTCACACCACCTCAGCTGCACCCACCATCAGCCCCAGTGGTCTGCCCTGCAGAAGCGGTTCCTAATGACCGCAAATCCACGGGTGGCGTAGTTGGACATCACTTAAAATATCTAAAGGACTGCCACTGGTCTGACCACCCTGAGCCACGGGACCGGGTTGCCACTACTACCCCCATCGTCTCCCCATTGCCCGGTTCCGAGTGCCCCACGGCCCAGGGGGCGAGTCACATATTTTTTCCCCTTCTCCCTGGCAGGAAATAACGCATGCGGTTTTTACATGCGTTTTTCCCGCCAGGTAGAAGCGTTTGTCAAGCGTTTTTGCATGCATTTCTTCATGCGGGTTATCAAGCGCTTTTCCAAGCGATTTTAGCATCACTTGGAAAAGTGCTTGACAACTTGTTCACACTATATAAATCTATGTAACCGGCATGGATTTATATAGTGTGACCAAGTTAGTTAAAAAAAAAATAAAATAAGAATGGTAAAAAATAAAAAAAAAAGATTTATACTCACCTTCTAATGTCGTCCCGGTGTTTTCTCTGCTGCGTCCGGTGTCTTGGGCGGCTCGCGGTGGTGTGAAGGATCTGCGGTGACGTCATTGAGTCATGTGACAGGTCACATGACTCAATGACGTCATGGCAGGTCCTTCACAACACCGCGACCCATACAGCAGACCAGACGGAGGGGAGAAAACAGCGGGAGGACATCGGAAGATGAGTATAATCTTTATTTTTTATTTTAAATTCTTTTTTTTACAGTTTCTATTGTACCCAGGTCTGGATGAGAGTCTCCTCTCCTCCAGACGTGGGTACCATTCGCACATTGAACCGTGTGATATCCGCTTGTAAAGATGCAGTGATGCGGATGTCACGCGGTCCAATGCAAGTCAATGGCGGTGATTACGCTGCGTGTCCGCAAAATTAATGGACATGCTGCTTATTATTCCAGAATAATAATCCGCAGCGGAAATTTCCGCAGCATGTGCACAGCAAAGATTATCATTGGGGACCATGGGGCACGTATTACCAAGCGTTTTTTAAGCGTTTTTTAAGCGTTTTCGCTGCGGAAATTCCGCGGCAAAAACGCTTGAAAAACGCATAGTGGGCACTCAGCCTTAGAAAGCATCAGCAGGAGCCGGGCAATTTTTTTGAGTAGTTGATATTGATGGCTGTACGTCTATGTACTTTGATCCTGAAGAAGACACCTGTTTGGAGTCAAAACGTTTTGCTTTATCTCCACATTTATATTAACAACGTACCCTGTTTCCCACGGTTCTTCATTAAACTGTCAGCGCACAATATACCCGACTTGTTCTTCAATAGACAATCAGTATTACTTTTTAATTTCCCAGGGAAAGAGCAGAATAATCCATATTTCTGTTAATTGCTCATTACTGTGTTGTGCCTCGCTATCTGAACAGCCATCTAAGGTGAGCAGATTCGTCACTTTACTCTATGATCTATGGCTCTATAAAGAACTTGTGGCTTTTTATTTTATTGACACAGCTGTCATGTAGGGCCATTGTGCAGACTACAGACGGGCGCTACATGTTATACTGCCATGTATTACAGGTGTTGTGCTAATGGGCAGGTAAAAAAGCAGATATCGAAAATGACCATATAGGAGGAAGGGCCGTAGGTGGAGCATCCGTATCTCACAAGTGACATAATTATCACTGCAAGGAGTTTGTATGTTCTCCCCGTGTTTGCGTGGGTTTCCTACGGGTTTCCTCTGGTTTCCTCCCACACTCCAAAGACATACTGATAGGGAATTAGATTGTGAGCCCCAATGGTGACAGCGATGATATTGTCTGAATTGTAAAGCGCTGCGGAATATGTTGGCGCTATATAAATCAAAAGATTATTATTATATGACATGATGGCGCTCTAGTACTTGGAAATTTCATGCTGTGCCCATAATGGTACGCACCGCCAAGGGTTCCCCACCCCTACACTACGAGGAAACAGATACTAATTGTCCTCTGTGACTATTTGTTACACTTTTTATAGTGCAGGTTAGAATTATTTTAAACTGTCTGCCTCTGTTTTTACACTTTTGTATACACTTACACTTTATCTTTACCGGAGATAAAACAACGAAAAAAAAAACACCTAAATTCCCGAACCTTGTGTGCTTCAGAAATCCCCCACCTTTATATAAAAAAGCATTGACCACTTTTTCGAAAGGCTAAATAGCCATCATTTACCAAGCTCCATTTCTTGGTCAATGTCCCATAAAATGTGGTTGCGTTAATGTCCTGTGAGCAAAGCAATTAATGAGCTGCATTTAGGGGCACTTTGTGCTGGTACATTGGCTATAGGTGCAGGAAATTGACCTTAGTATTTCATCATTGTGGTTTGCACAAGATTGATCAAAGCAAATGCCTGGATGGATGGCAGGGGGAGGAAATCCATTGTGCAGCTGTTTTTCTATAGAGCTCAGCTATACCCAAAACATAAACACGTGGCAGAGCCAAATGCGGGTTGTGCCTGTGTAAGGCAATGCCTCTACATGAGAGAGGAGCATGGTTCAATTTTCATTCTATCAGACTCATTTGATACAGAACTTTCCTTTATTCCCTATTCCCAATCGCTCACTCACTCTTGTCAAACATCTCCAGATTCCGGCCTTTTCTCACCTCTGAATCTTCAAAATTCTTACTGTTGCTCATATTCATTCTCGTCTGGTCTACTGCAACTCTCTACTGATCAGTCTCCCTCTTACCAAACTTTCTCCTCTCCAATCCATCCTAAATGCGGCAGCCAGGGTCGTATTTCTGTCCAGCTGCTACAACGATGCCTCCACCTTGTGTCAGTCATTACACTGGTTACCCATCCGCTACAGAGTATAATATAAACTCATCGCTCTCACCCTCAAAGCTCTCCACAGTTCTGTACCACGCTACATCTCTTCCCACTCAGTCTATCATCCTACCCGTGCTCTCTGTTCTGCAACTGATCTAACACAGGCAAACACTTATGCATATTTTCACTTTTGATTTATCAAAGATGACCAGACATTTTAAGAAAATGTGCGTAAAGTATAGAAATTGATGTGGTCGTTGGGGAAAATATTAATCACATTGTGGTAAGAGCTCAAACACTCACAGCTAGCCAGAATTGATTTCTTTCAGATAAAAATAACAGTAGAACATGACAGGATGCAAGAACGAGAAGTGCCACAAGGAATTCTTAGAAAACTGTTTATCAGTATCTTCCTTTTTCTTCTATGACAAAGGCGTGAAATAGACAATTCTGTTGTTTAATTGTTATACAGAATAGACAATGAATATTCATTAAAGGTTCAATGTGTGAAGATGGAGAACTGTGCAGTGTGATCTGACCAGTCAGCGCCTTCACCCTCTGCGTCTCCCTCTCCCCTCTCACAGCATAAATCGCACACTCAGATTGAAAGAGAAATTGCACCATCGTCTCCTCTTCTACCCTTCCCTCTTCTCTACTTTGTGTCTTCCAATTTTGGTGGATATCGACCTATGATCTACTGTGTACAACATGGTCATCAAACGTTCGGTTGGCCTGTGTCAATGGAAAAAAGTTTAATAGTTTTATGTTCAAAAGAAGATGCAAGCCCATCATGTTCAACCTATAACCTAACATGTTTATCCAGAAGGCAAAAACCCCATGAGGCAGATGCTAATAGCTCCATGCTAGGAGAAAACTTCATCCTGATTCCACATATGGTATTCAGACTAAGTTCTTGGATTGACATCCCATCAGGATCAGGATTGGGCATGATGATTTTAAGGCATTTTCCTGAAACGGCTTAATTTGGGAAAACTTGGTGGCTGCATCGGCGTCTGAAAGTCTTTGTGTGCACATAGCGTCTTAATTTCCTAAGCCGGTCAAAAGCAAACTGTTTTCTAGTGGAAGTTGCTTCAAGAAACACTCCACCTTTAGGGAGTTTTTTTAGTAGTTTTTCGACTCCTGAATCAGTTTTGAAAATTTTTTTAAGAAGTTTTTTTTATTTTTTTTGTAAACCGTTTTTTCATACTTTTGGACAGTGCTTCGTTTGGAGCATTTTCTATCAGAAACTACTTCATATATGTTACAATCACTTTTTTTTTTTTAAATAACCGGCAAGAAAAACACTCGAGACTGAATGTATGACCAGCAAAGTGGTTTTACATTAGAAATGAATAGGAAAAATCTTTCAAAGAGGACCCACTTTAAAAAAAACTACTCAAAAAATTCTGTGTGCACAAACCGTTATACTTATCACTGGAGTTCGATCTCCTCCAGACTGGAATTAATAAAATCCCACCTACCAGTTACATGACCCTGCAGCCTCAGCAGTCAGGTGACTGGTTGTTGGGACTCCATCACTTACGGTTTGGCGGCATTGGAGCTGGAGTCAGATCCTGACGGGTTGGTAGGTTTGGGTTATTTGTTTCTTTTTTTTTAGAAAAATCTCTATAATCTATAATCTTTAAAAAAATAACAAATAAAAAACCCTTTCATCAGGGGTGGTGGGAACGGTGGTGTTTATGAAAGAAAACACTATGGGCAGTATTTATTACTGACAGGTTAATGCAGCACACGTATGGTTTTTTGGTCTTCCATCATTTGCCACTAATTTATTAAAAGATGCACAATGATCCTACTTGGCAGTTCTTTTAGAATGTCCACGAAGCTGACAGAAAAAGGGGAGATCTTCCAGATTTTTGAGAGTATAAAAATTTCTTGGGTACAGCAAAAGCCTCTCGAATCCCTTTCGTGTTTCATCTTCAAATGAAATCCTGTCATCCAGACACAGAGGCTGGAAATTGGGATGTGGAAGGGACATGGCTTGTAAAAAGGGAACATGGAAATGCAAAAAAAAGTTGTCTCTGTATGCAGTGCACCACTCTACAGAATCTCCCTTAAGGCCAGGGGTGCAATGATCGCGGTCACAGAGGGTGCAACCACGACCAGGCCCGTGTGGGAGTGGGGCCCACTTCAGCTCGATGTGCGTCCGAAGACTATATTGGAATGCCGGAACCCGCCAGCTTCCTGTGCTGCAATACACGCCGCTGGCCAATCAGAAGACGGCAGCTGACGTTCGGCGTGCCATTCACAAGCAGCGCATGGCAGTGATGTTATGTGCTGGCCATGCTGGTACACTGAAGTCAGCTGATGGCTACAGAAGATGACACCGCACATCGTGGGAGTGGAGAAAGGTAGGAATCAATCACTTTTTTAATGTTTTGGGAAACAAAATGGACATTATACCAGGAAGGGCTAGGATGGGGGACATTATACCAGGAAAAGGACCTGGATGGGGGACATTATACCAAGAAATGGACGAGAATGGGAGTCATTATACCAGGAAGAGGATCAGTGTGACATGCAGAAGTAGTACTGTTGCAGAGTGTGACATGCTGAAATAGTGCTGTTGCTTTAAAACCATTCAGCGACTACTGGAAGTAACACAAGCACAGGAGACAGGAAGTGTTGTGCTCCAGAAGCATCCAGCAACTAGAGAGGTTAACACAATCGCAGGAGAAGGGGAGTGTTTTAGCAGAGCCCCAGCGAGATTGTGGGGAAGTTGTTTACTGTCTGACTGGAGCCGAAGAGAAAGGTGGTGTGTGTGTTCTGTACAGTATCTCACAGAAGCGCCCCTGCAACTGAAAAGGATTCAAGTCAGGAGTGAAGCTAAACACAGGTCAGGTAGAGTTCCTGAACTAGCAGTGCAGAGTATTGTGAGGCAGAAAGATAAGGCCTGGAAGAAGTGGTGTCACAGAGATCATCTCCCTCAGAAAACCCCCCCCACCTCCTCCATCTCACTGTGCTGTAAAGAATGCTGTGTTCATTAATGTGCCTTTGCATTAGAACTGTGCTGTCCTGTACTACTGGGAAGACTGTGAACTGCTGTGCTGCTAAGGAAACTGTACTGTTTGTCACTGGAGCCTGTTGCTCATAAGACTTAACTTGCACTGGCTGCACAGCTTCTTATTAAATGCTACTGTTCTACTGTTTATGAGGACTCTTGTCAAGTGTGTCTGGTCAGCAAGTGAAACAACCTACGTGTCTGTGCCTGAGGATCAATACCCCTGTGTGCCTGAGAGAAGCTGCAGCACATGGTCTATGGTCACCCTGAGTAACGGTTCCCCCAGGATTCTAAAGAACTCATGTAACCTGTATCGCCCCTATTTGAACCTAGCGGCATGCGTGTAACATTGGTGGCCCATAAATGGAATCCTGAGCGAGAATTAGCGTGTAGAGGGAGAAGAGGGAAAGTGTCTGGAAAAACACAGCAGCACAGCACCTCAACTCAACTCTGCTACACCAGTTAAAGGGGACCAGTATTAAAGAAAACTCACTAACAGCTGATGAGAAGAAAGACTGGAAGAGTTCTCTGTCAAAAATGGTACATGCCTATAACTGTACAAAGAGCGATGCAACGGGTTACTTACTCTTTTTCCTATTGTATGGACGATCGCCAAGACTGCCAATCGACATCATGTTCGATACTCTGGTGTCAGAGACTTACAGAACTTATCCGGAGTACGTTCGGAAATGGAAGTAACGGATGGCAGAGGCATACAACATAGCGTCCAAAGTTGATGCGCAAAGAAAAGAGCAAGAGTAAGGAGTACTATGATCGAAAATGTTATGGAGTAGAATTGGCACTGGGAAGCCAGGTGCTAGTCAAGAACGTACATGAGAAAGGCGTTCCAGGAAAACTTTGTTCGTACTGGGAAGACAAGGTGAATGTGATCGTAAGGAGGAAAGCCGATGACAGCCCAGTGTATGAAATCCAATTGGAAATGGGAGACCAAAAAAACAGAATAGTCCATCGAAATTTACTACTACCCTGTGATTATCTCCCACCACAATAAGACTTCCCATAGGTAGACCGACATCGTCCGAGATCGACTAAGGGACCACCACAGACTGAAGCTCCGGAGGTGGACAGTGACCTTGAAAGTTCCGATGGAGAAGAACACACCATTGTATTTCTCGGACCGGCAAGGAGAGGGATGTACCATCCTCAGGAGAGTGAACTAAGTCCTGAGGCTCCAGAGTTCGTACCAAGGAGTACAGATGAAGTCCAATTCAGATCTGATGATCGAACACCGTCCCCTGAAGAGATTGATCGACACTCAGGAGCAGCGGAATTACCAGACCATGTGGAAACAAGCTACTCAGGAGAAGTACAGGAACTTACAGAGGCATCTCCAAGAGCATCTGAGGAAGCTCGGGAAATGGGGAAATGAGTGTGGCGGAAGAAACTTCTGTGACCGAAGATCCGGTGGTCTCTGAGGAACAACCCACCAGGAGGATGTCGACTCGAGAAATGAGGAGGCCCGTGATGCTGACGTATGAGACACTTGGTGAACCGAGTCAAGTGCCGAGGACTGTCGACAGGAAACAGGTATCTTTGCCTGCGGACCAGGTAAGCCGACTTGAGTGGTATTCACCACCGAGAGACAGTATGGAAGATGTTGCCTGGTGGAAAGACTTGTTTTCATGCTTTGATTTTCCTTAAAAGACTTTGTAGAAACAAAGAACTGTTAAAGCATAGAGAGAGAGAGCTGGTTGAAGACGTACGAAAAGCTCCAGCTGAAGAGATGCTGATTGTTTTAATTGTGTTAATTGTTTATTTCTTACAGGCATCCTACAAGAAAAAAGTTGTAAGATTAGGTTGTTATCAATATTTATGAACGTTATACCAATTTCACAAAGCAAATTTGTATATAAAGTTATCCAACTTTCACCACTGTCTCAGAATTGGTCTGATTGACCAATCAAGACGAATGTCGAGGACGACATTCAAAAAGGAGGGAAGAGTGTGACATGCAGAAGTAGTGCTGTTGCTTTAAAAGCATTAAGCAACTATTAGAAGTAACACAAGCACAGGAGACAGGAAGTGTTGTACTCCAGAAGCATCCAGCAACTAGAGGGGTTAACACAGTCGCAGGAGAAGGGGAGTGTTTTAGCAGAGCCCCAGCGAGATTGTGGGGAAGTTGTTTACTGTCTGGCTGGAGCCGAAGAGAAAGGTGTGTGTGTTCTGTATCTCACAGAAGGGCCCCTGCAAGTGAAAAGGATTCAGGTCAGGAGTGAAGCTAAGCACAGGTCAGGTAAAGTTCCTGAACTAGCAGTGCAGAGTATTGTGAGGCAGAAAGATAAGGCCTGGAAGAAGTGGTGTCACAGGGATCATCTCCCTCAGCAAACCCCCCACATCCTCCATCTCACTGTGCTGTAAAGAATGCTGTGTTCATTAATGTGCCTTTGCATTAGAACTGTGCTGTCCTGTACTACTGGGAAGACTGTGAACTGCTGTGCTGCTAAGGAAACTGTACTGTTTGTCACTGGATCCTGTTGCTCATAAGACTTAATTTGCACTGGCTGTGTGGTTTCTTATTAAATGCTACTGTTCTACCGTTTATGAGGATTCTTCTCAAGTGTGTCTGGTCTGCAAGTGAAACAACCTACGCGTCTGAGCCTGAGGATCAATACCCCTGTGTGCCTGAGAGAAACTGCAGTACATGGTCTATGATCGCCCTGAGTAACGGTTCCCCCAGGATTCCAAAAAAAATTAATGTAACATGTCTCGCCCCTATCTGAACCTAGCGTGTAACACCAGGATGGGGTCATTATACCAGGAAGAGGAGCAGCATGGGGTCATTATACAAGGAAGGGACAGAGGATGGGGGTCATTACACAAAGAAGGGACAGAGGATGGGGGTCATTATACCAGTTAGGGGCCAGGACAGGGGATATTATTACAGGAAGGTGCCAGAATGGGGGACATATGACAGGAAGGTGCCATGATGGGGACACTATTAGTCATATGTCTTTAGAGGATCTACAATGCTACAAAGGCCCTCATTTCTGACCAACATAGATGTGGCCCATGTCCAAATTTTCCACCAGGGCACATGGGACTTTAGTTATACCACTGCTCAAGGCCACTTTTAAAAGTTGGCAGGTATAACAGATAATGGTAATATTGTTGCAACTGTCATCAGATTCATGTTTCTCTTTGTACCTGAGAAAAGTAGAGACAGACTTTATGCCAGCCCTTTCCTGCATATTGAAATTGTACCAAAATTTGCCAACTTTTTAGAAAGCTGCACATTTTGACTTAATTGATAATACTCACACCACTCAAGCAGCCTACAATGATGCACAAGTCCATAAAATGATGAAAGATGTGCAAAATGGTCTAAAACTTTTCCCTGAATTTGGTAATCTATATACAGTGATGGAAAGCAAACTGGATTTACGCCAAAAATATGACGCAATAGTATAGTCTTCCTCGGTCTTTAAAGTTCATTTTGCCCACCCATTAGATGCTGTATCCGAGATGTTGATAAAGTATGTACTTAGGAAATTTTCTCTGTGTGGTAGGTGCTTACTCTACCCGGGGTACAAGGATAGGGTTGGTGGTGCAAATTCTGAAGTCCCTGCTTTGTGCACCAGGAGAACTTGTTCTGCCACTGAAAAAAGTTTGTTATTGTTTTCTTCCTCAATTCTGTAACTACATGGACACAAACACAAGGTCCAGAAATGCTCTTTTAATCACCTCTGATTTTGAGTTATTGTTACAATTTGTGGAATCGTTGTATTATTATTAATTTTTTTTCTCTTTCAAGGCTAAGAGTTAGGACAAGCCGCCTCCTCTGCACTCTTCTGCCTGGCCATGACTTGACATTTCATTACAGTCTTAGACCAGCCAGTTAGACAGACACTGTGGCACCACGCAGCCTGCAGCCATCCATCCAGTGACATGGTGTGCTTGCAGTTTTCTTTATTGGATACCTGACAAAGCATCTTTTGGAAGCCAACCAAATGCCCGGTGCCCCCTCCTGACTGTGCCTGGATCATGGAAAATCAGGCTGGATTAGAGGAAAGCGCCTCTGTGCCGGAGAGGGCAGGGGATCCTTTGTGTAACTGTAGGCATGTTTTAGGTAACACTAAGAAGAGATACTGTCAGCCTGACACAACCTTATTGTGTCTTATCACTTTGGGGTAGGAATTGCTCAAAGGTGAGACAGTTTGGCAGGCGGAGGTGGGAGACATTTGAGAGAAAGAGTCTACGAGCTAGAATTTTTGACGGAGAGAAGAAAAGTCATGTCGGCTTTGTTAGTGATAACGCGGCGGTTCTGAAAGTGTCAGATTATTTTGATTGTTGTAGCACTGAAACGTAGAGTATCTAGAGAGGGAAATTTTAACAGCTGGGACAAATTTCTTTCTTACGTGGAATAAATAATAATATTATTAATAATAAGAATAAGAATATTCTTGATAATGTTTTAAAATCAGATTCTGGTAGATTCCCGAATATATTTTTGCATAACCAGGCGTTTTTGAAAGAACCATCCATCTGATGACCAAGCATCCCAGCGCCATGTGCCAACCTTCCGGAAGCACTGCTTTTGGGAGATATCTGCAGTGCCATCTCTTCCTGGAGTATGGGAGATCTCCTTTTTTTTAAATGGGTCTCCCAAACTTTGAGTGAGTTGACAAGTATGTTATCGACCTTCTTTACATACAGACCTTAAAGAAGCACTCCTCCCATCAAAGTTTTTATCCTCTTAATTTATTGCCATAGTTATTATATAGCACTGTGTACTTACAATTGCTCATTTTGCCTTTCTGCCCAGTTAATTCTTCTCTTTTCCATTAGGTCTATGACATCACTTTAAAAACAGACTAGCTCAATCCTTCTAAGCTATATGTAGAAATAGGAAGTCAATTTTCTCTGTATGAGTCATGAGTCACTGCAAAAGTCCATGGCAGGGGAGAGGAGGAAGCAGCTGGGTCAGGAGGTGAAGAGGGGAATGATAAATGTAGGGAGAAGAGACTTATTGTTTCTACATAGAGCAGAAAAAAAAGAGAAGAATTAACTGGGTAGAAAGACAAAATGAGGAATTGTAAGTGCACAGTGCTGTATAATATGATGACTGCAAAACTTTGATGGAAGTGCTTCTTTAAAGGGGTTATCCCCTTTAGAATATCCCTTTTTGTTAGAAAGGTCCTCAAAATATCAGCTCAGCAAAGAATATAACATTCCTGGAACACCAATTGATCAACTGTATTTTGATTTGTTCTAAGCAGCAATTGTTCAATTTCCGTGCAGTGCCCCCAAAGGAGGGATCATGCATTACACTAACTTTTAGCTCATTTATATTTTCTTTAATTCTATTTTCTGTAGAAGAGGGTGCAATATGTAGAGATTTAGTTTCCACTGAAATATTTTGGTGCAGAACCAAAAGAGCAGTTGGCGCTTTCCTCCTGTCTCTAGTTGGTGTGCAGCTCAGGAATCAGAGCAACAAAGCGAACAGTTTTAGTGGCAGACAGCAAAGCGAAAAAGTCCAGGAGAACAGCATTAGCGGGAGAACAGAGACAACCTCCTGGTCCAAACTTGGTTTGTTGGATGATGAGCACAACAAAGTTTGGACAGCTAAAAGCTAAGCTTATGCAGAAAAACCTTGTGGAGTTGAGAAAGCACAAGCGACTAGATTAATTACAAGAATAAGGATTGTGCTGTTCAAGTTTATTTATGTAGATTGTAACCAGAGACTAATTAATAGAACAATTCCAGGTCTGCTAAGTTCAGCCAACTTGATGCAGAAACTATTGTTACCTCTTTCTAAATGTCCATTATTTGTTAGACTTTGTATCAAGAATTAGCCTCAAATTGGTCTCCTCTTATAAGTACATGGTCATGGGGACAACAGTTTTGCCTGAGCCGCTAAAGGCATTCAGAAATACAGAGGTAACATGGCATATCATAGCACACAATAGACTGGCATCAGTCATTAACTACTATTGTAGAATTGTTTAGTGCTCTGTGATCTGTGCAGAGGTCATTGTGCAGGGAGAAGGAGGAGGTGAGCTGGGACATTGCCTGTTGTGGATAGTGGATCCTATGCTTTCTGTATATGGGTGATACCCTTCTTAGTAATCCTGTCTGTGGTCATAATAAGATTGCTGATAAATTAACTCTACAGAATAGGGCGTGTCAGCCTATTAGGCAAAGTAAAAACTGAGTTTTTTTAAAATATATACTGTATATATATACTCATATACTTATATACAGTACAGACCAAAAGTTTGGACACACCTTCTCATTTAAAGATTTTTCTGTATTTTCATGACTTTGAAAATTGTACATTCACACTGAAGGCATCAAAACTATGAATTAACACATGTGGAATTATATACTTAACAAAAAAGTGTGAAACAACTGAAAATATGTTTTTATTCTAGGTTCTTCAAAGCAGCCACCTTTTGCTTTGATGACTGCTTTGCTCACTCTTGGCATTCTCTTGATGAGCTTCAAAAGGTAGTCACCGGAAATGGTCTTCCAACAATCTTGAAGGAGTTCCCAGAGATGCTTAGCACTTGTTGGCCCTTATGCCTTCACTCTGTGGTCCAGCTCACCCCAAACCATCTCGATTGAGTTCAGGTCTGGTGACTGTGGAGGCCAGGCCATCTGGCTTGGCACCTCATCACTCTCCCTCTTGGTCAAATAGCCCTTACACAGCCTGGAGGTGTGTTTGGGGTCATTGTCCTGTTGAAAAATAAATGATGGTCCAACTAAACGCAAACCGGATGGAATAGCATGCCGCTGCAAGATGCCGTGGTAGCCATGCTGGTTCAGTATGCCTTCAATTTTGAATAAATCCCCAACAGTGTCACGAGCAAAGCACCCCCACACCATCACACCTCCTCCTCCATGCTTCACGGTGAGAACCAGGCATGTAGAGTCCATCCATTCACCTTTTCTGCGTCGCACAAAGACACGGTGGTTGGAACCAAAGATCTCAAATTTGGACTCATCAGATCAAAGCACAGATTTATACTGGTCTAATGTCCATTCCTTGTGTTGTTTAGCCCAAACAAGTCTCTTCTGCTTGTTGCCTGTCCTTAGCAATGGTTTCCTAGCAGCTATTTTACCATGAAGGCCTGCTGCACAAAGTCTCCTCTTAACAGTTGTTGTAGAGATGTGTCTGCTGCTAGAACTCTGTGTGGCATTGACCTGGTCTCTAATCTAAGCTGCTGTTAACCTGCGATTTCTGAGGCTGGTGACTCAGATGAACTTATCCTCAGAAGCAGAGGTGACTCTTGATCTTCCTTTCCTGGGGCGGTCCTCATGTGAGCCAGTTTCTTTGTAACGCTTGATGGTTTTTGCAACTGCACTTGGGTACACATTCTAAATTTTTCAGACTGACTGACCTTCATTTCTTAAAGTAATGATGGCCACTCGTTTTTCTTTACTTAGCTGCTTTTTTCTTGCCATAATACAAATTCTAACAGTCTATTCAGTAGGACTATCAGCTGTGTATCCACCAGACTTCTGCACAGCACAACTGATGGTCCCAACCCCATTTATAAGGCAAGAAATCCCACTTATTAAACCTGACAGGGCACACCTGTGAAGTGAAAACCATTTCCGGTGACTACTTCTTGAAGCTCATCAAAAGAATGTCAAGAGTGTGCAAAGCAGTCATCAAAGCAAAAGGTGGCTACTTTGAAGAACCTAGTATATAAGACATATTTTCAGTTGTTTCACACTTTTTTGTTAAGTATATAATTCCACATGTGTTAATTCATAGTTTTGATGCCTTCAGTGTGAATGTACAATTTTCAAAGTCATGAAAATAGAGAAAAATCTTTAAATGAGAAGGTGTGTCCAAACTTTTGGTCTGTACTGTATATATACAGGGTGGTCCAAAAGTAGGTGGACAGAAAGTGTAATAAGGTTATGAAGGGGGAGATTTATCAAACATGGTGTAAAGTGAAACTGGCTCAGTTGCCCTTAGCAACCAATCAGAATCCACCTTTCATTTTCCTCACAGACTCTTTGGAAAATGAAAGGTGGAATCTGATTGGTTGCTAAGGGCAACTGAGCCAGTTTCACAGATCTAGTTTTCACAGATAGATCTCCCACAAATCTGTTTTCTTTTCAGATAATTCAGATAACACATAATGGCAAATAATTTAAATACAGATCAAAGAAAATGGATTTTAACAGAGTATTGGAAATCTCAAAATGTTGAAACCGTTAGAGCAAATTGGGTTGAAACATTTGGTACTCAAGCCCCAAAGAGACAAACCATTTACCGCATTCGTGACAAATTCAATGCCACCGGCTCCATCCTTAATGCTCCAAAAACTGGTCGACCCAAAACAGTCTGTACAGAAGATGATAAACAACTTGTTGCTGAAACATTTGTTCAGAGTCCAAAAAAGTCCATCAGAAGAGCCTCTTTGGAATTGGGAATTTCACGAGCTTCTATCATGCAAATCCTGAAATCTATTGGGTGGAAAGCTTATCGTCCACGTCTAATTCATGGTTTATTGGAGGATGATCCAGACAGGCGGCTGCAATTTAGTGTTTGATAAATCTCCCCCTTCATAACCTTATTACACTTTCTGTCCACCTACTTTTGGACCACCCTGTATATATATATATATATATATATATATACACTACCATTCAAAAGTTTGGGGTCACCCAGACAATTTTGTGTTTTCCATGAAAACTCATACTTTTATTTATCAAATGAGTTGCAAAATGAATAGAAAATATAGTCCAGACATTGACAAGGTTAGAAATAATGATTTTTATTTCAAAGAATAATTTTCTCTTTCAAACTTTGCTTTGGTCACAGAATGCTCCTTTGCAGCAATTACAGCATTGCAGACCTTTGGCTTCTAGCTGTTAATTTGTTGAGGTAATCTTGAGAAATTTCCCGCCATGCTTCCTGAAGCCCCTCCACAAGTTGGATTGGTTGATGGGCACTTTTTGCGTACCATACGGTCAAGCTGCTCCCACAACAGCTCAATGGGGTCGAGATCTGGTGACTGCGCTGGCCACTCCATTACAGATAGAATACCAGCTGCCTGCTTCTTCCCTAAATATTTCATGCATAATTTGGAGGTGTGCTTTGGGTTATTGTCCTGTTGTAGGATGAAATTGGCTCCAATCAAGCGCTGTCCACAGGGTATGGCATGGCGTTGCAAAATGGAGTGATAGCCTTCCTTACTCAAAATCCCATTTACCTTGTACAAATCTCCCATTTTACCAGCACCAAAGCAACCCCAGACCATCACATTACCTCCATCATGCTTGACAGATGGCATCAGGCACTCTTCCAGCATCTTTTCAGTTGTTCTGCGTCTCACAAATGTTCTTCTGTGTGATCCAAACACCTCAAACTTTGATTCGTCTGTCCATAAAACTTTTTTCCAATCTTCCTCTGTCCAATGTCTGTGTTCTTTTGCCCATATTAATCTTTTCCTTTTATTAGCCAGTCTCAGATACGGCTTTTTCTTTGCCACTTTGCCCTGAAGGCCAGCATCCCGGAGTCGCCTCTTCACTGTAGACGTTGCTATTTAATGAAGCTGCCAGTTGGGGAGCTGTGAGGCGTCGATTTCTCAAAGTAGAGACTCTAATGTCCTTGTCTTGTTGCTCAGTTGTGCAGCGGGGCCTCCCACTTCTCTTTCTACTCTGGTTAGAGCCTGTTTGTGCTCTCCTCTGAAGGGAGTAGTACACACTGTTGTAGGAAATCTTCAGTTTCTTGGCAATTTCTCGCATGGAATAGCCTTCATTTCTAAGAACAAGAATAGACTGTCGAGTTTCACATGAAAGTTCTCTTTTTCTGGCCATTTTGAGAATTTCATAGAACAAACAAATGTAATGCTCCAGATTCTCAACTAGCTCAAAGGAAGGTCAATTTTATAGCTTCTCAAATCAGCCAAACCGTTTTCAGCTGTGCTAACATACTTGTGCAAGGATTTTCTAGGGTTTTCTAAACATCCATTAGCCTTCTTACACAGTTAGCAAACACAATGTACCATTAAAACACTGCAGTGGTGGTTGTTGGAAATGGGCCTCTATACACCTATGTAGATATTGCAATAAAAACAAGACGTTCACAGCTAGAATAGTCATTTACCACATTAACAATGTATAGAGAGTATTTCTGATTCATTTAATGTTAGCTTCATTGAAAAAAAAAAAAAGTGCTTTTCTTTCAAAAATAATGAAATTTCTAAATGACCCCAAGTGTATATTTTAAAAGAACCTCAGTTTTTATTTTGCCTAATAATAGGCTGACACGTCCTATTCTGTAGAGTTAACTCATCAGCAATCTATAGTTATGTTTACATTAAAATTGTATTTAAACAATACATTTTCTGATGATACAGTACATTCTCTTTAAAATAATGATCTAGTGAAGAGTTATGACCTGAATGCTTCCACTCATTCTTTATTGTTTTATTTCATTCATATTTTCATTTGTTACATAGTACATATCTTCAATACATGAAATCCCATGTTACCTGTCCCCAAAATACACGAAAATTTTTTTTTTTTGCCAGCTGCCAGATGGGGAAGGAGACCTATTCTGTCTATAATCTGCTCTGCTCTCAGCAACACAGATTAGCAGCACCAACAGGAGAAGAACCGGGAAAAAAATATTAACGTTACTTCTATGCTGGAAACACTGTACTTACAGGGGTTGTCCGGTATGTTTTTTTAGTTGTCCAATGTATTCAGCATGTGGGCATAAGTATCTCTGTAAATACCTTGTGTTGCAGATAATGCCTGTGAGCGGCGCTATCACTCGCCGCTCACATGCATCACATGACCCCCGGCTGCAGCCCGCACTGACGTCACGACAAGTCCAGGCTGCAGCTGGGGGTCCCTCTTCCGCGTTCCACCAGTGGCTGCTGGGTTGTGGGCAGGGATACCCTGGCATCCACCGCGTGCTCTCCCGCTCCCCATTCATTGGGAAAGTGCGCGGTGGGACCTCAGCACTGAGTCACGCCTCAATTGTCGTGACGTCAGCGGGGGGTCACGTGATGCCTGTGAGCGGCGACCGATAGCGCCGCTCACAGGCATTATCAGCAACACAAGGTATTTACAAATATACTTATGCCCACATACTGAATACATTGGGCAATTTAAAAAAAATTACCGGACAACTTCTTTAAAACCAGATATTATAAGCATTTTAGCACTTTGTTATAAAAAAATGATTTAGAAGATAACAGCTTTAATATTAGACTGCAGACTTCAAGAAAGTTGAGAATGATAGATTTTAAAAAATGATTAACCCACCAAAGTACCAGAGGATCCTCCGCCTAACTTTTACGCACCTGTCCAGGATCCGTACTTTGCTTCCCTTACCCCGGGCCACTAGACTCTGTTGTGCTCCACTTCGGGCTTTGCAGATGGCCCAGGGTGCTCCTCTGTGATCATCTGCCTGGGCTTATACAAGGATCGCCAAGACACACACCTGTGACTTCAGTGCTACTAAAACTCTGAGTTTCTTGGTACACCTTGATCTGCTCTGCTTCCTACCCGGAGTCTTCAGGACATCTCCTGCTGGCCTGTGGTTTCCAGCATCCCGGCTGCCTGCCCGCGGTCTCCTGCCTGCCTGCGGTTTCTAGCATCCCGGCTGCCTGTCTGTGGTCCCCTATCCTGCGTGCCTCACCCGTTTGCTGTACTGACATCCGTAGTTCAAGTGAACACCCGAAACTTGGGCTTAGAGGATCCACCTAACCTGGTGCGCCTAACACATACCACTTGCACACTCATAAATAACCTTTTTTAATTTTACATTAATATTTCAACAGAATCTTCCAAATGTGACAATCGCTAAAATTAATCTGATACTGCCCATATTGATCTTCCATATTTTTGTTTTTAAGATCCCTACACATAATATTCTGTAAATGTTTATATACTTGAGCTCATCTTTATTCATAATTTGGAAGACAGTGTGTTAATATGAACAGCGAAGTCTTGAAACAATGAATTCACTTACTGTTAGTTATGTAAGTTTATTTGTAGTTCTTATTAATTTATGATTTACATTCTGTTCACAAATTTTTAAAACAGATACTGATATACAGTATATTCTTCTTTTTAGGTTATTTTTTCTCACTTTACAGTTTTTTATTCTATTTTCTGTATATGATTATCAGGGCAGCCATCCTGCTTGAGCATAGCATTTAGAAATATGCTTTATAGCAGCTAGAAGGACCGTAGGAAACAACAGAGAGACCCGGCTCATCATTGCCTTTGCACCCGTTTTTCTCTAGATTTATGTGTTTTGTGCCTTTCTTTGTTTGCACTCAGTTCATTATTTTATTTGCTCCTTTTTTTAAGTCTATTTTTATATGTGGCCGTCTGTTTTTTTTTTTTCTGCATTGTGGTCAGAGTTTAGCGATTCCAAATGCTTTTCCTGATTCATCAATTGCAACTTTTTAAAAAGTCCCAAAGTTTAGCACAATTTCACTCCAGTCCCCCTTCATGGTGTATTTTCGAGTACACCAAAATTTTGATGCAATTTTTGTGACCTTTGGTGCTAAGTTGTAATTCTTGGATCCAAAAGTCACAAAAGCAGTTCAAGGGAAGAAAAAAGACCATTTTTGACTTTGCACCAATTCCATGAATCGTGTGTGGCATTATGATGAATTTGGCGACAAAAATGGCAACTAATACCACTATTTATTTACTTTACTCACTTATATAGCACCATTAATTTCACAGCGCTTTACAGATATTATGGGTACTGTCCCCATTGGTGCTCACAATCTAAATTCCCTATCAGTATGTCTTTGGAGTGTGAGAGGAAACCAGAGGAAACCCAAGCAAACATGGGGAGAACATACAAACTCCTTGCAGATGTTGTCCTTGATGGGATTTGAACCCAGAACCCCAGTACTGCAAGGCTACAGTGCTAACCACTGAGCCACCATACAGTGCTAACCACTGAGCCACCATACAGTGCTAACACTAGACAAATAAGGAAAGTGATTTAAAAAACACACAAATTATGTATCTAGGCTTATGTTTTTTAGACAAGGTGTTGAGCTCACCAATTGAGGTGGATCCTCCAAGCCCAAGGTCCAGGTGGGCACACAGGCCACGGGTATCGGTACAGAAAACAGGTGAGGTATGCAGAACATGCATAGCGGGAATACTGGAAACCGCAGGTGGGTGACGTCCACGACACCACTGACAGGCAGCTGAGATGCTGGAAACCGCAGGTAGGTGGGAGATGTCCAGGAGACCATGGACAGGCAGCTGAGAAGCTGGAAACCGCAGGTAGGTGGGAGATGTCCTGGAGGCCACAGACAGGCAGCTGGGATCCTGGAAAACTCATCCAAGCAATTGTCTCTAAAGAGCAGCACATTTCTATTTAGGGCGCATACAGTACTTTGAAAAAGTATTCGTACCCCATGAATTTTTTCACGTTACATCCACAAACTTAAATGTATTTTATTGGGATTGTATGTGAAATACCAACACAAAGTAGCTATGACACTAGTCAATACTCACAGACAAGACGCGAGGCTGGGTAGTCAAGAGATCCGAGGTCAAAAGTCAGGAGAGTACATCATAGACAGATGGGTGAGACAAAGGTATAGTCAAGTCACAATCCGGGGTCAGAGTTTCAAGAAGGATCATAACAAAAGGACTAGGCAAACTCAAAGTCAAAGGTAAATTCAAGGTCGAGCAACAAAGATCAGAATACAAGACTAGGAGCACAGAGCACACACCACTTGACCAAAGTTACAAATGGCAGCAATCTAAGGCAGAGAGCTGGCTACCTAGCTAGGTAATTACTCCGAACAGAAGACACATGGATGAAGCCCTGCCACACACTTGCCATGATTAGACGGCTAAACTATAAGTCAAGATATTGACAGCCCAGCAAGCCCTAGCATCGGATTGGACGGCTGAGTTGTCCATCATCATATTCATGGCACAGCATGCCCTTGTCCTAAATTGTCGTGACAGTAGCAAGTATTTGGGAAGTGTAAGTGAAATAATACATGGCTTTCTAATTAATTCTAATTAATTTAAAAATATAAATCTTACGTTCATTTGAATTAAGCCCCCTATAATCTGATGCCCCTAAATAAAATTCTGAGTGACCAATTGCCTCCAGAAGTCACATAATTAGTAAATTGAGTCTACCTGTGCATAATTTATTCTCAATGTAACTACAGCTGTTCTGTGAAGGTCTCAGAGGTTTGTTTGAGAACATTGGGATCAAACAGCAACATGAAAACCAAGGAACACACCAGACATGTAAGGAATAAAGTATTTGAGAAGATTAAAGCAGGGTTAGGTTATAAAAAAAATAGCCCAAGCTCTCAACATCTCACGGAGCACTAAGCAACACAATCATCCAAAAATGGAAGGAGTATGGCACAGCTGCAAACCTACCAAAACATGGCTGTACCACCTAAACAAAGAAAGGAGAGCACTAATTAGAGAAAGATCACATGGTCACTCTGAAGGAGCTGCAGAGATCCACAGCTTAGATGGGAGAATTTGTCCACAAGACAACTATTAGCCGTATACTCCACAAATCTGACCTTTATGGAAGAGTGGCAAGAAGAAAGCCATTTTAAAGGTAAGCCATAAAAAGTTACATTTGCAGTTTGCAAAAAGTCATGTAGGAGAATCAGCGAGCATGTGAAAAGAAGGTGCCCTGGACGGATGAGACCAAAGTAGAACTTTTTGGGCTAAACGCAAAATGCAGCTTTGTGTGGTGGAAAACTAACACTGCACATCACCCTGAAAATAACATCCAAACCGTCACACATGGTGGTGGCAGCATCATGCTGTGGAGAGGCTTTTCTTCAGCAGGAACAGGGAAGCCGGTCAGTGTTGATGGGAAGATTGATGGAGCTAAATGCAGGGCAATTCTGGGGGAAAACCTGTTAGAGGCTGCAAAATACTTTAGACTGGGGCTTAGATTCACCCTCCAGCAGGACAAGACCGTAAACACACTGCCAGAACTACAATGGATGGTTTAGATCAAAGTACAGTATGTTCATATGTGTGAACGACTGAGTCACAGTCCAGATCTAAATCCCATTGAGAATCTGTGGCAAGACTTGGAAATTGCTGATCACACATGGCTCCATCCAATCTCACTGAGCGAGAGCGAGTGTGCAAAGGAAAATGGGCAAAAAAAATCACCTCTAGATGTGCAAAGCTGGTAGAGACAGACCCCAAAAGACTTGCAGCAGTAATTGCAGTGAAAGATGGTGCTACAAAGTATTGACAAAGTGGGGCTGAATACAAATGCATGACACAATTTTCAGATTTATATTTTTAAAACTATTAGAAAACCATGAATCATTTCCTTTACACTTCACAAATACTTTTTACTTTGTGCTAGTATATCACATAAAATCCCAATAAAATACATTTAAGTTTGTGGGTGTAACGTGAAAAAATATGAAAAAGTTCATGGTGTATGAATACTTTTTCAAGGCACTAAATATCATAGAGGGGTCTCTACCTAGAACTAACTTCTCTGACTCTCCGCGGGTCAGTACAAGTGCCATATTACAGTCATGCTTCTTTTATGTCAGCGACTCACAAAAAGATCTCAATTTGGCCGCCTCTTCACCTGTTCATTGTAGTTGTTAGATCAGTAGGTCGTCTCTACACAACAAAGTGCTCCTTGATACTTTTTTATCTTGTAATACCTGAGACATCATCAATGCGCAGCATTTCTATGAATATTCAACCATCTTTTCATCCTTCCTTCTCAGTATTAAAAACCTAATACCGCCTGTGGCAGTTCATTACACAGTACAAATGCGTCACAGATTGGGCTGTCGAATAAATGAACGATGCATATATATGTATTATAAATGCAGAATCTCTCTCTACATTTGTGTCCCATGCACCTGTACTTGCAGATCGCGCTTGTTTCGTACAATTTCTGCTTAGCTTGTCTAAACACGAACCCACATACAATGTGTCATTAACCGTTGTCTAATTACCCCTGGGCATCACCACACCTAGTGCTGGATTACAGTGACATGAGCGCACATTACAAGATAGCGTCCTTCCACATTGGCTGGCAATTCTGCTGACTTCTTTATAAATATGTGATGCACTTTGGATTACAGAATTTTGGAAAATTTCCAAAATGTGCTATGGCTTTAATGATAGACCCACCTGCTGCCATTGTGAGGTGAAATAGAATAACTTTAAGCTTAGGGGTCTCTGTACAAAATATCCAACAGGGACCCCAAGTATCACAGATGTTAAACAGTTTTGGTATTTTCAGATGACCAAAGAGACTTTTGACTCCACCTATGCAAATGCAACCCCTGCAACAAATTACATTTACGCCCCTGGCGGTCCCGGGAGAGCCTGGAGGGTCATAACGAAGTGAACACCTGGTTCTTTACTAGAGCTCCTGATGGTGCGGTTAGACTTGAGCCCAGGTGGATGCCAGGTGCTACTCCAGGATTGACCCCGGAGCCATGGCAGCTGACCCCCAAAAGGGCAGGGAAGCAGAACCGGCCAGGAACTGGAACACAGGACGTGCAGCTGGTAGACAGAACTGGTACAGGATCAGGAACGGACAGGGTTAGTTGAGGAACACAGGACGGCCTCAGGTACAGGATCACAAGTGCAGGTTCTGGCTTGACTGGTGAGGATAGCTGTAGAGGTGCAGACAAGACAGATCACGCTCAGGACTTGGTAGGGGTAGGACGGGTTCATGAACAGGATACTGAAGGACGGACAGGAACCATTTCAGAAAGGGCAGGGAGCACAGGTACAGGGACCTTACCTTGGTAGCAAGAAACAGACTGAATACTGAAGGTGCTAAGGCACCTCTCAATAGGGCAGGGTGCCTTAAATATCAGATGCCTCCCAGCTATTGGACGTTTTCAGAAGTGCGCGCTGGCCCTTTAAGAGGCAGGGAGTACGCATGCTCCCTAAGCACACTCCCAGGAGACCTGTGTGCCATGCGCAGGTCCTGGGAGGAAACAGACGCCGAGGGAGCGTGGACGGGTAAGCGAATGTGCACATTTCATGGAACAATATTAAAACGTTTGAAAAAAAGAAGAAAAAAAGAGACTAGAAAGTTAGGAGGATGATGCGTTTCAGGTTAGGCTTAAGAACCACGGTGGTTCAAAATGCGTCATCCTCCTAATTTCATTAAATGTGAAGTTATATGTATATATATAGTTTTCTCCACCTATATATGTATATACACTGCTCAAAAAATAAAGGGAACACTCAAATAACACATCCTAGATCTGAATGAATGAAATATTCTCATTGAATACTTTGTTCTGTACAAAGTTGAATGTGCTGACAACAAAATCACACAAAAATCATCAATGGAAATCAAATTTATTAACCAATGGAGGCCTGGAATTGGAGTCACCCCCAAAATTAAAGAGGAAAAACACACTACAGGCTGATCCAACTTTGATGTAATGTCCTTAAAACAAGTCAAAATGAGGCTCAGTATTGTGAGTGGCCTCCACGTGCCTGTATGACCTCCCTACAACTCCTGAGCATGCTCCTGATGAGGTTGCGGATGGTCTCCTGTGGGATCTCCTCCCAGACCTGGACTAAAGCATCCGCCAACTCCTGGACAGTCTGTGGTGCAACGTGACGTTGGTGGATAGAGCGAGACATGATGTCCCAGATGTGCTCAATCGGATTCAGGTCTGGGGAACGGGCGGGCCAGTCCATAGCTTCAATGCCTTCATCTTGCAGGTA
The DNA here is from genome assembly GCF_046119375.1 of Phyllobates terribilis. Taxonomy (NCBI): domain Eukaryota; kingdom Metazoa; phylum Chordata; class Amphibia; order Anura; family Dendrobatidae; genus Phyllobates; species Phyllobates terribilis. The sequence continues at coordinate 147,886,100 of NW_027362768.1, read as the reverse complement.
CTGCTGACACACTCCAGCCACATGAGGTCTGGCATTGTCCTGCATTAGGAGGAACCCAGGGCCAACCGCACCAGCATATGGTCTCACAAGGGGTCTGAGGATCTCATCTCGGTACCTAATGGCAGTCAGGCTACCTCTGGCGAGCACATTAAGGGCTGTGTGGCCCTCCAAAGAAATGCCACCCCACACCATTACTGACGTACTGCCAAACCGGTCATGCTGAAGGATGTTGCAGGCAGCAGATCACTCTCCACGGTGTCTCCAGACTCTGTCATGTCTGTCTCATGTGCTCAGTGTGAATCTGCTTTCATCTGTGAAGAGCAAGGGCGCCAGTGGCGACTTTGCCAATCCTGGTGTTCTGTGGCAAATGCCAAGCGTCCTGCACGGTGTTGGGCTGTGAGCACAACCCCCATCTGTGGACGTCGGGCCCTCATACCACCCTCATGGAGTCGGTCTCTAACCGTTTGTACAGACACATGCACATTTGGGGCCTGATGGAGGTCATTTTGCAGGGCTCTGGCAGTGCTCCTCCTGTTCCTCCTTGCACAAAGGCGGAGGTAGCGGTCCTGCTGCTGGGTTGTTGTCCTCCTACGGCCCCCTCCACGTCTCCTGGTGTACTGGCCTGTCTCCTGGTAGCACCTCCAGCCTCTGGACACTACGCTGACAGACACAGCAAACCTACTTGCCACAGCTCGCATTGATGTGCCATCCTGGATGAGCTGCACTACCTGAGCAACTTCTGTGGGTTGTAGAGTCCGTCTCATGCTACCACGAGTGTGAAAGCACAACCAACATTCAAAAGTGACCAAAACATCAGCCAGAAAGCATTGGTACTGAGATGTGGTCTGTGGTCCCCACCTGCAGAACCACTCCTTTATTGAGGGTGTCTTGATAATTGCCAATAATTTCCATCTATTGTCTATTCCATTTGCACAACAGCATGTGAAATTGATTGTCAATCAGTGTTGCTTCCTAAGTGGACAGTTTAATTTCACAGAAGTTTGATTCACTTGGAGTTATATTCTGTTGTTTAAGTGTTCCCTTTATTGTTTTGAGCAGTGTGTATATATATATATATATATATATATATATATATATATATATATATATATACAGTACATACCAAAAGTATTGAAAGATTTTTCTGTATTTTCATGACTATGAAAATTGTACATTCACACTGAAGGTATCAAAACTATGAATTAACACATGTGGAATTATATACTTAACAAAAAAGTGTGAAACAACTGAAAATATGTCTTATATTATAGGTTCTTCAAAGTAGCCACCTTTTGCTTTGATGACTGCTTTGCACATTCTTGGCATTCTCTTGATGTGCTTCAAGAGGTAGTCACCGGAAATGGTCTTCCAACAATCTTGAAGGAGTTCCCAGAGATGCTTAGCACTTGTTGGCCCTTTTGCCTTCACTCTGTGGTCCAGCTCACCCCAAACCATCTCGATTGGGTTCAGGTCTGGTGACTGTGGAGGCCAGGTCATCTGGCGTAGCACCCCATAACTCTCCTTTTTGGTCAAATAGCCCTTACACAGCCTGGAGGTGTGTTTGGGGTCATTGTTCAGTTGAAAAATAAATGATGGTCCAACTAAACGCAAACCGGATGGAATAGCATGCCGCTGCAAGATGCTGTGGTAGCCATGCTGGTTCAGTATGCCTTCAATTTTGTCACCAGCAAAGCACCCCCACACCATCACGCCTCCTCCTCCATGCTTCACGGTGGGAACCAGGCATGTAGAGTCCATCCGTTCACCTTTTCTGCGTCGCACAAAGACACGGTGGTTGGAACCAAAGATCTCAAATTTGGACTCATCAGACCAAAGCACAGATTTCCACTGGTCTAATGTCCATTCCTTGTGTTCCTTAGCCCAAACAAGTCTCTTCTGCTTGTTGCCTGTCCTTAGCAGTGGTTTCCTAGCAGCTATTTTACCATGAAGGCCTGCTGCACAAAGTCTCCTCTTAATAGTTGTTGAAGAGATGTGTGTGCTGCTAGAACTCTGTGTGGCATTGACCTGGTCTCTAATCTGAGCTGCTGTTAACCTGTGATTTCTGAGGCTGGTGACTCAGATAAACTTATCCTCAGAAGCAGAGGTGACTCTTGGTCTTCCTTTCCTGCGGTGGTCCTCATGTGAGCCAGTTTCTTTGTAGCGCTTGATGGTTTTTGCAACTGCATTTGGGGACACTTTCAAAGTTTTCCCAATTTTTCGCACTGACTGACCTTCATTTCTTAAAGTAATGATGGCCACTCGTTTTTCTTTACTTAGCTGCTTTTTTCTTGCCATAATACAAATTCTAACAGTCTATTTAGTATGACTATCAGCTGTGTATCCACCTGACTTCTGCACAACACAACTGATGGTCCCAACCCCATTTATAAGACAAGAAATCCCACTTATTAAACCTGACAGGGCACACCTGTGAAGTGAAAATTATTTCCGGTGACTACCTCTTGAAGCTCATCAAGAGAATGCCAAGAGTGTGCAAAGCAGTCATCAAAGCAAAAGGTGGCTACTTTGAAGAACCTAGAATATAAGACATATTTTCAGTTGTTTCACACTTTTTTGTTAAGTATATAATTCCACATGTTTTAATTCATAGTTTTGATGCCTTCAGTGTTAATGTACAATTTTCATAGTTATGAAAATACAGAAAAATCTTTATATGAGAAGGTGTGTCCAAACTTTTGGTCTGTACTGTATATATATATATATATATATATATATATATATATATATATATACAGTGCAGACCAAAAGTTTGGACACACCTTCTCATTTAAAGATTTTTCTGTATTTTCATGACTATGAAAATTGTACATTCACACTGAAGGCATCAAAACTATGAATTAACACATGCGGAATTATATACTTAACAAAAAAGTGTGAAACAACTGAAAATTTGTCTTATATTCTAGATTCTTCAAAGTAGCCACCTTTTGCTTTGATGACTGCTTTGCACACTCTTGGCATTCTCTTGATGAGCTTCAAGAGGTAGTCACCGGAAATGGTCTTCCAACAATCTTGAAGGAGTTCCTAGAGATGCTTAGCACTTGTTGGCCCTTTTGCCTTCACTCTGCGGTCCAGCTCACCCCAAACCATCTCAATTGGGTTCAGGTCTGGTGACTGTGGAGGCCAGGTCATCTGGCTTAGCACCCCATCACCCTCCTTCTAGATCAAATAGCCCTTACACAGCCTGGAGGTGTGTTTGGGGTCATTGTCCTGTTGAAAAATAAATGATGGTCTAACTAAACGCAAACCTGATGGAATAGCATGCCGCTGCAAGATGCTGTAGTAGCGATGCTGGTTCAGTATGCCTTCAATTTTGAATAAATCCCCAACAGTGTCACCAGCAAAGCACCCCCACACCATCACACCTCCTCCTCCATGCTTCATGGTGGGAACCAGGCATGTAGAGTCCATCCGTTCACCCTTTTTGCGTCGCACAAAGACACAGTGGTTGGAACCAAAGATCTCAGATTTGGACTCATCAGACCAAAGCACAGATTTCCACTGGTCTAATGTCCATTCCTTGTGTTCTTTAGCCCAAACAAGTCTCTTCTGCTTGTTGCCTGTCCTTAGCAGTGGTTTCCTAGCAGCTATTTTACCATGAAGGCCTGCTGCACAAAGTCTCCTCATAACAGTTGTTGTAGAGATGTGTCTGCTGCTAGAACTCTGTGTGGCATTGACCTGGTCTCTAATCTGAGCTTCTGTTAACCTGCGATTTCTGAGGCTGGTGACTCAGATAAACTTATCCTCAGAAGCAGAGGTGACTCTTGGTCTTCCTTTCCTAGGGCGGTCCTCATGTGAGCCAGTTTCTTTGTAGTGCTTGATGGTTTTTGCAACTGCACTTGGGGACACTTTCTAAGTTTTCCCAATTTTTCACACTGACTGACCTTCATCTCTTAAAGTAATGATGGCCACTCGTTTTTCTTTACTTAGCTGCTTTTTTTCTTGCCATAATACAAATTCTAACAGTCTATTCAGTAGGACTATCAGCTGTGTATCCACCAGACTTCTGTACAACACAACTGATGGTCCCAACCCCATTTATAAGGCAAGAAATCCCACTTATTAAACCTGACAGGGCACACCTGTGAAGTGAAACCATTTCCGGTGACTACCTCTTGAAGCTCATCAAGAGAATGCCAAGAGTGTGCAAAGCAGTCATCAAAGCAAAAGATGGCTACTTTGAAGAACCTAGAATATAAGACATATTTTCAGTTGTTTCACACTTTTTTGTTAAGTATATAATTCCACATGTGTTTGTGGCACCCCAGGGGTCTGGTTTCCACAGTAACAGCAATGTTATGTCTGAGAGCAGGTGGGAGGTCTCTTGGTCAGGGATCCTGTGCATGCCACACCTCCTGCCCAGTCCTGGGAGGGGAAGAACTTCCCCTATATAAACCTAGGGCTGAGGCAGGGTTAGAGAGTAGAGAAGAAGTAGAGACAGAGAAGAGAAGCAGCATAGGAAGAAACAACAGGAGCTCTGTGGGAGCAGTGCTATAAGGAGTCAGGGGCTGGCAGCTGCAGAGCTCGCCCTGACTGAGAAGCTATCACCGGACCCGGAGTCCGAGGCTGTGGGGACTAATCTTTACCCAGCAGCAGAAACCGCCCGGCAGGGGATTTCAGGTCCTCTGGCCAAGAAACCCGAAGGCACGGTCACACGCGTGGGACCAGCACCGCCGTCGTGGAGCGGACGCCACTAGAAGGCCCCGAGTCACCGGCCATACGGGTGAGCACCACACGGTACACTCAGGGACGTGGGCTACTTATACCCGCCTCTAGCAAGGTAGCCAGAAGAGTACAGTCAGTTTGGGAGGCCTACAACTCCGCCTGGCCAGGGGAGATCCCATTTGCTCAAGGACTGACCAGGCCCCGATCGCTAGCCAGTACTCCGGGAGGGTCTATCTTTATCACCAGTAAAGACCCTGAATTACACCGCATCGTCTCTGAGTGATTCCTGCTACCCCCATCATCCACGTCGGCTGCCCTGAGGCCATACCCCTCCCGTTGGGGGTGATACTATCACGCTGCACAATCCTACCACCGGCCTCAGCGGTCTGCCCTGCAGCGGCAGCTCCTTCGCTGCATTCAACGGGTGGCGTAGTCGTCCAACATCTACCGCTAATACAGCGCCACTTAGTCTGACTCCCTGGGCACGGACCGGGTCACCGCCACGAGACTACAACCCTCAACAGATCCGGCTCCGGGTAAGCTCCCGCGTGCGCAACGCTGCGCGACACAGGCCCAGGGGTGCGTCAACTTTTGGCGTAGTCGGCAGGATCTCGTGCCCACAACCACCGGGTACTGCGTGCCTGAAAAAGACTGTTCAAACTTACCAGTGGTGAAGATTCCCGCCATCCGGCGCCATCTTCTGTCTTCTTCCCGCCATCCGCGAAGTTTTCCCGCCATCCGGCGCCATCTTCTGCCTTCTTCCCGCCATCCGTGGAGTTTTCCCGCCGTTGGACGCCATCTTGAAGACGCCGCGCGGGAAGAAGAGGGGCGTGGACTCCGAAGGCGCGCGAGAACTGAAGCCCCGCCTCACGTCCGGACGTTGCGTAAGGTCCTGGAAGGAGCCCAGCAGACGCCGACGTCACAGGAGCGCGACGGAAGGTCCTCAACCCTGACGATCCACTGCGGAGCCGCGGCCTACGGAAGAGGATCATCGCAAGGTAGGCCACGGTCCACTAGGGGGGAGAAGGATTTCACCGCTTCAACCCCCGCCAGCGCCACCGCTGTTGCGGTCATGCCTTTCACCATGCCCTATATCCCGGGGGCAGCCTGGCTACCCCAGTACTCAGGGGAGTCACATACCCTGCATGACTTTAGAGAAAAGCTGGATAGCCTCTTCCAGGTGTATCCCCTCACAGAGGAGCAAAAAGCGAGCATCCTGGTGGCCCAATTAACCGGGGCAGCCCAAAGGGAGGTAAAGTCATGGCCACCTGGGAGGAGGACTGTCGCAGAGATACTAACCCGGCTGAGGGACACCTTTGATACCCGCACCTCAGCCGAGATCAAGCTTAGATTCTACGGGTGCAAACAGCGGGCACATGAGAGTATAAGGGACTATGCCCTGAACCTACAAGAGGCCCTGAGAGCCATTAAGCAGACCGACCCTGACGGCGTGGGAGACGAGGACAGGCTGTTGACTGAACAATTTATAGAGGGTTTATATTGCAATGCCCACCGAACCCAGTTGCGGGCAATGGCCTTACAGGACCCTCATCTGGGATTTGCACAGTTCAAGGACAGAGCCATCCGGGTGCTCCGAGAACCGGCACCAGGTGGCGTTGTGACCCACAGACGCCCCACTACCACTTACCACCAGGAGGCGGCACCCTTGTCGGCAGGGCCTGTGGGAGCTGATGCGCAGGCTTTGAACAATGACCCGGCTCCAGACCTGCACCATCAGGTCCAAGAGCTAGCTAAAAGCGTTGCCGCGCTAACCCGAACTGTGCAGTCTTTACAGGTTTCCACTCCAGGGAAGATGCAGCTGGCATCCGGACTGGAGGACATCCCGTGGCGTCGACCAAGGAGGACCCCACCGGCCAGAGGAAGACCCAGCGACCGATACAACGAGGACGGACAACCCATCTGCCGCCGCTGCAATCAACCCGGACATATGGCAAGATACTGTCCTTTAAACTGGCACAACCTGGGGTAGAGGGCCAAACCCCAGGAAAAAGATCATCAGGCCCATCGAACTGGCGCGACAAATATGTGGGAGGACGTCCAGTCTTGCCCGTGGTACTGGATGGCATCCCCATGAGTGCCCTACTGGATACCGGGTCACAGGTTACCACTATCCCGTACGTGCTCTTCAAGCAGTACTGGAATGACTCGGATATCACCCGCTACCCTGACGACGACTTGAGTATCATCGCCAGCAATGGTCAGCCCGTGCCACAGATTGGATTTAAAGAGGTGACCATTAAAATCAGTAGAGTCGAACTGGCAGCACAGGGACTGATCATTGTAGACATTGACAAACACGAGAGTCACCCAAAGATAACTCTAGGAACTAATGTAATTGAAAATTGTCTTGCAGAGGTGATTTTCCTTTTACAACAGGTTGCCAAGAACGCCAGCTCAGGCCAGCAGCGAGTGCTCCAGAAAGAGATCCGGGCACTGATGCGACGGCAACAGATAGAACTCTCCAGTGGTGAGATTGGTAGCGTAAGAATGTGTGACCCTTTCCCTATTGCCATGCCCCCAAAAAGTGAAATGATGATTTGGTGCCGGGCAGCTATTGGTCTGAGAGGTAGAGATTACCAGGCAATGGTAGAACCAGTTTACTCAGACAGTAGGCCCACCATTTTGACAGCACGGGGGGTGGTCAATGTACGCCATGAGAGGGTGCCCGTTTGCATAATAAATATCGGGAAGAGGGAAGTGTACCTGACCCGGTATGCCACGCTAGCCAAATTGTATAACATCAATCAAAATTCCATACAGTCCGTAGAACCCTTGCCTCCATCTTCCCCGGAGGAAGGTAACGGCTCTAAGGAAACAATGGAGGACTGGTGTCAGCAACTACATTTGGGTACTGACTCCACTCCCTCACACCAGAAACAGGGAGTCTATCGGGTGGTTCAAGAGTACGAGAGAGTGTTTAGTAAACACCCGTTAGACTTCGGGCGAGTCAAGGGGGTAGAACACCACATCCCCACGGGAGACCATCTTCCTATAAAAGAGAGGTATCGACCCGTACCCCCTGCACACTACCAACACGCCAAGGGGATGCTTAGGGACATGAAGGAGGCTGGGGTGATCAGGGATAGCTGTAGCCCCTGGGCAGCTCCACTAGTCTTAGTCAAAAAGAAAGACAACACCATGAGGATGTGTGTAGATTACCGGAAAATTAACCGTATCACACACAAGGATGCGTACCCCTTACCAAGGATAGAGGAGTCTTTGGCTGCTTTAAGATCTGCTAACTTCTTCTCTACCTTGGATCTCACTAGCGGGTACTGGCAGGTTCCTGTAGCAGAGGCGGACCGGGAGAAGACCGCATTCACCACCCCGATGGGACTTAGCGAGTTTACCTGTATGCCGTTCGGACTCTGCAACGCACCGGGAACCTTCCAATGATTAATGGAGTGCTGTCTGGGCCACAGAAACTTCGAGACGGTCCTGTTGTACCTGGACGATGTCATCGTATATTCCAAGACTTATGAGGACCACCTGAAACACCTGGCGGAAGTGTTCGAAGCTCTGGCAAGCTACGGCTTAAAGGTAAAACCCTCCAAGTGTCACCTCTTGAAACCAAAGGTGCAGTACCTGGGACACGTGGTGAGCGCTGACGGAGTGGCTCCCGACCCTGATAAGATCACCGCAATTAAGGAATGGCCAAGTCCCTCCAGTGTAAAGGAAGTGCGGCAGTTCCTCGGGTTGGTAGGCTATTACCGCAGATTCATCCCCGGTTTCACCAAAAAGGCAGCTCCTATGCAGGACCTCCTGATAGGCCAGTCCCGGAAGGCCAAGAACCAGAAGCCGCCCTTCAAATGGGAGAAGTTAGAAGAAGAGTCCTTCCGCCAGCTGAAGATGGCCCTCACGGGGGATGAAATCCTGGCGTACCCTGATTACAGCCAGCCCTTTATCCTCTACACTGACGCAAGTAACATCGGGCTAGGAGCCGTACTGTCCCAGATCCAGCAGGGGAAAGAACGAGTAATCGCTTACGCTAGCCGAAAACTGCGATCCACCGAAAGAAACCCTGAGAATTACAGCTCATTTAAGCTAGAGTTCCTGGCAGTGGTGTGGGCAGTCACCGAACGCTTTAAGCACTACCTCGCTTCTTCCCGGTTCACCGTGTACACGGATAACAACCCGTTGACACACCTGGATACGGCAAGACTCGGTGCCCTAGAGCAGAGATGGATGGCCCGTCTGTCCAACTACGAGTTCACAATCAAATACCGGGCAGGACGCTCCAATACCAACGCGGACGCCCTGTCCAGGATGCCAAACCTACCGGACGTAGGAGAAGATCCAGAGGGACTGGAAGAAGTCGAACTCCCCGCGTTCCACCGTCATGGGACTATCCAGTATACCCATCGGGTAAGGAGTAAGCAAGCCGCTACGTTTAACCCCTTGCCTCACTACAACTGGGAGGAAACGCAAGACAGTGACCCTGCCGTCCGGCTGGTGAAGGAGATGCTGACTCGGCCAGAGGCTCGCCTTGACCCAGACGCTCCGGAGGAAGCCAAGCAACTGTGGGCTGAGAAGAGTCGACTGTTCCTTTACAAGGGGAAGTTGTGCCGCAGAATGGTTAACTCCCGGACGCATGAACTAATCTGGCAAGTAGTGGTGCCACGGAGAGACGCAGCCATGGTGATGGAAGCATACCACGACGGGGCTGGACACTTCGGATGGAAGAAGCTGGAGTTCCTGCTGCGTGGGCGGTTCCACTGGGTAGGCATGAGGGGAACCATCGAGAGGTGGTGCAGAGACTGTGGCCCGTGCAACCTAAGAAGGAAGGACCGTGCCAGCCAGAAGACTCCCCTGCAGTCCATCGTCACCCGGCAGCCGTTGGAACTGGTAGCCTTGGATCATGTAAAACTGACCCCAAGCAGAAGTGGCTACGTCTACGCGTTAACCATTGTGTATCATTACTCCCGGTTCTTGGTTGTCGTCCCCGTTAAGGACTTAACGGCTCAAACAGCAGCTAGAGCCTTCCAGCAGCACTTCTGCCGCCCACACGGGTACCCGGACCAAGTGCTGACGGACCAGGGACCTGCCTTTGAAGCGGAGGTCTTCCAGGAATTCTGCAATCTGTATGGCTGCCGGAAGATAAGGACGACACCCTATCATCCGCAAACTAATGGACTTTGTGAGAAAATGAACCAGGTGGTAATGGATCTCCTGAAAACGTTGCCCCTGGAAGAACGCAGTCTGTGGCCTGAGAAGCTGCCCGATCTGGTGGACCTATACAACCACATCCCGGTAGGTTCCACCAACTGTACCCCGGCTTACCTAATGAGGGCGAGACCTGGTAAGTTACCTGTTGACCTGGAAATGGGAGTCCTGACACCCGAGGACACTTCACCAGAGGCAGACTGGGACACAGAGAGGCAGCAGCAGTACCGGAAAGTACAGGAGAGCGTGGAGCGAAGTCTCTGTCAGGCTAGGGAAAGACAAGAGAAAACTTATGCTCCCGCTGTTCCCCTGGTACCCGGAGAGCAGGTCTTGAAGAGGAAAAGACGGCTCCACAAGTTGGACGACCAGTGGGAGAAGGACCCGTACACCGTACTGCCCTCAAGCCACGAGAACCCGAAAGTCTGTACCATCAGTAAAGACGGAGGGGAGACCATAGCCATTGTATCCCGGGATCACCTGAAGAAGTGTCCTGAACAGCTACGGAACCCTGAAGAGGAACAAGAAGACCATCGACCCGTAGAGGAAAGGGAAGATATGGTTAGTACTGTGCTCGGAGACTTCCCTCGGTCCTGGACTCAAGTCAATGGTGCAGTTGTGGTACCCGTCCTCACGTTCCTCCAACCAGCATCCCAAGTGCCTACGGAGCAACAGGTAGAGCTGGAAGAGCAGCCGGTCCAGGAGGCAGAAGACTCCACACAAGCAGAACAGGAGGATCAACCCTCTGCTTATAGTGAGCCTGCTGTACCCCTAGTGAGCCAAAGAGCCGGTAGACAGCTGCCCAGTTTACCCTTGACAGCTCCTACACCCTGTAGTTCAGGGCTAGACAGTCAGCTCCGTAGGTCCACTAGGGCCACTAGAGGCCAGTTACCCGCACGTTGGAGGATTTGAAGTGTATAAATTGTTTTATTTGTGGTTACCTGTTTTTCTTGTTGCTTGTGTATAATTATGTGTTTCTAGTTATTTATAGGAGTCCTTGGTGGATTTACCGGGAATCCTTGTACATGGTTGGAGCGTAACCTAGGAATGGACTAAAGACTGTTAAGGACTCGGGGCAGGACAGACCCCTACCTGGTTACGTCTCCCTGTTTTGGTGAAACGGACACCTTGCTTTTCTTCAAAAACTGCACCCGGTTGCGGACACGCCGTAACCATCTTTATGTGTTTTTCTTATTGTACTATTATTGTTTATACCTTGTTATGTTTAAAAATATGTTTAGTCCCGGAGTACTAAATTTCACTAGGGGGGAATGTGGCACCCCAGGGGTCTGGTTTCCACAGTAACAGCAATGTTATGTCTGAGAGCAGGTGGGAGGTCTCTTGGTCAGGGATCCTGTGCATGCCACACCTCCTGCCCAGTCCTGGGAGGGGAAGAACTTCCCCTATATAAACCTAGGGCTGAGGCAGGGTTAGAGAGTAGAGAAGAAGTAGAGACAGAGAAGAGAAGCAGCATAGGAAGAAACAACAGGAGCTCTGTGGGAGCAGTGCTATAAGGAGTCAGGGGCTGGCAGCTGCAGAGCTCGCCCTGACTGAGAAGCTATCACCGGACCCGGAGTCCGAGGCTGTGGGGACTAATCTTTACCCAGCAGCAGAAACCGCCCGGCAGGGGATTTCAGGTCCTCTGGCCAAGAAACCCGAAGGCACGGTCACACGCGTGGGACCAGCACCGCCGTCGTGGAGCGGACGCCACTAGAAGGCCCCAAGTCACCGGCCATACGGGTGAGCACCACACGGTACACTCAGGGACGTGGGCTACTTATACCCGCCTCTAGCAAGGTAGCCAGAAGAGTACAGTCAGTTTGGGAGGCCTACAACTCCGCCTGGCCAGGGGAGATCCCATTTGCTCAAGGACTGACCAGGCCCCGATCGCTAGCCAGTACTCCGGGAGGGTCTATCTTTATCACCAGTAAAGACCCTGAATTACACCGCATCGTCTCTGAGTGATTCCTGCTACCCCCATCATCCACGTCGGCTGCCCTGAGGCCATACCCCTCCCGTTGGGGGTGATACTATCACGCTGCACAATCCTACCACCGGCCTCAGCGGTCTGCCCTGCAGCGGCAGCTCCTTCGCTGCATTCAACGGGTGGCGTAGTCGTCCAACATCTACCGCTAATACAGCGCCACTTAGTCTGACTCCCTGGGCACGGACCGGGTCACCGCCACGAGACTACAACCCTCAACAGATCCGGCTCCGGGTAAGCTCCCGCGTGCGCAACGCTGCGCGACACAGGCCCAGGGGTGCGTCATGTTAATTCATAGTTTTGATGCCTTCAGTGTGAATGTACAATTTTCATAGTCATGAAAATACAGAAAAATCTTTAAATGAGAAGGTGTGTCCAAACTTTTGGTCTGTACTGTATATATATATATATATATATATATATATATATATATATATACATATACATACATACATACATACAGTGCTGGCCAAAAGTATTGGCACCCCTGCAATTCTGTCAAATAATACTCAGTTTCTTCCTGAAAATGATTGCAATAACAAATTCTTTGGTATTATTATCTTCATTTAATTTGCTTGCAAGGAAAAAACACAAAAGAGAATGAAGCAAAAATCAAATCATTGATCATTTCACACAAAACTCCAAAAAAGGGCCGGACAAAAGTATTGGCACCCTCAGCCTAATACTTGGTTGCACAACCTTTAGCCAAAATAACTGCGAACAACCGCTTCCGGTAACCATCAATGAGTTTCTTACAATGCTCTGCTGGAATTGTAGACCATTCTTCTTTGGCAAACTGCTCCAGGTCCCTGATATTTGAAGGGTGCCTTCTCCAAACTGCCATTTTGAAATCTCTCCACAGGTGTTCTATGGGATTTGGGTCTGGACTCATTGCTGGCCACCTTAGAAGTCTCCAGTGCTTTCTCTAAAACCATTTTATAGTGCTTTTGGAAGTGTGTTTTGGGTCATTGTCCTGCTGGAAGACCCATGACCTCTGAGGGAGACCCAGCTTTCTCACACTGGGCCCTACATTATGCTGCAAAATTTGTTGGTAGTCTTCAGACTTCATAATGCCATACACACGGTCAAGCAGTCCAGTGCCAGAGGCAGCAAAGCAACCCCAAAACATCAGGGAACCTCCACCATGTTTGACTGTAGGGACCGTATTCTTTTCTTTGAATGCCTCTTTTTTTTCCTGTACACTCTATGTTGATGCTTTTTCCCAAAAAGCTCTACTTTTGTCTCATCTGACCAGAGAAAATTCTTCCAAAACGTTTTAGGTTTTCTCAGGTAAGTTTTGGCAAACTCCAGCCTGGCTTTTTTATGTCTCGGGGTAAGAAGTGGGGTCTTCCTGGGTATCCTACCATACAGTCCCTTTTCATTCAGACGTCGACGGATAGTACGGGTTGACACTGTTGTACCCTCGGACTGCAGGGCAGCTTGAACTTGTTTGGATGTTAGTCGAGGTTCTTTATCCACCATCCGCACTATCTTGCGTTGAAATCTCTCGTCAATTTTTCTTTTCCGTCCACATCTAGGGAGGTTAGCCACAGTGCTATGGGCTTTAAACTTCTTGATGAACCTGCGCACGGAAGACACAGGAACATTCAGGTCTTTGGAGATGGACTTGTAGCCTTGAGATTGCTCATGCTTCCTCACAATTTGGTTTCTCAAGTCCTCAGACAGTTCTTTGGTCTTCTTTCTTTTCTCCATGTTCAATGTGGTACACACAAGGGCACTGGACAGAGGTTGAGTCAACTTTAATCCATGTTAACTGGCTGCAAGTGTGATTTAGTTATTGCCAACACCTGTTAAGTGCCACAGGTAAGTTACAGGTGCTGTTAATTACACGAATTAGAGAAGCATCACATGATTTTTCAAAGGGTGCCAATACTTTTGCCCACCCCCTTTTTTAGGTTTGGTGTGGAATTGTATCCAATTTGGCTATAGGACAATTCTTCTTGTGTTTTTTTCATTGAAGACAAATTAAATGAAGAGAATAATACCAAAGAATTTGTGATTGCAATCATTTTCAAGAAGAAACTGAGTATTATCTGACAGAATTGCAGGGGTGCCAATACTTTTGGCCAGCACTGTACATACAGGTGCATCTCACAAAATTAGAATATCATCAAAAAGCTAATTTATTTAAATTCTTCAATACAAAAAGTGAAACTCACATATTATATAGAGTCATTACAAGCAGAGTGATCTATTTCAAGTGTTTATTTCTGCTAATGTTGATGATTATGGCTTACAGCCAATGAAAACCCAAAAGTCATTATCTCAGTAAATTAAAATAATTAACAAAAAACACCTGCAAAGGCTTCCTAAATGTTTAAAAGGTCCCTTAGTCTGTTTCAGTAGGCTCCACCATCATGGGTAAGACTGCTGACTTGACAGATGTCCAGAAGACAGTCATTGACACACTCCGCAAGGTCCCAGAGTCTGGAGGAAGAGTGGAGAGGCACACAATCCAAGCTGCTTGAGGTCTAGTGTGAAGTTTCCACAATCAGTGATGGTTTGGGGAGCCATGTCATCTGCTGTTGTAGGTACACTGTGTTTTATCAAGACCAAAGTCAGCGCAGCCGTCTGCCAGGAAATTTTAGAGCACTTCATGCTTCCCTCTGCCGACAAGCTTTTTGGAGATGGAAATATCATTCTCCAGCAGGACTTGGCACCTGTCCACACTGCCAAAAGTACCAATACCTGGTTTACACACAACAGTATCACTGTGCTTGATTGGCAGCAAACTCGCCTGACCTTAACCCCATAGAGAATCTATGGGGTATTGTCAAGAGGAAGATGAGAGACACCAGACCCAACAATGCAGACGAGCTGAAGGCTGCTATCAAAGCAACCTGGGCTTCCATAACACCTCAGCAGTGCCACAGGCTTATCGCCTCCATGCCATGCCGCATTGATGCAGTAATTGATGCAAAAGGAGCCCCGACCAAGTATCGAGTGCATTTACTGAACGTACATTTCAGTACGCCAACATTTCAGATTTTAAAAACTTTTTTCAAGCTCTTGTTATAAAGTATTCTAATTTACTGAGATAATGGCTTTTGTGTTTTCATTGGCTGTAAGCCATAATCATCAACATTAACAGAAATAAACACTTGAAATAGATCAGTCGGTTTGTAATTGTGGCACCCCAGGGGTCTGGTTACCACAGTAATAGAAATATTACGTCTTAGAGCAAGTGGGAGGTTTCCTGGTCAGGAGCCCTCAAACATGCAACACCTCCTGTCCCAGACCAGATAGGGGAGGAACCTGCCCTATATAAACTGGATCTGGGGCGGGGTTAGAGAGTCAGAGCCTGGAGTTAGTTCCAGACACAGGGAAAGTAACAGCAAGGAGCTCTGTAGGAGCAGGAGCTGAAGACCAGGGGCTGGAGCTAAGCAGAGCTCGCCCTGGCAGAAGAATCTAAGAACCGGACACCGGAGTCCGAGGCTGCAAGGATCTTTAAGTCCAGCAGCAGAAACCAGCCGGCAGGGGATTCCAGGTCCTCTGGCCATAGAAGCCCGGAGGCTCAGTCACGAGCAAGGGACCAGCACCGCCATCGAGGAGCGGAGGCTATCAGAAGGCCCCAAGTCACCAGCCATACGGGTGAGCACTACATGGTACACTCAGGGACGTGGGCTACTTCCACTCGCTTACAGCAAGGTAGCCAGGAAGAGTGCAGACATACGGGGAGGCCTACAACTCCACCTGGCCAGGGGAACTCCTGTTTGCTCACAGACTGACCAGGCCTCTTATGCTAGCCAGTACTCCCGGGAGGGTCTGCCTTATTATCATCAGTAAAGACCCTGAACTGCACTGCAAAGACTCTGAGTCATTCCTGCTGCGCTCGTGCATCATCACTCCCATCATCCACACTCACTGCCCTGAGGCTATACTCATCCCATTCTCTGCTGCGCATACAACACCAGCCTCAGCGGTCTGCCTCGCAGCGGCGGTACACCCTGACCGCAGTCCTCGGGTGGTGTAGTCGGACAATTAACCTAAAACCTATAAAAGACTGCCACTGGTTTGACCACCCTGAGCCACGGGACCGGATCGCCGCCACGGAGACTACAACCCCCAGAGACCCGGCTCCGGATATCCCACACACGTGCACACACGGCCCAGGGGCTGCGTCAACTTTTGGCGTAGTCGGCAGGATTGTGACCAACCCACCACAAACGGGTATTGCGTGCCTGAAAAAGACTTCATACTTACCTGAAAAAGAGGTTTCCCGCCATCCAGAGCTGTTTCCCGCCATCTTCAGCCGTTTCCCGCCATCCTCAGCCGCTTTCCCGCCATCGGGCGCCATCTTCGGAACGCCGCGCGGGAAGAAGAGGGGCGTGGACGTCCAAACCGCGCGAGACCTGAAGCCCCGCCCTACGCACCGACGCTGCGCAAGGTCCTGTAAGGAGAGAGAGCGACGCTGACGTCACCAGGATGCGACGCAAGGTCCTCGCCCGGAGCCGCGGCCTACGGAAGAGGATCAACGGAAGGTAGGCCACACTTAACTAGGGGGGAGGAAGATGACGGACACGGAGGGACCCTCTACCACCAGCGCGGCCGCTGCCGCAGTAATGCCGTTCACAATGCCTTACATTCCCGGAGCGGCCTGGCTGCCCGAATACTCAGGGAAGTCGCATACCCTAAGCGACTTTAAAGAGAGACTGTACAGCCTATTTAAAGTATACCCCCTGACGGAGGGACAAAAAGTGAGCATATTGATAGGCCAGTTAACCGGCGCAGCCCAACGTGAAGTAAAGTCCTGGTAAGTCCGGGACAAGGAGACCGTAAAGGAGATCTTAGCCCGTCTGAAGGACACTTTTGATACCCGCACCTCAGCAGAGATCAAAATGAGATTTTATGGGTGCAAGCAGCGGGCCCAAGACAGTATAAGAGACTATGCTTTGAGTTTGCAAGAGGCCCTGGGAGCCATTAAACAGGCAGACCCTGACAGTGTGCGGAATGCAGATGAACTGTTAACTGAGCAAGTCATTGAGGGTCTGCTATCCAACGCCCACCGAACCCAGTTACGTGCAATGGCCTTGCAGAACCCTGGTTTAGACTTTGCAAAGTTCAAAGACAGGGCCATCTGGGTGCTCCGAGAACCGGCACCGGGTAGCGCTGTAACCCACCGGCGCCCTGCTATTACCTATCACCAGGCGCCCTTGTCTGCAGAGCCTGTAGGAGCTGGTGCGCAGGCTTTGGAAATCAACCCGGCTACAGACCTGCTCCATCAGGTCCAAGAGCTGACTAAAAACGTAGCCGCGCTAACCAGAACTGTGCAGTCTTTACAGGTCTCTCCTCCAGGAAAGATCCAGCTGGCATCCGGACCGGAGGACGTCCTGTGGCACCGACAGAGGAGGATCCCATCGTCCAGAGGAAGACCCAGCGACTGATACAACGAGGACGGACAACCCATCTGCCGCCGCTGCAATCAACCCAGACATATGGCAAGGTACTGTCATTTAAACGGGCACAACCTGGGGCAGAGGGCCAACCTCCAGGCATAAGATCATCAGGCCCCTCAAACTGGCGTGATAAATATGTAGGTGGACGTCCAGTCTTGCCTGTGGTACTGGATGGCATTCCAATGAGTGCCCTACTAGACACCGGGTCACAGGTAACTACCATCCCTTATGTGCTCTTTAAGCGGTACTGGAATGACTCGGACATAACCCGCTAACCAGATGACGACCTGAGTATCATCGCCAGCAATGGTCAGCCCGTGCCACAGGTGGGATTCAAAGAGGTGACCATTAAAATCGGTAAAGTCGAACTGGCGGCACAAGGACTGATTATCGTGGACATTGACCATCATGAGAGTCACCCTAAAATAACCTTGGGAACTAACGTGATTGAAAATTGTCTTGCAGAGATAATTCTCATTTTACAGCAGGTTGCCTTGAACGCCAGTTCCAGCCAGCAGCGTGTCCTCCAAAAAGAGATCCGGGCACTGATGAAACGGCAACAAGTGGAACTATCTGGTGGTGAGATTGGTAGCGTGAGAATGTGTGACCCGTTCCCTATTGCCATGACTCCGAAAAGTGAGATGATGATCTGGTGCCGGGTGTAACGGGTCTGGGAGGTGGAACCTCAGAGCAACTATACAAAGGGGCAGTCCTTGAAGGAAGCGGGTGGCTCCCAGGGAAGGCGGGCAGGTAGTCACCGCAAGTGACAGGGACAGTCTCTGGGTAGAAGGGCAGGAGGTCACGGCAGGTGACGGGGACAGTCTCTTGATAGGCGGATGGTCACGGCAAGTGACAGCAGGGTAAGAGTCTCTAGACAGGCAGGTGGTCACGGCAAGTGACAGCAGGATAAGAGTCTCTAGACAGGCAGGTGGTCACGGCAAGTGACAGCAGGGAAAGAGTCTCTAGATAGGCTAGCAGGCAGGTAGCAGGTGAGCGCTCCCAGGTGAGTGGGCAAGAGTCTCTGGACAGCCCGGTGGTCACGGCAAGTGACGGCAGAGCCTCCAGGTAGGCTAGCAGGCAGGTAGCAGATGAGCGCTCCCAGGTGAGCGGGCAGGAGTCTCTGGACAGGCAGGTGGTCACGGCAAGTGACGGCAGAGCCTCCAGGTAGGCTAGCAGGCAGGTAGCAGGTGAGCGCTCCCAGGTGAGCGGGCAAGAGTCTCTGGACAGGCAGGTGGTCACGGCAAGTGACGGCAGAGCCTCCAGGTAGGCTAGCAGGCAGGTAGCAGGTGAGCGCTCCCAGGTGAGGGGGAAGGAGTCTCTGGACAGGCAGGTGGTCACGGCAAGTGACGGCAGAGCCTCCAGGTAGGCTAGCAGGCAGGTAGCAGGTGAGCGCTCCCAGGTGAGCGGGCAAGAGTCTCTGGACAGGCAGTTGGTCACGGCAAGTGACGGCAGAGCCTTCAGGTAGGCTAGCAGGCAGGTAGCAGATGAGCGCTCCCAGGTGAGCGGGCAGGAGTCTCTGGACAGGCAGGTGGTCACGGCAAGTGACGGCAGAGCCTCCAGGTAGGCTAGCAGGCAGGTAGCAGGTGAGCGCTCCCAGGTGAGCGGGCGAGCAGATCCATAGACAGACTGACAGGTGTTGGAAGGCAGACTGTCGGACCGCAGGAATGCAAGCAGATAGACAGGAATCAGGTAGGTATCAAGCAGAGATCTGGCAGGTAACTGGCAGGTATCTGGTAACGGGACCTGAGGGCTGAAGCAGAGTTGAAAGGCTTTGCAACAACATTGCTCGGGCACCTCCATTTTGGAGGAGGTGCCTTATATATGGTGAGGTCCTCCGGCCATTGGCCGGGGACTCCTTAGGATGGCGCGCGCGGCCCCTTTAAGAGAGGGGGAGCGCGCGCGCGCCCTAAGCACAGAGGCCGGGAAGCAGCGCGCGATGCCAGCAGAGCGGGAGGAAGCTGCCGGGCACGGAGCGGAGAGGTGAGGGGAACGGCGTCCCTGCCTAGCAGGAGGCAGGAACGCCGACGCTACACCGGGCAGCTATTGGTCTAAGAGGTAGAGACTACCAAGCAATGGTAGAGCCCGTCTACTCAGACAGTAGGCCCACCATTTTGACAGCACAGGGAGTGGTCGATGTACGCCATGGGAGGGTACCTGTCCGCATCATAAATATCGGGGAGAGAGAAGTACACCTGCCCCGGTATGCCACGCTAGCCAAATTGTTCACTATAAATCAAAATTCTGTAAAGGCAGTGGAACCCTTGCCTCCATCTCAACCAGAGGACGGTAACGGCTCTAAGAAACAAATGGAGGACAGGTGTCAGCTGCTGCATTTGGGTACTGACTCCACTCCCTCACACCAAAAACAGGGAGTCTACCGGGTGGTTCAGGAGTACGAAAGAGTCTTTAGTAAACACCCGCTAGACTTTGGGCGAGTAAAGGGGGTAGAACATCACATCCCCACAGGAGACCATCCACCGATAAAGGAAAGATACCGACCTGTACCCCCTGCACACTATCAGCATGCAAAGGGGATGTTGCGAGACATGAAGGAGGCTGGGGTAATCAGGGACAGCTGTAGCCCCTGGGCAGCTCCACTAGTTCTAGGGAAAAAGAAGGACAACACAATGAGAATGTGTGTAGACTACAGAAAGGTCAACCGTATCACACACAAAGATGCGTACCCGTTACCTAGAATAGAAGAATCTTTAGCTACATTAAAATCTGCTAACTTCTTCTCCACTTTGGATCTTACTAGCGGGTACTGGCAGGTTCCTGTAGCAGAGGCGGACAAGGAGAAGACTGCGTTCACCACCCCGATGGGTCTCAGCGAATTCAACTGTATGCCGTTCGGGCTCTGCAACGCACCAGGAACCTTCCAGCGGTTGATGGAATGCTGTCTGGGACACCGGAATTTCGAGACGGTCCTGTTATACCTGGACGATGTCATAGTTTATTCCAAAACCTGCGAGGACCATCTGAAACACCTGGCAGAGGTGTTTGACGCCCTGGAAAGCTACGGCCTAAAGGTGAAACCTTCCAAGTGTCATCTGCTGAAACCAAAGGTACAGTACCTGGGACACGTTGTGAGTGCTGACGGAGTGGCTCCCGACCCCGATAAGATCACCGTGATTAAGGACTGGCCAAGACCCACCAGCATAAAGGAAGTGCGGCAGTTCCTCGGGTTGGTAGGCTACTACCAAAAATTCATTCCCGGTTTCACCAAAATGGCAGTGTTAGAACCTTGCTCTTAGGTTTTTTCCTTTGCTGGTCACATGACCTTGTTGGCCTATTTAATCCTGCTCCGCCCTTCTGGCTTTGCTGGACTTCATTGTATAACTACTTTCTAGCTAGCCTGTGCTCTGTATCTAACTCTGTTAGTTTGCTTGGTCTACGGACCTCTATGTTCTATATATTTTGTTTGTTCGTCTGTCTGCTACTATTTCTGTTAGGAGGTGTCCCATTTTCCTCCCAGTCCTTAGTACTTGTAGGGATTCCTTCCCCAAATCTATAGGTCTCCGTACAGACTAGCTTAGGACTTTAGCAGGTCTGATCGCAGGATCAGGTCCCCTGTTACATCGTAGGGATTAAGCTGAGTTCTATCGTAGGGACAGATCTCCTCTCTTTCCTTAGCTCTGGTAGCAGAACATAACAGTAAGTCCAGCCTGCAAATTTTCTAAGGAAAGATTTTTCTGTTCTATCATGGTGTCGGTTCAGGATTTGGCTAAACACCTGCAGGGACTCTCTCTGGAGGTGGCCGAGCTCCGTCAGCACGTGAGTAACTGTCCTGGAGCACATTTCTTGGAGCCTAAGGTATGTTTGCCGGATTTATTTTTTGGTGAACACTGAGAATTTTTTTCATTTAAAAATGCTTGCTTATTGTATTTTTGTTTGAGACCCAAGTCCTCTGGGGATGAATCCCAGCGCATAGGGTTCATAATGTCACTTTTGCGCAAAGAGCCTCAGGAGTGGGCCTTTTCTTTGCAACCTAGTGATACATGCTTCAGATCAGTGGATAGTTTTTTTTCTGCTTTGGGACTATTATATGATGATCCTGACCGTGTCTCATCAGCTGAGACTGAGTTAAGACGTTTGAGACAGGGATCAGGTAATGTGGAAAAATATTGTACTCATTACCGTCGTTTGGGTCGTTCTCCAAGTTGGGATCTGCCGTGCCTGAGGAGGAGAATTTTTCCGGTGATTTGGAGAGAGTTTGGACGGATGTGCGTGGCAATCTTCAGGAGGCCAACAGAAAATCTAAAGACTACTTTGATAGGAAACGACAGGAGGTTTTGTTCGCTGTTGGTGACATGGTTTGGTTGTCCTCTAGGAATCTGCGGTTGAGGATTCCTTCTAAGAAATTGGGTCCCAAGTTTGTAGGGCCCTTTTAGGTGCTTCAGGATGTCAACCAATCTGCGGTTAGGTTGGAGGTTCCTACCTCCTGGAGAATTAATCCGGTATTTCATGTCTCTCTGTTGAAAAAAGCGGTTGTATCGGATTGTGACGCCTCTGCCTCTGTTCCTCCGGTGGTGGAGGACGGGGAATATGAAATTTCTCGCATCCTTAACTCTAGACGATATAGAGGTAGTTTGCAGTATCTTGTGGCCTGGAAAGGTTTCAGACCCGAGGATAACTCTTGGGTGAGGTCGGATGATGTTTCCGCGTCCAGACTTATCAGAGCGTTTCACAGGAGATTTCCTGATAAGCCTGGTCCTAGGGGATCCGGAGGATCCTCTTAGAAGGGGGGGTACTGTTAGAACCTTGCTCTTAGGTTTTTTCCTTTGCTGGTCACATGACCTTGTTGGCCTATTTAATCCTGCTCCGCCCTTCTGGCTTTGCTGGACTTCATTGTATAACTACTTTCTAGCTAGCCTGTGCTCTGTATCTAACTCTGTTAGTTTGCTTGGTCTACGGACCTCTATGTTCTATATATTTTGTTTGTTCGTCTGTCTGCTACTATTTCTGTTAGGAGGTGTCCCATTTTCCTCCCAGTCCTTAGTACTTGTAGGGATTCCTTCCCCACATCTATAGGTCTCCGTACAGACTAGCTTAGGACTTTAGCAGGTCTGATCGCAGGATCAGGTCCCCTGTTACATCGTAGGGATTAAGCTGAGTTCTATCGTAGGGACAGATCTCCTCTCTTTCCTTAGCTCTGGTAGCAGAACATAACAGGCAGCTCCTATGCAGGACCTCCGGATAGGTCAATCCAGGAAGGCCAAAAACCAGAAGCCACCCTTCAGGTGGGAAAAGCTGGAAGAGGAGTCCTTCCGCCAGTTGAAGATGGCCCTCACGGGGGATGAAATCCTGGCATACCCTGACTACGGCCAACCCTTTATCCTCCACACGGACGCGAGCAACATCGGGCTAGGAGCCGTACTGTCCCAGATCCAGCAGGGGAAAGAACGGGTAATCGCTTACGCCAGCCGAAAACTACGGCCCACAGAGAGAAACCCTGAGAATTATAGCTCATTCAAGCTAGAGTTCCTGGCAGTGGTGTGGGCAGTGACCGAACGTTTCAAGCATTACCTTGCCTCTTCCAAGTTCACCGTGTACACGGACAACAACCCGTTGACACACCTGGACACTGCAAAACTTGGTGCCCTGGAGCAGAGATGGATGGCCCGCCTGTCCAACTATGAATTCACCATCAAATACCGGGCGGGACGCTCAAATGCCAACGCGGATGCCCTGTCCAGAATGCCAAACTTACCGGACGTAGGGGAAGATCCAGAAGAACTGGAAGAGGTCGAACTCCCTGCATTCCACCGTCATGGGATTACCCTGTAAGGGACAGGCGCTCTGCTACGTTCAATCCCTTACCCAACTACAGCTGGGCGGAGACGCATGACAGTGATCCCGCAGTCCGTCTGGTGAAGAAAATGCTGACACAGGCTGATGCCCGTCTTGACCCAGACGCTCCGGAGGAGACCAAGCAACTGTGGAAAGAGAAAAGTAAGCTGTTTCTTTACAAGGAGAAGCTGTGCCGGAGAATGGTCAACTCTCGAACACATGAGCTGACCTGGCAGGTAGTGGTCCCAAGACGAGACGCGGCTATGGTTCTGGAGGCATACCACGACGGAGCAGGACACTTCGGATGGAAGAAGCTGGAGTTCCTGTTGCGTGGATGGTTCTACTGGGTAGGCATGAGAGGAGCCATCGAGAGATGGTGCAGAGACTGTGGCCCGTGCAACCTAAGAAGGAAGGACCGGGCCAGCCAGAAGACTCCTCTGCAGCCCATCATCACCAGGCAGCCACTGGAGCTGGTAGCTCTGGACCATGTGAAACTGGCTCCAAGCAGATCTGGGTACGTCTACGCCCTCACTATTGTAGATCACTACTCCCGGTTCCTGATGGTGGTCGCTGTCAAAGACTTAACGGCTCAAACAGCAGTCAGAGCCTTCCAGCTGCACTTCTGCCGTCCACACGGGTATCCGGAGCAAGTGCTGAAGGACCAAGGACCAGCCTTCGAAGCGGAGGTCTTCCAAGAGTTCTGCAATCTGTATGGCTGCAGGAAGATAAGAACAACGCCCTATCACCCTCAGACCAACGGACTATGTGAGAAAATGAACCAGGTGGTGATAGACTTGCTAAAAACGTTGCCCCTGGAAGGACGCGGTCTGTAGCCTGAAAAACTGCCCGATCTGGTGGACTTGTATAACCACATCCCCGTAGGTTCCACCAACTGTACCCCGGCTTACCTAATGAGAGCAAGACCTGATAAGCTGCCTATTGACCTGGATATGGGTGTCCTGATGCCTGAGGACACCTCGCCAGAGGCAGACTGGGATACAGAACGGCAGCAGCAGTATCGGAAGGTCCAGGAGAGCGTTGAGCGAAGTCTGTCTCAAGCAAGAGAAAGGCAAGAGAAGACTTATAACCAGCATGCTCCCGCTGTTCCCCTGGTACCTGGAGAGCAGGTCTTGAAGAGAAAGAGGCGGCTCCACAAGTTGGACGACCAGTGGGAAAAGGACCCGTACACAGTACTGCCCTCGAGTCATGATAATCCAAAAGTCTGCATAATCAGAAAGGATGAAGTAGAAACCACAGCCATTGTCTCCAGAGACCACCTGAAAAAGTGTCTTGAGCAGCTGCAAAGCGCTGACGAAGATCAAGAGAACCCTCAACCCGCAGAGGAAAGGGAAGAAATGATCAGTACCGTACTCGGAGACTTTCCCCGGTCCTGGACACAAATCAACAACGCTATCGTGGTACCCGTCCTCACCTTTCTCCAGCCAGCCCCTCAAGGGCCTACAGAAGAACAGGTAGTGACAGAAGAGCAGCTGGCCCAGGAGGCAGAAGAATCCATACCAGCAGCCCAGGAGAATCAACCCTCTGCTAGTAGTGAGCCTGCCGTGCCCCTAGTAAGCCAAAGAGTACGCAGGAAGCTGCCAGGCCTACACGCAACACCTCCTACACCCTGTAGTGCAGAACCAGATAGTGGATTACGTAGGTCCACCAGGAGCACTAGAGGACAGATGCCCGCTCGCTGGAGAATCTAAACTGTAATGTGAATTTACCTGTAAACTACAAATGTTGAAAATGGTTTATGTTTGTTGCCTGTTTATTAATTATGTTTCTCTAGTTACCCTTCAGGTTTATTTGGACTGACAGGTTATGGACGCTGAATAACCGGAACTACATTGTAAATAATTGCACTTGCTGCCTCTTGCGAAGACGGCCACGGAAGAAAAACCTGTCTGGCGTGGCCTGGTGTGGTCCAAAGTAGTTCGCTCCGCCTTGCAGCCACGCCCAGGGCCAATGTTTGGGGTTTGCTTTGGACAGGTCCCCTACTCCGTTCTAAAACTTCACCTTGGGTGATATGGACACCCGGTTACGGAAGCGCCGTGACCTTAAAGACAAAATGTCCGTGTACATATGTTATGCTATTGTTATACCCTGTATTTGAGTTTTCTTAAAAATGTGTTTAGTCCCGGAGTACTAAAATTTACTAGGGGGGAATGTGGCACCCCAGGGGTCTGGTTACCACAGTAATAGAAATATTATGTCTGAGAGCAAGTGGGAGGTTTCCTGGTCAGGAGCCCTCAAACATGCAACACCTCCTGTCCCAGACCAGATAGGGGAGGAACCTGCCCTATATAAACTGGATCTGGGGCGGGGTTAGAGAGTCAGAGCCTGGAGTTAGTTCCAGACACAGGGAAAGTAACAGCAAGGAGCTCTGTAGGAGCAGGAGCTGAAGACCAGGGGCTGGAGCTAAGCAGAGCTCGCCCTGGCAGAAGAATCTAAGAACCGGACACCGGAGTCCGAGGCTGCAAGGATCTTTAAGTCCAGCAGCAGAAACCAGCCGGCAGGGGATTCCAGGTCCTCTGGCCATAGAAGCCCGGAGGCTCAGTCACGAGCAAGGGACCAGCACCGCCATCGAGGAGCGGAGGCTATCAGAAGGCCCTAAGTCACCAGCCATACAGGTGAGCACTACATGGTACACTCAGGGACGTGGGCTACTTCCACTCGCTTACAGCAAGGTAGCCAGGAAGAGTGCAGACAGACAGGGAGGCCTACAACTCCACCTGGCCAGGGGAACTCCTGTTTGCTCACAGACTGACCAGGCCTCTTATGCTAGCCAGTACTCCCGGGAGGGTCTGCCTTATTATCATCAGTAAAGACCCTGAACTGCACTGCAAAGACTCTGAGTCGTTCCTGCTGCGCTCGTGCATCATCACTCCCATCATCCACATTCACTGCCCTGAGGCTATACTTATCCCATTCTCTGCTGCGCATACAACACCAGCCTCAGCGGTCTGCCTCGCAGCGGCGGTACACCCTGACCGCAGTCCACGGGTGGCATAGTCGGACAATTAACCTAAAACCTATAAAAGACTGCCACTGGTTTGACCACCCTGAGCCACGGGACCGGGTCGCCGCCACGGAGACTACAACCCTCAGAGACCCGGCTCCGGATATCCCACACACGTGCACACACGGCCCAGGGTGTGCGTCATAATGACTCTATGTAATATATGAGTTTCACTTTTTGTATTGAAGAACTGAAATAAATTAACTTTTTCATGATATTCTAATTTAGTGAGATGCACCTGTATATACACTGCTCAAAAAAATAAAGGGAACACTCAAATAACACATCCTAGATCTGAATGAATGAAATATTCTCATTGAATACTTTGTTCTGTACAAAGTTGAATGTGCTGACAACAAAATCACACAAAAATCATCAATGGAAATCAAATTTATTAACCAACGGAGGCCTGGATTTGGAGTCCCCCCCAAAATGAAAGTGGAAAAACACATTACAGGCTGATCCAACTTTGATGTAATGTTCTTAAAACAAATCAAAATGAGGCTCAGTATTGTGTGTGGCCTCCACGTGCCTGTATGACCTCCATACAACGCCTGTGTATGCTCCTGATGAGGTTGCGGATGGTCTCCTGTGGGATCTCCTCCCAGACTTGGACTAAAGCATCCGCAAACTCCTGGACAGTCTGTGGTGCATCGTTGGTGGATGGAGCGAGACATGATGTCCCAGATGTGCTCAATCGGATTCAGGTCTGGGGAACGGGCGGGCCAGTCCATAGCTTCAATGCCTTCATCTTACAGGAACTGCTGACACACTCCAGTCTCATGAGGTCTGGCATTGTCCTGCATTAGGAGGAACCCAGGGCCAACCGCACCAGCATATGGTCTCACAAGGGGTCTGAGGATCTCATCTCGGTACCTAATGGCAGTCAGGCTACCTCTGGTGAGCACATGGAGGGCTGTGCGGCCCTCCAAAGAAATGCCACCCCACACCATTACTGACCCACTTCCAAACCGGTCATGCTGAAAGATGTTGCAGGCAGCAGATCGCTCTCCACGGCGTCTCCAGACTCTGTCACGTCCGTCACATGTGCTCAGTGTGAGCCTGCTTTCATCTGTGAAGAGCAAGGGCGCCAGTGGCGACTTTGCCAATCCTGGTGTTCTGTGGCAAATGCCAAGCGTCCTGCACGGTGTTGGGCTGTGAGCACAACCCCCATCTGTGGACGTCAGGCCCTCATACCACCCTCATGGAGTCAGTTTCTAACCGTTTGTGCAGACACATGCACATTTGTGGCATGTTGGAGGTCATTTTGCAGGGCTCTTTCAGTGCTCCTCTTGTTCCTCCTTGCACAAAGGTGGAGGTAGCAGTCCTGCTGCTTGGTTGTTGCCCTCCTACGGCCCCCTCCACATCTCCTGGTGTACTGGCCTGTCTCCTGGTAGCACCTCCAGCCTCTGGACACTATGCTGACAGACACAGCAAACCTTCTTGCCACAGCTCGCATTGATGTGCCATCCTGGATGAGCTGCACTACCTGAGCAACTTCTGTGGGTTGTAGAGTCCGTCTCATGCTACCATGAGTGTGAAAGTGTAGCACCCTGAGGATTCGGCTGCTACAGGGGTATTGCACCTCAACCCAGAGGTGTGATATTCCACTCCCGGGTAAGGATGGAGTGTGGATCTGAGCTCGGTAGGCTGCATGCACTACATACATCCCATTTCCGAGGAACAGACCGACGGTACTCCCACTTAGAAATGTGCAGGTACGACCGAGTCTGTTCCTGGCTGGAGTGGGAGGGGGGTGGTACATCCCATGTAGTGTAGGGGCAGATAGGGGGAGCAGCCTGGGTAAAGATAGGAGCTCATTGGGTGCTGGTCACCTGAGCTCACACATAGAGGGATATATAAGGTGGGCACCAACTAGAATCAGGGTCAGATGCAGAGAACAAGTCAGTTGGAGACAGCAAGACAGCTGCAGAGGAGCAGACAGCAAGCAGAGAGGAAGTCAGCCTGCAGCAAGAAAGACAAAGACCCAGAGTGAGAGAGGAGAAAAGAGAGAGACCCAGAGCACAGAACAGAGAGGACCCAAGAACCCAAATTAAAGCACCGGGTGAGGAGTCGGCACAGGGTACCGGAACCCAAGCTGGTGGGGGCAGAAAACACACCCTAGCCAGAGACCGGAGACCGTGGGCAGTGTCTGCCACGGTCACCCATCACATCCACCCCGAAGGCACACCACATGAAGGGTCAGGGAACCCAAGGCCAAGGGTGTCCCAACAGAAGGCCCGAGGGAGCTGGACCTAGGTGGATCACTGGTGGGGACGGCTGAAGAAAGGACAGAGGGAGAGCTCAGGGCCACGCTCCGGACTTGTTTGGGGGTTGGCTGGATCCAGGACCTGGTGGACGCAGCACGGCTCGGGTGGTCACTAGCAGCTGGAGTGACCAGTACAACATCTGCAGTAAGTAAACACCCTTAACTGCACAACCCGACTCTGTCTTCACTGCCGTCTGCACTACACCACCACAACCCCCATCCTCTGCGCCTGTCCCCTCTGAGGCTATACCCCTCCCGTTGGGGGTTATCCCACCAAGCTGCGCACCCACCATCAGCCTCAGCGGACCCTGCTGCAGCGGCGGCCACAGTGACCGCATCACAACGGGTGGCGTAGTCGACACAAAAGAACTCTTAATAACATCTGTAGGACTGCCACATAACACTGAGCTTGACGCCCTGGGCACGGGGCCGGGTCACAGCCGCTCGGAGACTACAACCCCCCATCTGATCCGGTGCCGGGTATTCCCCTCAAAAAGGAATATGTCCCAGGGGGCGCGTCAAAAGCACAACCAACATTCAAAAGTGACCAAAACATCAGCCAGAAAGCACTGGTACTGAGATGTGGTCTGTGGTCCCCACCTGCAGAACCACTCCTTTATTGAGGGTGTCTTGATAATTGCCAATAATTTGCATCTAATGTCTATTCCATTTGCACAACAGCATGTGAAATTGATTGTCAATCAGTGTTGCTTCCTAAGTGGACAGTTTGATTTCACAGAAGTTTGATTTACTTGGAGTTATATTCTGTTGTTTAAGTGTTCCCTTTTTTTTGAGCAGTGTATATCTATTTTTTCTTGGGATTGCTTTAATTTAGTTTTTTTGTTTCCTTTTTAGCAAGAGCAAAAACTGGCCACAGCTCTGTCTTGGTAGCCATAATGCTAGTACTATAACCACTGAAATCACTGAGTTGCTACTATATCACATGGCAGATGCTTGTAAACAAACATTTGGAGGGGATATTTTCCTGGATCAGTGGTGAGTTATGCATTTATTTTATTTTGCATTATTTCAGAATATTTGATGCTGCTTTTAGTTTATTTCAAAGGTTAGATAACCATTTTAATGTAGATGCCATAGAAAATAGTTGATGAATGGTCAGATAAACACTGTCTAAATCCAGGACATTGAAAGTTTGTATTCGGGTTTTCAATGCTCCCTGCACATAAGAAAACAAGTTATTGTCACACCCATTTAGTTTCTAGAGTATCTCACAGATGTCTGCTGGCACAGAGCCGCATACACCTGCAAAAAGATGTGTTTCAGCTTGTCCTGGATTAGATAGTGAAATGCAGGTTGTTTTAGTCAGCAATATAGAAATGCACGGACATAAATAAAAGAGCGCAGAGTAAAAGCACTGGAATAGATGAGAAAAGGCACTAGAAGATAATGGATAAACCACTAGAAGACTATAACAGGAGAGTATAGAAAAGACATTAGAATACAAAAATACAAGCATTAAAAAGAATAAAGGAACTAGAATGGAAAAGATAATGCACTAGAATAGAAGAGTCCAAACACAAAAAACAAACACCAGAAAAGTAAAAATACTAGAACAGAAGAACAAAGGCACTAGGATAGAAAAGTCAAAGCACGGGATTGCAAGAGTAAAGATACCAAAATAGAAGAGTAGAGGAAAGGCACTAGAATAGAAGAAATACACAAGAATAGAAGAGTCAGAGTAGTAGATCACAAGAGAAGAAGGGACTAGAATAGAAATGTAGAGTAAATTTACTAGGCTAGAAGGAGAAAGTGTTATGTTCTGCTACCAGAGCTAAGGAAAGAGAGGAGATCTGTCCCTACGATAGAACTCAGCTTTATCCCTACGATGTAACAGGGGACCTGATCCTGCGATCAGACCTGCTAAAGTCCTAAGCTAGTCTGTACGGAGACCTATAGATGTGGGGAAGGAATCCCTACAAGTACTAAGGACTGGGAGGAAAATGGGACACCTCCTAACAGAAATAGTAGCAGACAGACAAACAAACAAAATATATAGAACACTGAGGTCCGTAGACCAAGCAAACTAACAGAGTTAGATACAGAGCACAGGCTAGCTAGAAAGTAGTTATACAATGAAGTCCAGCAAAGCCAGAAGGGCGGAGCAGGATTAAATAGGCCAACAAGGTCATGTGACCAGCAAAGGAAAAAACCTAAGAGCAAGGTTCTAACAGTACCCCCCCTTCTAAGAGGATCCTCCGGATCCCCTAGGACCAGGCTTATCAGGAAATCTCCTGTGAAACGCTCTGATAAGTCTGGACGCGGAAACATCATCTGACCTCACCCAAGAATTATCCTCGGGTCCGAAACCTTTCCAGGCCACAAGATACTGCAAACTACCTCTATACCGTCTAGAGTTAAGGATGCGAGAAATTTCATATTCCCCGTCCTCCACCACCGGAGGAACAGAGGCAGAGGCGTCACCATCTGACACAACAGCTTTTTTTAACAGAGAGACATGAAATACCGGATTAATTCTCCAGGAGGTAGGAACCTCCAACCTAACAGCAGATTGGTTGACAACCTGAAGCACCTTAAAGGGCCCTACAAACTTGGGACCCAATTTCTTAGAAGGAATCCTCAACCGCAGATTCCTAGAGGACAACCAAACCATGTCACCAACAGCGAACAAAACCTCCTGTCGTTTCCTATCAAAGTAGTCTTTAGATTTTCTGTTGGCCTCCTGAAGATTACCACGCACATCCGTCCAAACTCTCTCCAAATCACCGGAAAAATTCTCCTCCTCAGGCATGGCAGTTCCCAACTTGGAGAACGACCCAAACGACGGATGTCTCCCAGAACAACAAAAAAAAGGCGAACAACCAGCAGAAGAAGATGTATGATTGTTCAGAGCAAATTCAGCAAGTGGCAGAAACTCAGACCACCCCTCTTGATTGTCTGCCACAAAACAACGCAAGAACTGCTCAACATCCTGGTTTTTCCTTTCTGTCTGGCCATTAGATTCAGGATGATATCCGGACGAGAACGACAAATGAACTCCCAACCTGTCACAAAAGGCACGCCAAAAACGAGCCACGAACTGAGGACCCCTATCAGAAACAATGTCAGTAGGAACACCATGAAGTCTGACAATTTCCTTGACAAAGGCCTTAGCGAGAGTTTTAGCGCAGGGCAGTTTGACGAAGGGAACCAAGTGACACATCTTGCTAAAACGGTCCACGACCACCCAGATGACAGTAAAACCCTCAGAGGGGGGAAGGTCAGTTATAAAGTCCATAGCCAAATGTGTCCAAGGAGCACTGGGAACCTCCAAAGGAAAAAGCAACCCCGCTGCAGGAGTATGTGAGGACTTAGATCTAGCACATATAGTACATTGACGCACCCACTTAATGACTTCCTTCTGCCATCCAGGCCACCAAAAACTGCGACCCACCAGTCTCTTGGTCTACTCAAACAGGGTGGAACGATTCTGCTCTGAAAAGTCTATTTCTGGCTGGATTTACTGTTATGTTCTGCTACCAGAGCTAAGGAAAGAGAGGAGATCTGTCCCTACAATAGAACTCAGCTTTATCCCTATGATGTAACAGGGGACCTGATCCTGCGATCAGACCTGCTAAAGTCCTAAGCTAGTCTGTACGGAGACCTATAGATGTGGGGAAGGAATCCCTACAAGTACTAAGGACTGGGAGGAAAATGGGACACCTCCTAACAGAAATAGTAGCAGACAGACAAACAAACAAAATATATAGAACACTGAGGTCTGTAGGCCAAGCAAACTAACAGAGTTAGATACAGAGCACAGGCTAGCTAGAAAGTAGTTATACAATGAAGTCCAGCAAAGCCAGAAGGGCGGAGCAGGATTAAATAGGCCAACAAGGTCATGTGACCAGCAAAGGAAAAAACCTAAGAGCAAGGTTCTAACAGAAAGACCTTGAAATATAAGGATAGAGGAAATATACTAGAAAAGTAAATGAACTGGCAAAGTAAAGCCACTAAAACAGAAGAGTAAACACTAAAATAGAAGAGCAGAGGAAAGACTCTAAAATAGAGGAGGAAAGGCAATAGAACAGATGAGTCAAAACACTAAAAGTAGTGTAAAAGTACTAAACACTTGTAGAGAGAAAATACTGTAATAAAGGTGTAGAGGAAATAGACTAGGAGATTGGTGGAAAAACACTGAAACAAAAGAGAGAAAGAAAAGCACAAGAATAGAAGAATCAAAGCACTAAAATAGAAATGTAGAGTAAAGGGGCTAGACTAGGAGAGGGAAAATACTATAGGGCTATGTGCCCACGATGCAGAAATGCTCCAGATTTTTTCCTGAGCTTTTCTGCATCTTCCTGGCAGAAAAAACGCATGCGGATTGTACATGTGGATTGTACATGCGGATTGTACATGCGTTTTTCCTGCCAGGTACAAGTGTTTGTGAAGCGTTCTTCACATGCGATTTCGCATGCGGGTTGACAAGTGCTTTCCAAGCGATTTTAGCATCACTTGGAAAGTGCTTGTCAACTTGGTCACACTATATAAATCCATGCAACCAGCATGTATTTATATAGTGTGACCGAAAGAATGGTAAAAAATAAAAAAATAAATCTATACTTACCTTCTGATGGCCCCTGGAGTCTTTATTCGATCTGTCCTGGCTTGCCAGCAGCTCGCGGTACACTGAAGGACCTGCCGTCACATGACTAAATGACGTCACTGCAGGTCCTT
Source organism: Phyllobates terribilis (assembly GCF_046119375.1). Taxonomy (NCBI): domain Eukaryota; kingdom Metazoa; phylum Chordata; class Amphibia; order Anura; family Dendrobatidae; genus Phyllobates; species Phyllobates terribilis. The sequence goes on along the minus strand of NW_027362768.1, from coordinate 147,853,056 downwards.
CAGTCCACCGCGATCTGCCGGCAAGCGAAGAGAAGGACACCGGGGGCCATCAGAAGGTAAATACAATATTTATTTTTTATTTTATTCTTTTTTTACAGGTTCTATGGTACCCGGGTCCGGAGGACAGTCTCCTGTCCTCCACACCCGGGTACCATCCGCACATTGAAACGCATGGAATGCGCATGTACAGATGCAGTGATGCGGAATCCATGCGTTTCAATGCAAGTCAATGGCGGCGAAAATGCAGCGCTTCCGCAAAATAATTGGTAGTGCTGCTTTTTTTTCCGCAATGATCATCCGCAGCGGAAATTTCCGCAGCATGTACACAGCACATGCGGATTATCATTGGGGAACATGGCAGACCTTCTACCATGCGTTTTTTAAGCGTTTCTGCAGCGGAATTGCCGCTGCGGAAACGCTTAAAAAACGCATCGTGGGCACACAGCCTTACAAAGACATAAAGGAAATGCAGTAGAAAAACACACTATAGCAAAAGAGTGGAATAAAAATACCATAACAGGAGAGCAGAGGGAAAGCAATAAAATGGAAGAATAGAGGAAAGATACTATAATGGAGATAAATACCAAAACAGAAGCATAAAAGAAATATGCTAGAATACAAGAGTAGAAGAAAAATACTATAATAATAACAAGAGGAAAGATACTTTTATAGAAAAATAGAGAAACATGGTAAAAAGCAGAGTTACTAGAAAAGAAAAGTGAGAAAAAGGAAATACACTAGAAGAGTTTATAAGGCTATGTGCCCACGTTGCATTTATGAAGCAGAAAATTTCTGCTGCATAAATGCAAGTCCTCTCCCAGAAAAACGCATGCGGAATTCCGCACGCGTTTATCGCACATTTTTCGCGCGTTTATCACGCGTTTTCCACATGCGGAATTGCCTTGCGTTTTTTATGCACTGGACAAAGGCAATTCCGCTTGCGGAAACGCAAAATTAAATGACATGCTGCGGATTTTTGAACGCGGCATAAACGCTGCGGAAAAATCCGCAGCATGTGCATAGAACTTGCGGAATCCCATTGGGGACCATGGGGTGCGGATATACATGCGTTTTTCAAGCGTTTACGCTGCGGAAATTCCGCAGCATATACGCTTGAAAAATGCTACGTGGGCACACAGCCTAAAAGATACTAAAAAAGAAAAGTAGAGGAAAAATACTAGATTAGAACAATAGAAGAAAGACACCAGGAAAGAAAAGTAGAGGAAAGATATTAGAAAAGAAGACTAGAGTTAAAGGGATTGTCCAGTGAAAACAAGCTGTCACCCATCCCAATAGATAATAGGCTCTTAAAGGAAATCTGCCATTAGATTTTTACTACCCCATATGAAACAGAATGATTTAGGGGCAGAGACACTGGATTCCAGGGATGTATCACTTTGTGAATACAGCAGTTATGATAAAATCGCTGTTTTCTGTGCTGCAGATCTAGCAGTGCTCAGAATGTGGAGTTCTCCATAGCCCCGCCCACACCACTGATTGACAGCTCTCTGTGTAAACTGCCCATTGACAGAACGCTGCTAATCAGTGGTGGGGTTGGGGTTACACAGAGCAGTTGACTATGAAGCGAGGGGCAGCTAGTTCTGTAAGTGATAATCTCCTGCTGGTAAAACACTGATTTTAATAGCACACAGCTCAGTAAGTGACACATCGCTGGAATCAGGATCTCTTCCCCTACATTATCATGCTCTCAGGTTACATAGCAAAATCCTGCAGACAGACTCCCTGTTAAAAAGCCTAATACTAAAATTACTTTTACCACTATACTAAGTGAAAGGTATTAAAGAGTGACCTAGTTTTTATTTAAAAATTACTCATAAAAGAGAATGTATCCAATAAAGTGGTTTTCCAGGTGTATGATGTTCAAGGCCTATCCCTAGAAATTAGACAATTCTTCTTTCTCTTAAAGGGGTTAGTTATCCAGGTGTATGATATCGATGACATTTCAATAAGATATCCCTAGGATAAGACAATATCATAAACCTTGACAACCCTCGTAAGAAAACTGAGAGTTTTCTGATTATTAGTCAATCATAAAACTCAGCCTATTTACTAATAGTCAATTATTGGTTTTTACTAAGGAAATTCAAACAACATACGTAGAAGTATTTTTCTTCTTTTTGCCGTATAGTGTAATGAAGGGAACACAGATGAACCAACCGGCTGAACAGTTTGGGTGTTTTCACTGCAAACAAATCCACTCATCTGTTTACTGCCCACATATCTCCAGATATGACTCATGTTTATATCTTTTGTCACATTTATTACTCATGGCACAAACTAAAGGACAAAAGGGGATTTCTAGACCTTATTACGTTAACAATGCTACTTAGAAATGCACGGAAGGAACCGTTCACCTGCTTTTGGTTATCTCAGGCTACAGGAATGAAGGGTGGAATGTAATTCCATACGCTCGATAGACTTTACCTATTAAGGGAAGGCATAGACCATCTTGGATTGTCTTTCTATATAATAATCGTAAAATGTAATCAGGATCAAGAACCCCCCTAAGATATAGATTGGCAATCTTTCTTTACAATACATATTGCATATAACACAGTGATTATTTTACTGTGTTGGAAATTAATTTACCATAACCTAATTTTTCCCAGTTCGCTAAAAAAAAAATGAGAAATGGAACCTCAAATTCACCTCTGGTGCCAGATAATCACATTCAGGCACAAGTGTTACTAGTCATGTATATAGAAGAGAGGGAAACCCACTGCAAACGTCAACCATTACCCGCTGTGTGTTTTGCTTCCATATTCTTATTATTACCTTTCGGCATATTTCCCATCCTTCTTGTTTGCTAAAATTGCAGATTCTCTGTAGAGGTCTGTTCTGTACAAGTTGAGGCTGGAACCAACCAATGTTGGACCCTAACTATCTGAGTAAGGGTATAAGCAGAATAGAATGGGCCCAAGAGCAACTTTTGGTGGAAGGCAAAATCAGACTGTTGCTTAGATGCTACAGCAGTGCTGCCCCCTTTGTGCCTTCATATAATAACCCCTTCTGTGTCTCCTTAAATTAATAAATCCCCTTCCATATGCTAAAAATACACCTGCGCCACCATATATTAATAGTACCCTATCCTGTGCCTCTGTATATAACAAATAACCCCTTCTATGGTTCCATGTATTAATAATGCCCCTTTCTGTTCCTTCATATGTTATTAAAGGGATTGTCCGGGATCAGTGGGAGTGCGACACATGGCACTCCCACCAATCAACAGTTCCCAGTGTCAGCCGGAACTGCTCAGGTCTGTCGACTGTATAGTGGCTGTGGTTGGGTGCTGCACATCTGCCCCCTATTCAAATCAGTAGAGGGCGGATGTGCAGTTCTCAACCACGGCCACTATTCCTTCGATGGAGCTGTACTGTTGAGCTCTGTAACTGAGCAGTTCCAACCGCTGCCGCCGACACTTGGATCAGCTGATCAGCGGGGGTGCAGGGTGTCGCACCCCTACTGATTAGACATTGATGACATATCCTTAGGATATCAATGTTAAAGTCCCAGACAACCCTTTTAATGCCTCATTTGTACCTATTTTCATAAGATAATGCCCCCTCTGTGGCAAAATGGCTCTGCTTCTCCTTCATGCAGCTCCCGGCCAGGTGCTGGTGTCGCGGTAAAGTGATGTCATTGCTCCACCTGGTGTCTTCCACGCACAACAGACCATTCACAGACCACTTACTAGCAGCTTGTGACTTTCTAGGTTAAATGGCGCGGAAGGGAGCCATTGCCTCTCTGCTCCACCAAAGGATTAAACTGTATATTTACCTGAGAGCAGTACCTGCCTGGGGATCTGGTCAGACCCCTTCTTCACCAGGTTCAGGCATGATTGTACCTGTGCAACCATAAGTTTGGGGATTCGATCCAGTGACCTGTTGCTTCTTGATCAGTTCTTCTGTCTGTTGAGCTATTGCTCTTTTTCTTCTCTGTCCAAATGCTGATTGTTCCTATTGTCTTTATTCTCTCTTCTTGGTTTGCTCCTTTCCAGGTGGTTTCCATTTTCATTTGCCCTATCACATTTTGGGTGGGGCTTTATATATTATCCCTTCACTGCACTTCCTTGCTGGCGAAACTTCAAGGTGGATTTGTGCTTAGTAGTTCCAGACCTTTAGCTAAGGTATTTTCCCTGCTAGACTTACAAAACTTATATTCTTGCTGTGTGTCTATTTGTCTACATTCCCAGCACCTTTTCCTTTTACCACTTTTAGGTTTCTGGGGGGTTATTCTAGTTTTATTTATTTTGTGTTTCTCCTTACAATTCCCTCTCTCTCCTTTTATGAACTTGCTATAAGTTTCTCACCCTGTGTCTTTGTGTCCATCTGCACACCTTCCTCTCCCCTTGTATGCAGTATGTTGCAGTCTCCCCTCTGATTCCTCAGGATGCAAGAGAAACCTCTCCACTGCCGTTTAGGGAGTCAGGTCTGAGGTGGTGTTTTTATTTGCACGGCTAGGGATTGACTAGTCTGTACAGGGACCAGTTGGGTGTAGGTGTGGCTTCTCTCTATAGAAAGTCTTCCTTACTCCCTTTACCCATGTTTGAGTGTGGTACATGCATAACACATGTAATATAGAGTCAGTTTATTAATATACTCACCTCCCGCTGATCTCTCCAGTGTCCAGCGCCTTTCTGTTCTGCTTTTACGTGACATTGCCACTCTTTAGACTCTCCAGGTCATGCTGCGCTCTACATGACCCAGAAGTAACTTTTACAATGTAAATCTATGGAGCGTTAGAAGAAGGCTCCATAGACTTACATTGTAAAAGAGACTTCCAGTTTACGCATTTAGCGTAGAGTGAGCCAGCTAGAATTGTAGTGATGTCACTGAGAAGCGAAGCAGAACAACGCTGGATCCCGGAGAGAGAAGCAGTAGGTTACTGTATTAATATACACCCACTACAGTGCATGAAAATATACACACATTTAATAAAAAAAATATAGATGAGAGTCCTACTTTAACAGCAATGAATTTACTCAGACCCTATTTGTTTGCATAGAAGCCTTATCTGTACATGGTCCGATCTGTGCAAAGGTCCCTGTGAAGGAGGAGGCAGGAGGTGAGCTGTGACATCAGCTATTTTGAGTAGTGAGTTCAGTATTATGTATTTTTAAAGGCCTTATCTGACATTGTAATCCTGTATGTGATGATAAGGAGACTGCTGAAAAGTCTGTACAGAACAGAAGTATGAATCTAGTACAAGACATAGTGTGAAAATTGCAAGATTTCAGATTATTTTTTATATATATAAATAGCAATATGGAAAGTTGAACAAAAGTATCAAATTCAAATAAAATTTTATATAAATAAAAATGTAAATGTTCGTTTGTTCAAAATCTTAAAGTTCTTCACTGATTGCTTTGAAATTTTAACACAACGTTGCATTCGAATACATGCATGTTTTTATATACCTACTATGTTTTTATATACCAGCTGTTGGACGTAAAAGCAACAGCGAGAGGGGGGTGTTACGAGCTCAGTCCCAGGCTGACTCTCCCCGGCCGCCCGGCATTCTCCCCCCCTTAGTGATATCTCATTCATAAACCCTTCTCCCTCTCCTTTATTCACCCCAGCCGCTGCCTGTCCTCTGCTTCTTTAGTGTCCCCCTTTGAGGTTGGAGGGGGGGGGGGGATAATGAGACCGTCTGTTTGAGGCCGAAAGACGCTGCTGCTCATCACCACCACCGCTGTGCTCTCTGGCACCGCTGCTGCCGTGGCTTCTTCTCCTCCGGCAGGTGAGTCTTATTTCCGACTGCGCAACAACAAGCTGGGGAGGGAGGGAAAGAGAGAGGGAGGCTGCACGGAGAGGCAGAGGCCGCAACCTCTGCTCTGGGCTCTGAGTTGGGCCTGAGCCTCGCAGCAGTGAGCAAATAGCGAGCGAATGCAAATCCCATTGCGCCACCTTCGGGAGCGGCGCTGTGATCTGGCCCGGGACATGTCAAGCGGATCACCCCCTCCTCCTCTGCCGCCACCTGCCTTCATCTCTACACCCCCTCCTATCACATTCCCCCTGTACTAGGGAATTGCATAACTTGCAATCTCTGACATGACCGGCTTCATTGTGACACCCGACAGCAAGTACCGACCTCTTTAGTGACCTGTGCAGAGTACAGGCCTGCAGGGGTCACAGGGTACAGGCTGCCACCATGCCTGCCAGATGGGAACAACTATCAACAGCGCCAGCATTGCCCCATCTGATATAAATACATCTATATAAATAAAAATGAATGTTGCATTCAAATACATGCATGTTTTTATATACCTACTATGTTTTTATATATCAGCTGTTGCATGTGTGCTTTCCCTTTTCTTTCTTTTCCATTTAACCAGACTGAGCAACAGCAATGCGTGGCCGGGTACAGCTAGTTTAATATAAAAACCATTGAAGAATAGGACAATTTTTGATGCTAGATTGTCTTGCAGTTAAGCAGCAGCAGTGTATCCGAGTTGTCATCTTCCTTGAAATTACTAAACTTTTTTAACTGTCGGTAGCTGCCAAAGAAGAGGTGAACAGAGGGAATCAATGTCAGTCTCACACCACGTCTGCCCTGTTAGTAAATATATGGTGTACCATAATATTGTTTTTTTACGCAAACACAAAACACTGAGACAGAAAAGACTTTCACAATTACTTTGCATCAAATATTCTACATGTTTTTGCGGTTTGTATCTCATCTGGTTTCAGATTTAATCAGTTTTTAAAGAGAATTTGTCACCTTATTATTTGCCAAATTGTAAAAATGTATACTGAAATATTAAACTTTGTTCTCGTCTGTTTTTTTATAATTATATTTTTATTTTATTATGGGGGTAGCCATCTTGTCTGAGCTGCGAACAGCAGTTGCAGAGATTCACTTTACTGAAGGATCTTGGACATAGGAAGACAAAGAAAGAATATACTGCATGTTGAAGAGTAAGAATGTTTTAAAAAATAAAAAAGTGTTAATAGTTTAGTTAATTATTATTATTTTATAATATTTTTATCAATTAACAAAATGCAAAGTGAATGAAGAAAAGAGGAATCTAAATCACATCAATATTTGGTGACCACCTTGTGCCTTCATCAGTTTTTCTCAGTACTTCTACTTAGGCCCCCTTCACACGTCCATTTTTCATGTCCGTATGTGATCCGTTTTTTTAATGACAGCAAATACGGTCACACGCACACCTATTGTATTCAATGGTAGTGCGCACGTCAGGTTTTTACACACTGACCATGTGTCTGTGTGAAAAACCCGCAGACATGTCAGTTTTTTACCAGCACCATGAACGAAATGTGTGCCGCACACGTACACACTGATGATATCCGTGTATCATCAGTGACATGTACCGGCGCCTGAGAAAAGTCATACAGTTTGCGCTGTTCCCAGGCGCCGGGTGCTGAAGGCAGCTCTCATCATTGTCGCCTGGTCTTCCTGAGATCAGTGCGACCAGGCGATGCTGATGGGAGTTGTATTTAGCACCTTGTACATCGTGTATAAATAAATACATTTAAAAGAAAACAGCATGGGGGTCCCCTGTAATTTTCATGAACAGCAGAGGGAAAGCCGACCGCTGGCAGCTGATGTTAATAATCTGGAAAAATGGCCAATAACCCTAAAGATTATCAGGCTATTGATAACAGCTCACAGCTGTTTGCTTAGCCTTTACTGGTTAGTTTACGGGGGACCCCAGAATAAAAATGACGTAAGGTCCCCCTATAATTACTAACCAGCAAAGGCTAAACAGACAGCTGTGGGCTGATATTAATAGCCAGGGAAGGGGCCATGGATACTGGTCTCATTCCCAGAATAAGAACATCAGCCCTCAGCTGCCCCAGAAATAAGATGCACCAAATCTGATGCTTAGCCTCGCTCTTCCCACTTGCCCTGGTGCAGTGGCAAATGTAGTAATATTTGTGGGGTTCATGTCAGCTGATTTATGGCCGCTGACATCAAGCCCAGGGGTTAGTAATGGAGAGACACCCCCACTACTAACCCCATAGTCAAATGTAATAAAGACTCAAGGTCCTTTATTTGAAATAAACACTCCACACCCTCTTTTATCCATTTATTATTTTCAAAATAAAAATAAAAAAAACACCATATTCCTCACCTGTCCGGCGATAATACATTTGTCCCACGAAGAGCCCAACTCAGCTACATCTGGATGCATAGTTGAGCGCTGGCATGATTTGGCCGCTCAGCCATGCATCCAGGAGACACTGAGCTGTGAGTGAGAACTGCAGCATGTGACCGGTGGCACCTTCAATGATATCACTGCCAGTCACCTCACGCTCAGCTCAGTGTATCCTGGTTGCGTGGCTGAGTGGTCGCATCATGCCACCGCTCAGCTATGCATCCAGATGTAGCTGAGTTGTTCACTTCTCAAGACAAATAGATTATCCTATTGTTTAGATGTTCTTTTGCACACTTCTGACGCTGAATTTTATGGTGAGGACACAGGAGAGGTTTTCTTCTGATGACTCTTCCATGAAGGCCATATTTGTGCAGGTGTCTCTGAACAGTAGAGCAATGTACCACAACTCCAGAGTCTGCCAAATCTTTCTGAAGATCTTTTGCAGTCAAGCGGGGGTTCTGATTTGCCTCTCTAGCAATCCTATGAGCAGCTCTCACTGAAATTTTACTTGGTCTTCCAGAGCTTATCTTGACCTCCACTGTTACTGTTAATTGTCATTTCTTAATTACATTTCAAACTGAGGAAAGGGCAACTTGAAAACGCTTTGCTATCTTCTAATAGCCTTCTCCTGCTTTGTGGGTCTCCACTATTTTCATTTCCAGAGTGCCAGGCAGCTGCTTAGAAGAACCCATGGCTGCTGTTTTTTTGCCACAAGGTTAGAGGAGGCCGGGTTTTTATAAAGCTGGGAAATTTGCGTCACCTGGTCTTTCCTAATGATGACAGCGAACAAGCCATAACCCTAATAGGCTAACTGAGGTCTGAAACCTTGGTCAAAGTTATCGGAGCACACAAATCTCCAAGGGTGCACAAACTTTTGCATTAGCCCATTTTCCTTTTTTTATATTTTTAAAATGTAAAAGATGAAAATATATATATATTTTGCCTAAAATACAAAGGAAATGTGTCATCTTTAACTTTTGCCCTTTTAGAGATCATTTCATCTTCAACTTGTTTAACTGTTCACAATAATAATAATAATTTTGACCAGGGGTGCCCAAACTTTTACACTGTATTTGCCTGTTTTTCAGCTGTGCAAGCACTCTTGTATATGGAAAAGATGGTCGAGATGGCTGCCGGCCAATCTGTGTATGAGGAGCTTTAGAAAAACTATTCTCCATTTTTTGGAAAACAGCTGCACTCTAGTACATAGGTTATGTCTGATATTGCAGATTGCTATAATTCAAGTAAATGCTAATAGTGATTGTAATTTTTGTGTCTAAAGCCTACATGACTATTGATTGTGATTACTGTAATTGCAATTGCAGAACCACGAAATTTCAAGTTTCGATATCTGTGAACGTCATGTGTCTGGAGTTATACTATGTACAGAGGTCTTGTCTATTATATTCTTATATCCTGCAATACCCTCATTATGCCCACTCTGTCTAGATTGATTATTATTGTAAAATGCTAAATCTCCAATAGGGCCCCCATCTGTCATTGGTCCTAAATAGTATGTCTTCATATATGGGCAAAAGGGATCTGGCAACGTCTCTGTTATGGAGAACACAGGAGCACTCGGCTGAGCCAAGCATTCCTTTGTAAAGGAGAGTTAGGGGAGATAGCAGTTGGGCAAACGATTGCTCGACCGATAGGTATTTTATGCCTATGCAGGGCTTTAGACATAAACTGCCCTTACATCACCCCTTAACTATATCTATTATTGGGATGACCAGCCAGTAACTTCTGATGCTACCTATATCAGAAGAAAAGAAAGAAGTGAGTACACTTTCATTCAAAATCTAGAAGCATAAATAGAGGGGGGGGGGGGCAAGGCATGTGCCCCGGGCGCAGCTGGCAGGGGGGCGCCATCGGAGCACCTGATGCGGCAGTCCAAGGTGTCTCCCCAGCGATGGCATTTTGTTGCCCCCCGGACTGGGAGTTGGCCGTTCTCTGAGCTGGCTATCAAGCTGACAGCCGGCTCAGAGAAGGTGCAGCATGCCGGGTCTTTCTATCAGACGCAAGTACAATTGAAGTCTTGAATGACGGCTCAGGGCAACGTCAGCAGTGTGATCAGGTCATGTGATCACACTGCTGATGTCACTCGCCGGCGCACATACAAGACTGGGGGTAAGTGCTCCAGACACCAACAATTTAGTGAAATGGTGGATGGGGGGTAGATTTAGTGAAATGGGGGGGGGGATTTAGTGAAACTAAGGGTTGGGGAAAATTTAGTGAAACGAGGGGTGGGGAAAATTTAGTGCAACGGGGGTGTCAAAGATTTAGTGTAATGGGGGGAAGATTAGAGGACACAGTTTGGGGAGTGGGAGAAATTTGAGGACACAGTATTAGGAGCAAGGGAGGAGATGGGAGGCATGTATGAGGAAACAGTAAGGGGGGATGGGTGCAGACACAGTATGGTGAATGGGTGCGGGCACAGAATGAGGAGCGAGGGGGGAATGTATGAGGAAACAGTGAGGGGGGATGTGTGCAGACACAATATGGTGAGTAGGGGAATTGGTGGGGACACAGAATGTTATGGACGTACTGGAAGTCGTAAGTTCATGCGATACAAGTGTATATGGGTCTGACCTGACATTACACTTGATGTACCATGGATGGTGGTTACATGATACATGGCTATCTTAAAGTGTTGCGCTGTCTGACAAGTTAGAGGTTACTATGCTTTTATTTATGTTAGGAGCATTAAAGGGGTTGTCCAAATGTGTGATTAGTCTGCAGTTATTCTATGTGACTGCAGACTTCTGAATTCTCACAGTGCGCACTGCACAATGTCAGGATTCGCTGGTGCCGGCAGTGAGAGGTCACAAAACCGCAAGTATGCAATTTGCATACATGTCATCACGTGCCCATTAGACATACGTGGCGTCACTCAATGAAAGTGAATTGAACGAGGCTGGATACGTCTAGTCGGAATGTGGCCAGAAGTATACAAATCTCATACTTGTGCTCCTATGGCTGTCCACTCTTGCAAGGAAAAATCCTAAAAGTGTGCAATGCATGTGCTGTGAGAATTTAGAAGCCTGCAGTCACCTAGAGTGATTACAGACTTTCATCTCAAACCTGGACAAGACCTTTAATTATAAAATAAAGCACAGTGGCATGCCAATCCTAACAGCGTGTAATATCCTCACTGTCAGGATTCAGCTCTGCTTGCAGATTCCAGCAGTCATCACATGGCTCCTTCACATATATGAGATTTTCATACTTACGGTCACGTGATAACGAGCTTCTCTTCCTGTTCTCTCAGTTTTTTACTGAACATTGAGAGAATTAGGGAGAGCAGCTCGTCGGCACGTGACTAATCTCATATGTGCTTGGGAATGGTGGTGGTGGGGGAGGGAGGAGGCCAAAAACCTGATTTCTTGCCCCCGGGTGCTGGAAATCCTAGATACACCTCTGCTATATGATCCTTGTGTTCCTCAATTAGTCCATAGTCCCTTGTAGGGACTTCCTTATGATAAAAATTGTCGTCAACTTTACCCAAACTAACAGCCTTTTATATGCCTATGATGCAATTTGTTTGGGTCACAAGATCTCTGTCCGGGCCAGGACTTGCAGCTATAAAACATCTACGAAAATATGACCACCATATACGGCCATGTGATTGTGACGCTCAGCTGCGCTTGGTATCACAGATCCTAGAAGAGTGCATTGATGGATTCCTCCACAAGAGGCCCCCATAAACATTCACACATCCCCACCTTCCACCTCAGACCAGCAGAGGGAGCCCGTTAGGGATATAAATAGGGAAGGTGGAGCTAGGTAGCTGAGTCTAGTCAAGTCTAGTTTAGAGTACAGAGTGATTCAGCAGTTTCTCTGAAGAGTTACCTCAGAGGACAGAGCCTGTTCCAGCTCTTGCAGCTGCTATCCTGCAGTGGAGCTCATCCAGACTAAGACTCAGTTGTAGCTCAGAATAGTAAGCTTAAGGTGTGCCGGCGCCATAAGATCGGTGAAGAGCGGCAAGCTGCCATTAGTGTGAGTAGCCTAGTGAGGGCCCGAGCGTGGCCGAAGGAGAGTGGAAAGTTAGTAACAGTGGGGGCAGAGGAGCTTACCCAGCTCACCCCGAAACATATACCGGACACCGGATCCGAACTAACCGGGATCTCTACGACCCAGTAAGGCATAACCGGAATCCCTGGAGAACTACAGGTCCCAGGTTCACCAGAGAGCTGATACGTAACAGAGCCAGGAGACACATAGGCCCCGTAAACTTGGAGCACTCCAAGAGAAGGCCCTACCACAACGTCAGCCGGTGGAGGACAGAGATAAAGTTAGGCCTAGCTCCAGGCAGGTCAGAAACTTACTACGCAGAGGCGAGAAACAGGAGGCCCTACACCCGCTCATTGGGGAGGATCCTGATATGCACCCTTCACCCTACAGTGCTCCGGGACGTGCCTGAATTTCCATCAGTAAAAGGTACTGAAGTGACTATTGTGTCTGTCCCTGTTCTTGCTCTGACCCGGCTGGGTCTCGCCTGTCCTGCATCCCCCTCTCCGTACGCTGCCCTGAGGCCTAGCTCCACCTGTGAGGATCTATACCATCGAGCTGCCTTATCACCGGCCTCAGTGGACTGCCGCAGCGCTGGTGATTCTCACCAGAAACCACAGGTTGCGTCACAAACTTTCATAAAATTAACAAACAATCCCCTTTTAAAAGCTGACCCTAGGGTACGGGCCCGGGAGCCGACCACTGCGACATCCCCAAGGCCAGGCAAAGGCCCGGGTATCGAGTCGTCCCCATCCCCCTGGGCTAGTCATCTTTCCTGGTGTCACGAACAGGATCGCGTGCCCGCTGCAATGACGGAGTGTTATGCCCGTTGCCACCGGGTACTGTGCGCCTTTAATTAAAAACTGTGTTTTGACTGTGGTGAAGACTGCCGCCATTGTTGGTCCGCCGAGCGAGAAGAAGGGCGTAACCGCGGAAAACTGAGGGGCGTACCTGCAAAAGCGCGCGAAGCCCCTGACACGTCCCACGTCTCGACGTCAAACCAAGAAGCGCCAGATCCTGTAAGGAGCGCCGCTGAACGCTCTGACGTAGGACGCAAGCGACGCAAGATCCTGAAGACGACTGTCACCTGCGGAGCTGCGGCCTACCAGAAGAAAAGAGAAGAAGGTAGGCCACGGTTCGCTAGGGGGGTGCCAGAATGTCCGAGGAACAGCACGACGCCGGAATACCGGTTAACGGCCTTGATGTTCAACCCGCGCCCGACGCCGGGCAGGCCGAGGCGGCCGCTCCACCAGCAGCGCCTGTAACTCCTGTCATCCCCATAACTCTACCGTACATTCCTGGAGCAAAGTGGCTCCCCCAGTACAACGGCAAACCAGATACCCTGTCTGAATTCAAACGGAAGATATGCGGTATCTTAGACATGTACTCTATGACAGGCAAGCAGAGGGCCGCTGTAGTATTAGGACAACTGACTGGTGCTGCGAAACGGGAAATGGAAACATGGTCAGCCGCAGACCAGGAGTTAGTGTCCGCAATCTTTAAAAAGCTACAGACTGTTTTTGAGGATCATACTGAGGCGGACCTCCGGATGAGGTTCTACAACTGTTCTCAATAGCCGGAGGACAATGTTCGGGACTATGCCTGGCATCTACAAGGGGCCCTGCGGGCTCTGAAACAGGTTAGTCCGACCAGCACCGAAAATGAAAACAAAATGCTGAAGGAACAGTTTGTCCGGGAACTGAAGTCTCCAGAGGAGAGCAGGACTGTGCGTTGGTGGTCCTTAGATCATCCAGATGCCACCTTTGACAATCTTAAGGACATGGCTATAAAAGGACTGCCGCCCCTGGAAACAAATGCCATCCAATGTTACCAGGGTGGGACTACCCCAGTGCCTGCTACACCAACCTTTTCCCCAGTGGCTGCTGAAGCCAAGGTTCCAGCAACATCCCCTAGAGAGCTGGACAGTCTGCGCTCTGAAGTGCGCCAGTTGAGCAAAACCCTGACCACTGTGCTGAGTGCTCTGCAGCTGCAGACGGAGCCCAAGGAAGTAGGGAAAATCCTGTTAGCCGATAGCCCTGAGGATGTCCCCTGGATGCGAAGGAGGAGGAGGACAACACCACCCTCTACGAGGATCAGTGACCAGCGCCGTCCACAGAAGGACCCTACCTGCTACCGCTGCCGCAAGACTGGACACACTGCCCAGAATTGTCCTTTAAACGAGAAAAACTTGGGTCCGAGGGCCAACACCCAGGAGTAAACTCCCCAGGCCCATCAGACTGGTACAACAGGTTCGTCGGAGGAAGACCTTTCCTGTCCATTGTGCTGGATGGCATCCCGACGCACGCTCTGCTGGACACAGGATCTCAGGTAAACATAATGCCTGACTTCCTCTACAAGAGGTTCTGGTCCATGGACGACCTACGTCCGCCAGCTCCAAATCTTTCTGTTTACACTGTGTGCAGAATTATTAGGCAAGTTGTATTTTAGAGGATTATTTTTATTATTGATCAACAACTATGTTCTCAATCAACCGAAAAGACTCATAAATATCCAAGCTTAATATTTTTGGAAGTTGGAGTGGTTTTTTTTTAGATTTGGCTATCTTAGGAGGATATCTGTTTGTGCAGGTAACTATTACTGTGCAGAATTATTAGGCAACTTAATAAAAAACAAATATAATCCCATCTCACTTGTTTATTTTCACCAGGTAAACCAATATCAGTGCACAAAATTTAGAAATAAACATTTCTGACATGCAAAACAAAAACCCAAAAAATTAGTGATCAATATAGCCACCTTTCTTTATGATGACACTCAGCAGCCTTCCATCCATAGATTCTGTCAGTTGCTTGATCTGTTTTCTATCAACATTGTGTGCAGCAGCCACCACAGCCTCCCAGACACTGTTCCGAGAGGTGTACTGTTTTCCCTCCCTATAGATCTCACATTTTATGATGGACCACAGGTTCTCTATGGGGTTCAGATCAGGTGAACAAGGGGGCCACGTCATTATTTTTTCTTCTTTTAGACCTTTACTGGTCAGCCACGCTGTGGAGTAGTTGGATGCATGTGAAGGAGCACTGTCCTGCATGAAAATCATGTTTTTCTTGAACGATACCGACTTCTTCCTGTACCACTGCTTGAAGAAGTTGTCTTCCAGAAACTGGCAGTAGGTCTGGGAGTTGAGCTTCACTCCATCCTCAACCCGAAAAGGTCCCACAAGTTCATCTTTGATGATACCAGCACATACCAGTACCCCACCTCCACCTTGCTGGCGCCTGAGTCGGAGTGGAGCTCTCTGCCCTTTACTGATCCAGCCTCTGGCCCATCCATCTGGCCCATCAAGAGTCACTCTCATTTCATCAGTCCATAAAACCTTTGAAAAATCAGTCTTAAGATATTTCTTGGCCCATTCTTGACGTTTTATCTTATGTTTCTTGTTCAAAGGTGGTCGTTTTTCAGCCTTCCTTATCTTGGCCATGTCCCTGAGTATCGCACACCTTGTGCTTTTTGATACTCCAGTAACGTTGCAGCTCTAAAATATGGCAAAACTGGTGGTGAGTGGCATCTTGGCAGCTTCACGCTTGATTTTCCTCAATTCATGGGCAGTTATTTTGCGCCTTTTTTGGCCAACACGCTTCTTGCGACCCTGTTGGCTATTTGCCATGAAACGCTTGATTGTTCGGTGATCACACTTCAAAAGTTTGGAAATTTCAAGACTGCTGCATCCCTCTGCAAGACATCTCACAATTTTGGACTTTTCAGAGCCCGTCAAATCTCTCATCTGACCCATTTTGTCAAAGGAAAGGAAGTTGCCTAATAATTAAGCACACCATATTTAGGGTGTTGATGTCATTAGACAACACTCCTCCTCATTACAGAGATGCACATCACCACATTTACTTAATTGGTAGTTGGCTCTCTAGCCTATGCAGCTTGGAGTAGGACAACATATATAAAAAGTATCAAAGTGATCAAAATACGCATTTGCCTAATAATTCTGCACGCCTGTATGCCTCAAATGGACTCCCCCTTAACCTAATCGGGGTTAAGAATGTGACTGTAAAGGTGGGGAGAGTGGAGCTTAAGGACCAGGGACTAATTGTAGTAGAGACTAATCCTGATGATACCAATCCGTATATGGTACTAGGCATTAACATTGTTGGTAACTGTTTGGGAGAAGTTGTGTTCTTGCTCCAACAGATAGCTGACACTGTCAGACCAGGACAGAGGAGGGCGCTGCAGAAGGAGATCCGAGCCCTGATGTACCAACAGCAAGTAAGGTTAACGGATGGTGAAATCGGTAATGTGCGGGTGATGGACCCCATACCCATTGTGATCCCCCCAATGAGTGAAATGCTTATCTGGTGTAGAGCTGCTATAGGTCTTAGAGGACAGAGCTACCAGGCGGTAGTAGAACCCCTTTGCTCCGAGCATAGACCCACGCTCTTAACCCTCAGTGAAAGTAAAAAATAGTTTTCCAGCACACGATGTAGAAAAATTAAAAAAAGCCTTTATTTAATCCATCGTTAAAAAATACAATTCCAACAGAGATAAAAGCATGTGTAGGCTTACATGTTTCGGATCATATTTGACCCTTAGTCATAGCATGCTCTTAACCGCCAGAGGAGTGGTAGATGTACGCAATGGGAGGGTGCCCGTCCGTCTTCTCAACTGTGGGGAAGATGAGGTCAGATTGCTACGTTATGCCACTGTTGCCAAATTACATGCTGTAAATAACAACTGCATTCACAAGGCGGAGTCATTAACCTCACCAGACGAAGTGAAGGATGATGACCCTGCAACCCAGGTGGAGGATTGGTGTCAACAGCTCCATGTTGGGACAGACACCACTCCTGCCCATCAGAAACAGGGTGTACACCGGGTGGTTCAAGAATACGCGTAGGTGTTCAGTAAACATCCACTTGACTTCGGGAGGATTAAGGGGGTTCAACACCATATCCCCACAGGTGACCATCCACCCATCAAAGAACGTTACAGGCCTATACCACCAGCACACTACCAGAAGGCTAAGGAAATGTTGCACGACTTGAGAAAGGCGGGGGTAGTAAGGGATAGTTGTAGTCCCACGGCAGCTCCCCTAGTGCTAGTCAGGAAAAATGACGGGAGCATGAGATTGTGTGTAGATTACCGACAAGTAAATCGCATTACACATAAAGATGCATACCCTTTACCATGCATAGAGGAGTCCCTAGCTGCCTTAAAGTCTGCAAATTACTTTTCCACCCTTGACCTCACTAGTTGGTACTGGCAAGTAGCTGTGGCTGAGGAGGATCGTGAGAAGACGGCCTTCACTACCCCGATGGGACTCTGCGAGTTCAACAGTATGCCGTTTGGACTCTGCAATGCCCCTGGAACGTTCCAGAGATTGATGGAGTGCTGCCTGGGACACCGCAACTTCGAGACTGTGTTACTATACCTGGATGACGTGATAGTGTACTCCAAAACGTACGAGGACCACTTGAAGCACCTGGCAGAGGTATTTGAGTCACTGTCCCGGTACGGGATGAAGCTGAAGCCCTCAAAGTGCCACCTGCTCAAGAGAAAGGTACAGTACCTGGGGCACATTGTCAGTCCAGAAGGGGTAGCACCAGACCCGGAGAAGGTCACTGCCATCCAGAAGTGGCCGGAGCCGAAGAACCTCAAGGAGGTGCATCAGTTCTTGGGACTAGTAGGATACTACCGGAGGTTTGTAAAAGACTACACTAAGAAAGCAGCTCCTCTGCAAGACCTCCTGGTAGGGCAGTCCCCCAAAGGCAGAAATCCCCCATTCCATTGGGGTAAGGAGCAAGCCGAGTCGTTTCAGGAGATGAAGGAGATCCTGACAGGCGACGAGATCCTGGCCTACCCTGACTACAGCCAACCGTTCTTGCTGTATACAGATGCCAGCAACGAAGGACTGGGAGCTGTCTTAAGTCAGAAGCAGAATGGCCAAGAGAAAGTGATCGCATATGCAAGCAGGAAGCTCCGCCCGACTGAAAGGAACCCAGAGAACTATAGCAGCTTTAAGTTGGAGTTCCTGGCCTTGGTCTGGGCCATCACTAAAAGGTTCAAGCACTATCTAGCCTCCAGTAAGTTCACTGCCTTCACTGATAACAACCCCTTGACCCATCTTGAAACAGCTAAGCTAGGAGCACTGGAACAACGATGGATGGCTCAGCTGTCAAATTATCAATTCACAATTAAATACCAGGCGGGCCGCAAGAACGCCAAGGCCGATTCCCTGTCCAGGATGCCTCACCAGTCAGACACGGAAGAAGAAGTGGATGACCTGGAACAGATTGAGCTACTTGCCTTTCACCGGAATGGGATGATCCACGAGCAACGTGCCACCAGGAGGCAGCATGGAAAGACGTTAAACCCCCTGCCTCACCACAGCTGAAAAGAAACCCAGGACAGTGACTCGGTTGTCAGCCGCATCAAGGAGCTGATAACCCAAGAAGGTTCCTCCCTGGAAAAAGAAGCCTCTCGGCAAGAAAAGCAGCTGTGGAACGAGAGAAGCCGGCTGTTTATCTACCGTGAGAAGCTGTGCCGGAGGTACGTCAATCCAAAAACCCATGAGATGGTATGGCAGATAGTGGTCGCCAAGACAGACATCCAAATGGTGTTGGAGGCCTACCACGATCAGGCGGGGCACTTTGGCTGGAAAAAGCTAGAGACCCTGCTGAAGTGTCGATTCTACTGGGTAGGAATGCGCAGCTCCTTTGAGCGGTGGTGCCGGGACTGTGGACCCTGTGGCCTTAGAAGAAAATACTACAGCAGCCAGAAGGCACCCCTGCAACCCATCAAGACGACTCGACCCCTGGAGATCGTGGCCCTGGACCATGTCAAGCTGTCCCCCAGCAGGTCAGGGTACTCATGCTTTGACCATGGTGGATCACTACTCACGTTTCCTGGTGGTCGCCCCCGTCAAAGACCTGACGGCAGAGACAGCAGCAAAGACGTTCCAAGCGTATTTCTGCAGACCCCATGGTTATCCTGAGCAGGTGCTGAAGGACCAAGGCCCGGCCTTTGAGGCTGAGTTGTTCAAGGAGTTCTGCCATCTCTACGGGTGTAAGAAGATAAGAACTACACCGTACCACCCACAAACCAATGGTCTCTGTCAGAAGATGAATAACATCATCATCGACCTGCTAAAGACCATACCACTTGAGGAGAGAAATCAGTGGCCAGACCTACTACGTGACCTAGTAGATCTGTATAATCATATACCAGTAAGTTCCACCGATTGCACTCCGGCATATCTCATGCGGGCAAGGCCAGGAAAGCTGCCCATGGATCTGGAGCTTGGTGTTGTTGAGCCTGAAGCTGATATGACCACTGAGGACTGGGACACGACCAGACAGGAGCAGTACAGAAGAGTACAGGCCTGTGTCGAGGACAGTCTCACTCGGGTGAGAGAAAAGCAGGAGGCGCACAACAACAAAAACGCGCCCGCAGAACCCTTCACACCTGGTGAAGTAGTATTGAAAAGGAAAAGACTTTTCAATACTACTGATCCTGAAGACGACTGTCACCTGCGGAGCTGCGGCCTACCAGAAGAAAAGAGAAGAAGGTAGGCCACGGTTCGCTAGGGGGGTGCCAGAATGTCCGAGGAACAGCACGACGCCGGAATACCGGTTAACGGCCTTGATGTTCAACCCGCGCCCGACGCCGGGCAGGCCGAGGCGGCCGCTCCACCAGCAGCGCCTGTAACTCCTGTCATCCCCATAACTCTACCGTACATTCCTGGAGCAAAGTGGCTCCCCCAGTACAACGGCAAACCAGATACCCTGTCTGAATTCAAACGGAAGATATGCGGTATCTTAGACATGTACTCTATGACAGGCAAGCAGAGGGCCGCTGTAGTATTAGGACAACTGACTGGTGCTGCGAAACGGGAAATGGAAACATGGTCAGCCGCAGACCAGGAGTTAGTGTCCGCAATCTTTAAAAAGCTACAGACTGTTTTTGAGGATCATACTGAGGCGGACCTCCGGATGAGGTTCTACAACTGTTCTCAATAGCCGGAGGACAATGTTCGGGACTATGCCTGGCATCTACAAGGGGCCCTGCGGGCTCTGAAACAGGTTAGTCCGACCAGCACCGAAAATGAAAACAAAATGCTGAAGGAACAGTTTGTCCGGGAACTGAAGTCTCCAGAGGAGAGCAGGACTGTGCGTTGGTGGTCCTTAGATCATCCAGATGCCACCTTTGACAATCTTAAGGACATGGCTATAAAAGGACTGCCGCCCCTGGAAACAAATGCCATCCAATGTTACCAGGGTGGGACTACCCCAGTGCCTGCTACACCAACCTTTTCCCCAGTGGCTGCTGAAGCCAAGGTTCCAGCAACATCCCCTAGAGAGCTGGACAGTCTGCGCTCTGAAGTGCGCCAGTTGAGCAAAACCCTGACCACTGTGCTGAGTGCTCTGCAGCTGCAGACGGAGCCCAAGGAAGTAGGGAAAATCCTGTTAGCCGATAGCCCTGAGGATGTCCCCTGGATGCGAAGGAGGAGGAGGACAACACCACCCTCTACGAGGATCAGTGACCAGCGCCGTCCACAGAAGGACCCTACCTGCTACCGCTGCCGCAAGACTGGACACACTGCCCAGAATTGTCCTTTAAACGAGAAAAACTTGGGTCCGAGGGCCAACACCCAGGAGTAAACTCCCCAGGCCCATCAGACTGGTACAACAGGTTCGTCGGAGGAAGACCTTTCCTGTCCATTGTGCTGGATGGCATCCCGACGCACGCTCTGCTGGACACAGGATCTCAGGTAAACATAATGCCTGACTTCCTCTACAAGAGGTTCTGGTCCATGGACGACCTACGTCCGCCAGCTCCAAATCTTTCTGTTTACACTGTGTGCAGAATTATTAGGCAAGTTGTATTTTAGAGGATTATTTTTATTATTGATCAACAACTATGTTCTCAATCAACCGAAAAGACTCATAAATATCCAAGCTTAATATTTTTGGAAGTTGGAGTGGTTTTTTTTTAGATTTGGCTATCTTAGGAGGATATCTGTTTGTGCAGGTAACTATTACTGTGCAGAATTATTAGGCAACTTAATAAAAAACAAATATAATCCCATCTCACTTGTTTATTTTCACCAGGTAAACCAATATCAGTGCACAAAATTTAGAAATAAACATTTCTGACATGCAAAACAAAAACCCAAAAAATTAGTGATCAATATAGCCACCTTTCTTTATGATGACACTCAGCAGCCTTCCATCCATAGATTCTGTCAGTTGCTTGATCTGTTTTCTATCAACATTGTGTGCAGCAGCCACCACAGCCTCCCAGACACTGTTCCGAGAGGTGTACTGTTTTCCCTCCCTATAGATCTCACATTTTATGATGGACCACAGGTTCTCTATGGGGTTCAGATCAGGTGAACAAGGGGGCCACGTCATTATTTTTTCTTCTTTTAGACCTTTACTGGTCAGCCACGCTGTGGAGTAGTTGGATGCATGTGAAGGAGCACTGTCCTGCATGAAAATCATGTTTTTCTTGAACGATACCGACTTCTTCCTGTACCACTGCTTGAAGAAGTTGTCTTCCAGAAACTGGCAGTAGGTCTGGGAGTTGAGCTTCACTCCATCCTCAACCCGAAAAGGTCCCACAAGTTCATCTTTGATGATACCAGCACATACCAGTACCCCACCTCCACCTTGCTGGCGCCTGAGTCGGAGTGGAGCTCTCTGCCCTTTACTGATCCAGCCTCTGGCCCATCCATCTGGCCCATCAAGAGTCACTCTCATTTCATCAGTCCATAAAACCTTTGAAAAATCAGTCTTAAGATATTTCTTGGCCCATTCTTGACGTTTTATCTTATGTTTCTTGTTCAAAGGTGGTCGTTTTTCAGCCTTCCTTATCTTGGCCATGTCCCTGAGTATCGCACACCTTGTGCTTTTTGATACTCCAGTAACGTTGCAGCTCTAAAATATGGCAAAACTGGTGGTGAGTGGCATCTTGGCAGCTTCACGCTTGATTTTCCTCAATTCATGGGCAGTTATTTTGCGCCTTTTTTGGCCAACACGCTTCTTGCGACCCTGTTGGCTATTTGCCATGAAACGCTTGATTGTTCGGTGATCACACTTCAAAAGTTTGGAAATTTCAAGACTGCTGCATCCCTCTGCAAGACATCTCACAATTTTGGACTTTTCAGAGCCCGTCAAATCTCTCATCTGACCCATTTTGTCAAAGGAAAGGAAGTTGCCTAATAATTAAGCACACCATATTTAGGGTGTTGATGTCATTAGACAACACTCCTCCTCATTACAGAGATGCACATCACCACATTTACTTAATTGGTAGTTGGCTCTCTAGCCTATGCAGCTTGGAGTAGGACAACATATATAAAAAGTATCAAAGTGATCAAAATACGCATTTGCCTAATAATTCTGCACGCCTGTATGCCTCAAATGGACTCCCCCTTAACCTAATCGGGGTTAAGAATGTGACTGTAAAGGTGGGGAGAGTGGAGCTTAAGGACCAGGGACTAATTGTAGTAGAGACTAATCCTGATGATACCAATCCGTATATGGTACTAGGCATTAACATTGTTGGTAACTGTTTGGGAGAAGTTGTGTTCTTGCTCCAACAGATAGCTGACACTGTCAGACCAGGACAGAGGAGGGCGCTGCAGAAGGAGATCCGAGCCCTGATGTACCAACAGCAAGTAAGGTTAACGGATGGTGAAATCGGTAATGTGCGGGTGATGGACCCCATACCCATTGTGATCCCCCCAATGAGTGAAATGCTTATCTGGTGTAGAGCTGCTATAGGTCTTAGAGGACAGAGCTACCAGGCGGTAGTAGAACCCCTTTGCTCCGAGCATAGACCCACGCTCTTAACCCTCAGTGAAAGTAAAAAATAGTTTTCCAGCACACGATGTAGAAAAATTAAAAAAAGCCTTTATTTAATCCATCGTTAAAAAATACAATTCCAACAGAGATAAAAGCATGTGTAGGCTTACATGTTTCGGATCATATTTGACCCTTAGTCATAGCATGCTCTTAACCGCCAGAGGAGTGGTAGATGTACGCAATGGGAGGGTGCCCGTCCGTCTTCTCAACTGTGGGGAAGATGAGGTCAGATTGCTACGTTATGCCACTGTTGCCAAATTACATGCTGTAAATAACAACTGCATTCACAAGGCGGAGTCATTAACCTCACCAGACGAAGTGAAGGATGATGACCCTGCAACCCAGGTGGAGGATTGGTGTCAACAGCTCCATGTTGGGACAGACACCACTCCTGCCCATCAGAAACAGGGTGTACACCGGGTGGTTCAAGAATACGCGTAGGTGTTCAGTAAACATCCACTTGACTTCGGGAGGATTAAGGGGGTTCAACACCATATCCCCACAGGTGACCATCCACCCATCAAAGAACGTTACAGGCCTATACCACCAGCACACTACCAGAAGGCTAAGGAAATGTTGCACGACTTGAGAAAGGCGGGGGTAGTAAGGGATAGTTGTAGTCCCACGGCAGCTCCCCTAGTGCTAGTCAGGAAAAATGACGGGAGCATGAGATTGTGTGTAGATTACCGACAAGTAAATCGCATTACACATAAAGATGCATACCCTTTACCATGCATAGAGGAGTCCCTAGCTGCCTTAAAGTCTGCAAATTACTTTTCCACCCTTGACCTCACTAGTTGGTACTGGCAAGTAGCTGTGGCTGAGGAGGATCGTGAGAAGACGGCCTTCACTACCCCGATGGGACTCTGCGAGTTCAACAGTATGCCGTTTGGACTCTGCAATGCCCCTGGAACGTTCCAGAGATTGATGGAGTGCTGCCTGGGACACCGCAACTTCGAGACTGTGTTACTATACCTGGATGACGTGATAGTGTACTCCAAAACGTACGAGGACCACTTGAAGCACCTGGCAGAGGTATTTGAGTCACTGTCCCGGTACGGGATGAAGCTGAAGCCCTCAAAGTGCCACCTGCTCAAGAGAAAGGTACAGTACCTGGGGCACATTGTCAGTCCAGAAGGGGTAGCACCAGACCCGGAGAAGGTCACTGCCATCCAGAAGTGGCCGGAGCCGAAGAACCTCAAGGAGGTGCATCAGTTCTTGGGACTAGTAGGATACTACCGGAGGTTTGTAAAAGACTACACTAAGAAAGCAGCTCCTCTGCAAGACCTCCTGGTAGGGCAGTCCCCCAAAGGCAGAAATCCCCCATTCCATTGGGGTAAGGAGCAAGCCGAGTCGTTTCAGGAGATGAAGGAGATCCTGACAGGCGACGAGATCCTGGCCTACCCTGACTACAGCCAACCGTTCTTGCTGTATACAGATGCCAGCAACGAAGGACTGGGAGCTGTCTTAAGTCAGAAGCAGAATGGCCAAGAGAAAGTGATCGCATATGCAAGCAGGAAGCTCCGCCCGACTGAAAGGAACCCAGAGAACTATAGCAGCTTTAAGTTGGAGTTCCTGGCCTTGGTCTGGGCCATCACTGAAAGGTTCAAGCACTATCTAGCCTCCAGTAAGTTCACTGCCTTCACTGATAACAACCCCTTGACCCATCTTGAAACAGCTAAGCTAGGAGCACTGGAACAACGATGGATGGCTCAGCTGTCAAATTATCAATTCACAATTAAATACCAGGCGGGCCGCAAGAACGCCAAGGCCGATTCCCTGTCCAGGATGCCTCACCAGTCAGACACGGAAGAAGAAGTGGATGACCTGGAACAGATTGAGCTACTTGCCTTTCACCGGAATGGGATGATCCACGAGCAACGTGCCACCAGGAGGCAGCATGGAAAGACGTTAAACCCCCTGCCTCACCACAGCTGAAAAGAAACCCAGGACAGTGACTCGGTTGTCAGCCGCATCAAGGAGCTGATAACCCAAGAAGGTTCCTCCCTGGAAAAAGAAGCCTCTCGGCAAGAAAAGCAGCTGTGGAACGAGAGAAGCCGGCTGTTTATCTACCGTGAGAAGCTGTGCCGGAGGTACGTCAATCCAAAAACCCATGAGATGGTATGGCAGATAGTGGTCGCCAAGACAGACATCCAAATGGTGTTGGAGGCCTACCACGATCAGGCGGGGCACTTTGGCTGGAAAAAGCTAGAGACCCTGCTGAAGTGTCGATTCTACTGGGTAGGAATGCGCAGCTCCTTTGAGCGGTGGTGCCGGGACTGTGGACCCTGTGGCCTTAGAAGAAAATACTACAGCAGCCAGAAGGCACCCCTGCAACCCATCAAGACGACTCGACCCCTGGAGATCGTGGCCCTGGACCATGTCAAGCTGTCCCCCAGCAGGTCAGGGTACTCTTATGCTTTGACCATGGTGGATCACTACTCACGTTTCCTGGTGGTCGCCCCCGTCAAAGACCTGACGGCAGAGACAGCAGCAAAGACGTTCCAAGCGTATTTCTGCAGACCCCATGGTTATCCTGAGCAGGTGCTGAAGGACCAAGGCCCGGCCTTTGAGGCTGAGTTGTTCAAGGAGTTCTGCCATCTCTACGGGTGTAAGAAGATAAGAACTACACCGTACCACCCACAAACCAATGGTCTCTGTCAGAAGATGAATAACATCATCATCGACCTGCTAAAGACCATACCACTTGAGGAGAGAAATCAGTGGCCAGACCTACTACGTGACCTAGTAGATCTGTATAATCATATACCAGTAAGTTCCACCGATTGCACTCCGGCATATCTCATGCGGGCAAGGCCAGGAAAGCTGCCCATGGATCTGGAGCTTGGTGTTGTTGAGCCTGAAGCTGATATGACCACTGAGGACTGGGACACGACCAGACAGGAGCAGTACAGAAGAGTACAGGCCTGTGTCGAGGACAGTCTCACTCGGGTGAGAGAAAAGCAGGAGGCGCACAACAACAAAAACGCGCCCGCAGAACCCTTCACACCTGGTGAAGTAGTATTGAAAAGGAAAAGACGAAACCACAAACTTGATGACCAGTGGGAGAAAGAACCCTACACTGTGTTACAGTCAAGATTTGATAATAAGAAGACCTGCATAATTAGTCAAGATGGAGGAAGAACGTCTGCAACAGTGTCCAGGGACCACCTAAAGTTGTGTCCAGACCTACGAAAACCTCAAGAAGAAGTGCCTCTCACTGTACCGGAGGAACCTGAATAACCAGTAATACATACTGATTTGGGAGACTTCCCGGCAGATTGGCCTCAAATAGGAGGAGCAGTAATCATTCCAACACTCCAATTCTTCGAACAGCCAGAAAACCCTCCACAGCAAGTTGAACCTGTAAGTGCTGCAGAAGAGCCAGCTCAAGAAGTATCCCCGGATGAAGGATCCCCGGTAGGAGCAGAGCAAGAGGGCCCAGCCAATGGTGAACTTGCCAGTCCCAGAGAGAGGTTAAGGCAGTTTTACAACTTAGTCACAAGTAGAACTGGTAGGGTAACTGACAATACAGACTCTGTCACCACACAAACCACCGCATTACGCAGATCAACACGTAGCACGCGAGGCCAACCCCCTGCCAGATATAAGCAGTAAAATAGCTAAACTCTGACAAGTATAGATAGTTACCCCTGGGGTATTGTGTATTATTGTCCTGAATTATTGTGTGTTTTCATGCATATGTATATTATTTTGTGCTTTGCTTTATTACTGAACAGTTTAAGTGATATGGACACTTTGCCTATTTAGTTCCTTATTTACCTAAGAACTCAGTGGCTGAGGACTATGTGCAGCCCAAAAACTGTTTTTTTGTATATAATTGCGCTCCCTGGAGTGCCCCTTTAGGTGATCTCAGAAGAAAAACCTGTCTGGAGTGGCTCTACTGGAGGTCCAACTCGGGATCTTCATGCCCTGCAGCCACCCCACGGCCTACGTTGAGGGTTTGGGACAGGTCCCTCAAGCCACCAAGTACTCTACCCTGTGAGATGGACATCCTGTCTGGGAACCTCACCATAAGAGACTTGGACTCTGAGGACGCTTTGTATTAGTTTATATTGTTATGCAACGTTTAAGCTTGGTGCCTCCCATAAAGGGAAGATTGTTCATGTTTCCTATTGTTGTTGTTTTAAAATGTACTTCAGCCCAGGAGTGCTGAGCTTTGCTAGGAGGGAATGTGACGCCCAGCTGCGCTTGGTTTCACAGATCCTAGAAGAGTGCATTGATGGATTCCTCCACAAGAGGCCCCCATAAACATTCACACATCCCCACCTTCCACCTCAGACCAGCAGAGGGAGCCCGTTAGGGATATAAATAGGGAAGGTGGTGCTAGGTAGCTGAGTCTAGTCAAGTCTAGTTTAGAGTACAGAGTGATTCAGCAGTTTCTCTGAAGAGTTACCTCAGAGGACAGAGCCTGTTCCAGCTCCTGCAGCTGCTATCCTGCAGTGGAGCTCATCCAGACTAAGACTCAGTTGTAGCTCAGAATAGTGAGCTTAAGGTGTGCCGGCGCCATAAGATCGGTGAGGAGCGGCAAGCTGCCGTTAGTGTGAGTAGCCTAGTGAGGGCCCGAGCGTGGCCGAAGGCGAGTGGAAAGTAAGTAGCAGTGGGGGCAGAGGAGCTTACCCAGCTCACCCCGAAACATATACCGGACACCGGGTCCGAGCTTACCGGGATCTCTATGACCCAGTAAGGCATAACCGGAATCCCTGGAGAACTACAGGTCCCAGGTTCACCAGAGAGCTGATACGTAACAGAGCCAGGAGACACATAGGCCCCGTTAACTGGGAGCGTGCACTCCAAGAGAAGGCCCTACCACAACGTCAGCCGCAGCCGGTGCAGAACAGAGATAAAGTTAGGCCTAGCTCCAGGCAGGTCAGAAACTTACTACGCAGAGGCAAGAAACAGGAGGCCCTACACCCGCTCATTGGGGAGGATCCTGATATGCACCCTTCACCCTACAGTGCTCCGGGTTGTGCCTGAATTTCCATCAGTGAAAGGTACTGAAGTGACTATCGTGTCTGTCCCTGTTCTTGCTCTGACCCGGCTGGGTCTCGCCTGTCCTGCATCCCCCTCTCCGTACGCTGCCCTGAGGCCTAGCTCCACCTGTGGGGAGCTATACCATTGAGCTACCTTATCACCGGCCTCAGTGGACTGCCGCAGCGCTGGTGATTCTCACCAGAAATCACAGGTTGCGTCACAAACTTTCATAAAATTAACAAACAATCCCCTTTTAAAAGCTGACCCCAGGGTACGGGCCCGGGAGCCGACCACCGCAACATCCCCAAGGCCAGGCAAAGGCCCGGGTACTGAGTCGCCCCCATCCCCCTGGGCTAGTCATGATTAGCCCTGAGTCACCAGATGTCTCTATGTCTCCCATGTAACCTTGCTGCAGTGACTTCCCCTCCTAAATTTCTTGCTTTGACTGACCCTTGTTACTCTCTGCCATAGAAAGTACTTAGAAGTCATTAAACTTGACAATACCCCATTACTACAGCAATGTTGGCCATGAGGCTGCGGCCAGATGGTTTTCGTCCCACAGCTATCTATTGTGTATTACAGGGCTTAACTCTTAACGGTATCATTATTACATCAGCATTAACTCTTACCCAGGGCCACAGCAAGAAACCATGAGACCCCACACCAAAACCTGTGACTGAGCCCCACTCCCCTGTGAAAACTTTCAGTGGCAGGATGAAAACCCGTAAAACCTATGATTCTATTCTGGTTTTCATAATGCATAAGAATAATGCACACAGTGATGTCATAATAATAGGATAATGCACACAGTGATGTCACAATAATTGGATAATGCACACAGTGATGTCACAATAATTGGATAATGCACACAGTGATGTCACAATCATTGGATAATGCATACAATGATATCACAGCCATGGGATAATGCACACAGTGATGTCACAATAATTGGATAATGCACACAGTGATATCACAATAATTGGATAATGCACATAGTGCTGTCACAATAATTGGATAATGCACACAGTAATGTCACAATAATTGGATACTGCACACAGTAATGTCACAATAATTGGATAATGCACACAGTGATGTCACTATCATGAGATAATGCACACAGTGATGTCACAATAATGTGACAT
Source organism: Phyllobates terribilis (assembly GCF_046119375.1). NCBI lineage: Eukaryota > Metazoa > Chordata > Amphibia > Anura > Dendrobatidae > Phyllobates > Phyllobates terribilis. Next base: position 147,823,927 of record NW_027362768.1, on the reverse strand, counting down.
CACTGTGTGAATTATCTCATGATAGTGACATCACTGTGTGCATTATCCAATTATTGTGACATTACTGTGTGCATTATCCAATTATTGTGACAGCACTATGTGCATTATCCAATTATTGTGATATCACTGTGTGCATTATCCAATTATTGTGACATCACTGTGTGCATTATCTCAAGATTGTGACTTCATTGTGTGCATTATCCAATCATTGTGATATCACTGTGTGCATTATCTCATGATTGTGACATCACTGTGTGCATTATCCAATTATTGTGACATCACTGTGTGCATTATCTCATGATTGTGACATCACTGTGTGCATTATCCAACTATTGTGACATTGCTGTGTGCATTATCCAATTATTCTGACATCACTGTGTGCATTATCCAATTATTGTGACATCACTGTGTGCATTATCTCATGATTGTGACAACACTGTGTGCATTATCCAATTATTGTGACATCACTGTGTGCATTATCCAATTATTGTGGCATCACTGTGTGCATTATCCAATCATTGTGACATTACTGTGTGCATTATCCCATGACTGTGACATCATTGTATGCATTATCCAATGATTGTGACATCACTGTGTGCATTATCCAATTATTGTGACATCACTGTGTGCATTATCTTATGATTGTGACTTCACTGTGTGCATTATCTCATGAATGTGACATCACTGTGTGCATTATCCAATTATTGTGATATCACTGTGTGCATTATCCAATTATTGTGACATCACTGTGTGCATTATCCCATGACTGTGACATCATTGTATGCATTATCCAATGATTGTGACATCACTGTGTGCATTATTCTTATGCATTATGAAAACCAGAATAGAATCATAGGTTTTACGGGTATTGTCAAGTTTAATGACTTCTAAGTACTTTCTATGGCAGAGAGTAACAAGGGTCAGTCAAAGCAAGAAATTTAGGAGGGGAAGTCACTGCAGCAAGGTTACATGGGAGACATAGAGACATCTGGTGACTCAGGGCTAATCACATGGCTGTATGGTGGTCACATTTTCGTGGATGTATTATAGCTGCAAGTCCTGGCCTGGACTGAGATCTTGTGACCTAAACTAATTGCATCATAGGCATATAGAAGGCTGTTAGTTTGGGTAGAGTTGACAACAATTTTTATCATAAGGAAGTCCCTACGAGGGACTATGGACTCATTGAGGAACACAAGGATCATATAGCAGAGGTGTATCTAACATTTCCAGCACCCGGGGCAAGAAATCAGGTTTGTGGCCTCCCCCCTCCCCCACCACCACCATTCCCAAGCACATATGAGATTAGTCACGTGCCGACGAGCTGCTCTCCCTAATTCTCTCAATGTTCAGTAAAAAACTGAGAGATCATGAGATAATGCACACAGTGATGTCACAATAATTGGATAATGCACACAGTGATATCACAATAATTGGATAATGCACATAGTGCTGTCACAATAATTGGATAATGCACACAGTGATGTCACTATCATGAGATAATGCACACAGTGATGTCACAATAATTGGATAATGCACAGTGATATCACAATAATTGGATAATGCACACAGTGATGTCACAATAATTCACAGTGATGTCACAATAATTGGATAATGCACACAGTGATGTCACTATCATGAGATAATGCCCACAGTGATGTCACAATAATTGGATAATGCACATAGTGGTGTCACAATAATTGGATAATGCACACAGTGATGTCATCATCATGAGATAATGCACACAGTGATGTCACAATAATTGGACAATGCACATAGTGGTGTCACAATAATTGGATAATGCACACAGTGATGTCACAATCCTGGGATAATGCTCAGAACCTTATGGCCCACCTTACTTGTTTGGTCCCCTAACGGTTGCTATGTCTGCTAACTTGGTAGTAACTTCCATGCTGCTACTGTATATTACTGTCCACAATTAACAAAATCTGAGCAGGTAGAAGAATTGTTACATTGAGTTGTTGTTAAACTCGACCTTGAGCTGGGGCGATCTCATGGCAACTCCTGGCATACATGTACTGAATGCATAAAATATGAGAGACACCGGCATTTTCCAAGAAAGTAACTGACCTTGTAAATCTACTACCTGACAAGTCAGTACAGCTACAAGAGGCAATGAACTCAGAGGAATAGAAAAAGGAAAAATATGCCAGCTCACCAATGACTGTAGTCCAGTGTACATGGAAAGCACAATGCGACAATTCGTGTGGAAATTGATAAAAACATAGGTGAAGTAATTCCAGCTCCTGGTAAAACGTTTCTCTTTTATTCCATATTAATATTAAAATTACATCCAAAACAACAGAACAGAGAGTGACGCGTATTGAACATACTTCAACATTCTTTGTCAAAGCTTTAACAAAGAACATTGAAGTACGTTTGAAATGCGTCGCTCTCTATTCTATTGTTTTGGATGTAATTTTTAATATTAATATGAAAAAATATATATATTTTTTTACCTGGAGCTGAAATTACTTCACCTATGTTTTTTCCAAAATCAGAGGACGCCACGATCCTGACAACTAAGGTAAGGGGCCCAATAGCAAAAATCAAAATGACTCCTCTGTATTGTTTACCCCAAAAGGTTCTTTCCATGACTCTTGGGCTGACTTTCAACTCCCTAAGTTTCGTATCAATATTTATCTAGAAAGGGGAGTCATATACAGATTCTCACCACCCATTAATGAAGGGGTGGGTTCTGTTTCTCTATAGACCCTATAGCGGCCACATCTTAGCATAATCCACTTTTCACAATGGCTACTGGAAGCACATCATAGCCTGGAAGTTCCTGTTTTGTGTAGGTCACTTTTTTGTTTTGCTTGAATAGACTGGGACAGGATGAGCAGAGTTATTTCATCATGATTAGAGGGTGGATAAGTTAATGACAGCTCTATTATAGTACTGGGGGTCTACATAAGGCAAGATATTAATGGTGTACATTATACATACTGTACATATGATGCTCCCTGGTCTGTGCGGGTGGGACTGTGTGTCATCACTTCCCGAAAAATGTAATAATCTATGACATTTAGAAGTTCAGCCGAGTCTAGCTCACCACTATGCAAAGAGTAGGTGCTCAGAGATGCAGGGTAGCACTTGACAAACAGTGAAAAAGGAAAAAAAATCCAGCATCCAATTTAACACTTCAAATAGTTTCAATGTGTAATATCCATAAAATCCTTCCATTTTACCCACAGTGACCACCACTTACGCGTTTCATGCTGCCCCTATTCAATAGTCATTTTATAACTTTCTATTTTAGCAGACCATGAAATATTGGGCATAAGTACATTATATTTTTTTTCTTTTTGTTATTTTAACTTCCTTGTGATGATATACAATAAAAAAGATATATTGTGCTACCGTGTTAGCCATAAAAATCAATGTAAATACTTTTATGCCCAAAAATGACAAAAGTATTTTAGGAGTGATACCTTTATTGGCTAACCAGAAAAATTATATTTGCAAGCTTTCAGAGCACAGAGGAGGCAAGTTTACTTACTTCTTTACTTACTCCTAGAATCATAAAACTAATCAGAATCCAAAACCTAGAATCACTCCTAGAATACTTTCGTCATTTTTGGCCATAAAAGTATTTACATCAACTTCTTTGTGAGAAATTTAGCTGCAATAACTTTGGACCCACCTGAACCTGAAATTGCACACTGTGAACTCCAGGCAACATACAGTTTGTGCAGTTTATACAGATATGAGTAAAAAAAAAGATTTTTTTTTACATGCTGCCATCTGGGCAAAACAAATAATAATTGTAAATGTGTAGCACTAGCAACATTTACACTGCTGTGCATTGACAGTTAAACATTTTTTAAAACTGATGCATGCAAAATGTGCAATAAAGGGTTAAATTATTACTATGAGAGAAAAGTATAGAAACGGTTTCAAATTCAAAAAGTGTCAGAAAATATAAATAATTGTCAGATTTTAAAAATGTATACATTTAGATGTTTTGAGTTGATGAAGGAAGGCACGGTATGTAGCGAGTATTTTGCTTTAGAAAGCATATGTACATGGGCATTATAACTACATTGTTACTGATGTTGCACTTCCTTAAAATAAATAAATAGTAAAAACAAAAATTCTTATGGAAATTTAAAACTCATCTAGATATAAGTTTGACATAAACAGAATGATGATGAACTGATGACTAGCAAAACAGGAGTAAGAAAACACAAATTACAAACAAGGAGCTTTCTGTTTTTTTTATTTTTTATCTTGTAGAAAGTAAATTTTACAATGTTCAAATATACTCAGTCATAATCGGTTGTTTATATAGGATATATGTTTTTTGTCTAGTTTTGTGGGTTTTGTATCTTTTTTGTTTGCACCCAATTCATTATTCCTTTTACATGTGCTCTCCTGTTTTTTTCCACTTTGCGGGCTGAGTCAAAGAATTTCAGATGTTTTCACCTAATTCATCAATCGTGATTTTTTAAAAAGTCACAAAATTTGGCGCAACTCCACTCCACTCCACTCCCCCCCCCCCCGCCTGGAGTTGGAATTCTGAGTATATCAGTATTTTGCCGCAATTTTTGCACTATTTTGCGAAAAGTTTGCTGCCAAAAACTTGCAATAGCAGTTCAAGACAGAAAAAAAGACCATTTTTGACTTTGTATCAAATTCATGAAACGCGTGTGCCATTTTGAAGAATTTTGTGCCAAAGACAGCAACTAATAGCACAAGACAAAAAAGGCAAGTGACTAAAAAAAAACTCTCAAATGATTAATCAAGGCCTAAGATTTCCTACTGGATGAAAACTTGAATAATACTAGATTAGGAAAGTTCACCCTAAAGAGTAGCTGTCATGTACATTTTTCATAAATCAATAGTACACATTAAAATAAGCAACTTTGTAACATATCTTATCAGAGAAATTAGCTTCTTTCTCCTCCTGGACTGATCTTTTGCTCTCAATTCATGGGTAAAATCTGTATTCAACAAAGAGAGATTTTACCATTACGGACATAGGAGATGAAAATTGGTGCATGTAAAATTCTATGGAGAGGGGAGGAGGAGAGAGGAGCTTGAGACAGACACAAATATTCTGCTGCAAGTTGCATAGAACTTCATGAACACCAACTGTCATCTCCTATCCCAGTAATGGGAAAAATCTGAATTTTTCCCATGAAGTGAGAATTTTCAGAATGAAAGATCAGTCCAGGAGGATAAAGAAGTGGATTTCTCTGATAAAATATATTACAAAGTTTCTTATTTTCACGTGTACTATTGATTTTTTTGGAGAAAAATAAAGAAATAAAACAACAGTAGCTATTTAATAATATTTATTTGCTAAAACTAAAATATGTATTTTTCCCTTTTATTTTATTGATTTATTTATTTTCTTACAATAAAACATCTGTGATATCCGTGGGACATGACCTGGTCTACCTCCTCCAACACAGAAGTTCTTACAAGACCTTTTAACACAAACACATGGGAGAAGGATTTCGACATGTATCTGATAATGAAAGCCACAAGAATGCCATCCTCTGCCAGCTGACTGTCCCATGAGCAGTTTGCGTTTTTAATAACCTTTGTGTGGACAATATGAAATCTGCTATTTCAACATGAAGGCACAGACGTCTTCTCAATTAAGGCATGACTTTTCTGTAAGTTATTTTGTAAACAGGTTGTATCTAATATTAATGAACTTATAGTACTAAATTGCAGAAAAGCAGTAATAACTACTTGTTTTGTAAATATATACAGTTTATTTATATATGTATGTGTTGGGAACTGAGCTCTTTACACATACAAGAGAAAACCCTGGACTACTAGACCGCCACTTAACCTATAGATAAATTGAAGGACCTATGTACTATGGGCCCAATTCATTGTTGCATTTATTCCTGCTTTTTGTTGAGTTTTTAATGTTTTATGCCTTTTTTGTTTGAGACACTTTCATTTTTCTCCTTTTTTTGGGTTCGTTCACATGAGCATATAAATCGGATGAGTACTATCCAATCTTTTATCGGATAGCACTTGGACCAATGTTATTTTACGGGCAATGCAGATCTGCAACTTTTTTCTTCTGCTGATGCGACATGAGAAAAAAGTTGCTGCATGGCTGCACAAATCGGATCACACTCACCCATTTAATTCTATGAGTGCGTGTAAATCATCAGACTGCACCCAGATGTCATCCGAGTGCAATATGATTTCCGCAGGCTCACTCATTGTTAAAGATAGATAAATCTTGCTCTCCATCTTCTCCTCACCTGCGCTGCAATTATCTCATGCGAGAGAATCGCATAACACTATGCTGACACTTGGCTCAAACTCTGATCAGAGTTTGATCCGAGTGTCATTAACATAGCGATCCGATTCTCTCGCATGAGAAAATCTACGCTCGTGTGAGTGAGCCCGTTAAGTGAGTTTTTTATGTGCTCGTCTGTTTTCTTTTTAAGTTCTTCATTTCGGGCATGGTTTGGGGTTTCCAGATGTTTTCTGCTGATTCATCGTTTGTGAATTTTCAAAAACTTTCAAAATTTGTACTCCATTCCTCCACCCCCTGTAGTGATTTAATGTATGTTTTTAGCATAAATTTTGCAACATTTTAGCGGAACATGCAACTTTTTGCAATAAAGGCTTCCTAAACGGGTTAGTGAAAAAAATAAGAGCAATTGTTATTTTTACGCAAAATTCATGAACTTGCATCATTTTGATGATTTTTGGTTTAAAAAAGAACATCAGCAAATATACAATGCAAAAAAAACAAAAACAAAGGTGACTTAAAACCCCCCACAAATGATGAAAAGGGCCCTCAATGTACTGATCTTAAAGAGGTTGTCCACTAATTTTACATCAATGTCTGATTGGCCGGGGTCCGACACCTGGCACCCCCCACCGATCAGCTGTTTTTGGGGTCGACGGCGAAAGTACTCACTTGCAGATCTGGCCGTCTTCTCATAGTGGCCGCGGCATGGTACTACACATCTGCCTCCTATTGATTTGAATAAGAGGTGGATGTGTAGTACCCTGCGGCCGCCACTATCAAAAGATGGAGCAGCTCCTCAAGTGAGCACTTCCGACTGCAGCCAACACCGATAACAGCTGATCGGCGGGGGGTGCCGGGTGTCGGCAGGATAGGTGATCAATCAAAAAGTAGTGGACAAAAACCTTACTGTATATCAAAGTTGAAGTAATGCATATAAAAGGGTAGACAAATAGGACCGGGTCCCAACTTCAGACCACCTAGGCCCGTGGTAAGCTACATATATACTAATCAGCTCAACAAAGGGGATGCCACACCCTTAATTTGCACAGAATGCATCCCCTTTGTTGATATACAGTAAGGTTTTTAATATAGACAGTGTAGGTACCGTCCCAATTTAGGGTCACCTTGTCGCTAGTGGGACAGCTTGTATACTTTTTTTGATCAAAAATAGTTCACTAAGTACCCTATATTTAATATGCAACTTTGCTTTACATTTATATATAATGATGGTAGGGTATGAGATATATTTTTTGTCTTTTGTAGGTTTTGCTTCTTTTTGCTAGTGTGAACATGCTCCTATTTCTTGCATGTGTACCATCTTAGACCTCAGTTCACATTGCTTGGTTTTTTGTCTTGTTTGCATTCTGTGCAATTTAAGGGTGTGGCATCCCCTTTGTTGAGCTGATTAGTATATATGTAGCTTACCACGGGCCTAGGTGGTCTGAAGTTGGGACCCGGTCCTATTTGTCTACCCTTTTATATGCATTACTTCAACTTTGATATACAGTAAGGTTTTTAATATAGACAGTGTAGGTACCGTCCCAATTTAGGGTCACCTTGTCGCTGGTGGGACGGCTTGTATACTTTTTTTGATCAAAAATAGTTCACTAAGTACCCTATATTTCATATGCAACTTTGCTTTACATTTATATATAATGATGGTAGGGTATGAAATATATTTTTTGTCTTTTGTAGGTTTTGCTTCATTGCACTATCCAGTCAAATGATACTAACTGATAGCTTTTCTTGTTTTATGAGATCAATCATGAACATACTCAGGGTGACTAAAAGTCATTGTGATTCTGATGTTTGAAGAAAGTCACACATCAGACTCACACATCAAAATCAAACATCATTTGAATTGCTTGCAGTCTGTGCATAAGTCCCAATGAGTTTTAGACAAGTTTTCACTGAAAATCATATAACCAAATAGAACTCCCTGGTTTTTTATAACTGAGTTAGTCGCTTAGTGGTTAGTACACTGGCTTTGGGACATAGAATTTTGGGTTCAAGTCCCATCAGAGAACAGTTACTTTTTTATTATTATTATTACAGTTGTAAAAGTCACTTGTCAGAATCAGTTGTCAGAATTACTCGTCAAAATCACTCATCAAAATCACTTGTCAGAATCACTTGTCAGAATCATTTGTCAAAATCACTCATCAAAATCACTCGTCAAAATCACTTGTCAGAATCACTTGTCAGAATCATTTGTCAAAATCACTCATCAAAATCACTCGTCAAAATCACTTGTCAAAATACCTAGATCGTTGGACCCCCTGGATCTCTAAATACTTACCGCTACTCTTACATAAGGCCAATTGACATTCCATATATTATCAAGTGAACCAATTGTTTGACTCTCTCCTTTGTTCATTTTAATGGTAATACAGAACTTCCTTTAGCTCAAATAAAATCTAAATTTTTAATGAATCTTCTTTTTATTTTTATAGACACATTTAATGTATTTCTTTAATAAACCTAAAGTTTGTCTTCATAGATTTTATGTCTAGACTCATTAATAGAGTACTTATCTATTTTCTGTTTGTATTTGAAAGTATACTATATTGTACAATACAGGGATTTCTAAACCTTTTTTTGTCTACAATATGTAGATTGTTTGTTCCCCCCCCCCCCTCTCCCTCCCCTTCCCTCCTTTTTTATTTATGTACCCTACTCCTTCCCATCCCCTGGCTACTTTAAAAACTTTTTCAATAAAAATATTTTGAAACAAAATCACTTGTCAGAATCACTTTTCAAAATCAGTTCTCAGACAGGGTATTTAGCCTCAAACTGACATCATTCTGATGTTTGATTTTGATATCTGATCATGTCCTAAAATGGACACTGTACAACTGCTATGGACCCCAAAGGATGAAGAGCTCACGTGGATGCACGAATGTTATTCCTTTTGTACAATACATACAGGTGCATCTCATTAAATTAGAATATCATCAAAAAGTTAATTTATTTCAGTTCTTCAATCCAAAAAGTGAAACTCATATATTATATAGAGTCATTGCACACAGAGTGATCTATTCCAAGTGTTTATTTCTGTTAATGTTGATGATTATGGCTTACAGCCAATGAAAACACTAAAGTCATTATCTCAGTAAATTACAATAATTAACAAAAAACACCTGCAAAGGCTTCCTAAACATTTAAAAAGGTTCCTTGGTCTGTTTCAGTAGGCTCCACAATCATGGGGAAGATTGCTGACTTGACAGATGTCCAGAAGGCAGTCACTGACACACTCCACAAGGTCCCAGAGTTCCAATTTTCATTTGGAAATCAAGGTCCCAGAGTCTGGAGGAAGAGTGGAGAGGCCACAATCCAAGCTGCTGGAGGTCTAGTGTGAAGTTTCCACAATCAGTGATGGTTTGGGGAGCCATGTCATCTGCTGGTGGAGGTCCACTGTGTTTTATCAAGACCAAAGTCAGCGCAGCCGCCTACCAGGACATTTTAGAGCACTTCATGCTTCCCTCTGCCGACTAACTTTTTGGAGATGGAAATGTCATTCTCCAGCAGGACTTGGCCCCTGTCCACACTGCCAAAAGTACCAATACCTGGTTTACAGACAACAGTATCACTGTGCTTGATTGGCAGCAAACTCGCCTGACCTTAACTCCATAGAGAATCTATTATAGAGAATCTATGGGGTATTGTCAAAAGGAAGATGAGACACCAGACCCAACAATGCAGACGAGCTGAAGGCTGCTATCAAAGCAACCTGGGCTTCCATAACATCTCAGCAGTGCCACAGGCTGATCGCCTCCATGCCACACCGCATTGATGCAGTAATTGATGCAAAAGGAGCCCCGGCCAAGTATTGAGTGCATTTACTGAACATACATTTCAGTAGGACAACATTTCGGATTTTAAAAACATTTTTCAAGCTGTTGTTATAAAGTATTCTAATTTACTGAGATAATGACTTTTGGGTTTTCATTGGCTGTAAGCCATAATCATCAACATTAACAGAAATAAACACATGAAATTGGTCACTCTGTGTGTAATGACTCTATATAATATATGAGTTTCACTTTTTGTATTGAAGAACTGAAATACATTAACTTTTTGATGATATTCTAATTGAGTGAGATACACATGTATATAGAACTGCTGTTCCAAACTGCACCGGTGTTGTCAGTATTGTCACTCATCCATTCTAAACATACAAAAAATTGAAAATCTTGACTTGCATTTTTGATTTTTTTTTTCAACATTTTTACGGTAATGTTGAATAAATATAATAGTTTATGTGCCAACCTTGGGCAGAGAAGACACATTCTCATACACATTTGCCTTTCTAAATTATTTCAAAACAATGAATGTTGGCGCCCTCAGGTGGACAGAGAGCATTGCATGAATTTGCTACACTCCTGTCCAGTAAGGATGCCAGTGTAGTTACAGTTGCAAAAAAAAAGAGTCACTTGTTATATTAGTTGTGTTGAGCTACATTACTTGTTCTTGTTTCATTAGTTTATTGCAAACAGCAGAAAGTATTAAAATGTTGCAAACCAAACTTGCAGTAGATAGTGAGGGTTCAGGGGGATTTAATTTGCAGCTGTAATCGTATTGTGTAATTCACATGATGCAAAGAAACATTTTTTCTATTGTTGCAGTTGTATAATCTTTCATCTCCATAATGTCTTTATATTAGTATTTTATTGATAAGTTATGGACAACCCTGAATTAAAGGGAACCTGTTGTCTTGCAAAACGCTATTTACAAGCAGATATGGGGTTAATCTGCAAGTAAATAGAGTTACAATGCTGCCCGGCCGCCTTACTGAAAGTGCGGCTACTGGAAAAAAATGCAGCAATTTTCTCCTGGGAGCCGCCGGCTTTCAGTCATGGGGGCGTGCATGGAGCGATTACAGTCACCACTCACAGCACCACTCCCTATACTGTGAGTGGCGGCTGTAAGGATGACCTGGCACTGATTTAAAGCTAACTCTGCAGAATATCTCAGCACAGCAAGCTGTCAATCAAAGTGCAGGATGGGTGCGGTCTTACAGCTCTATGAGTTGTGACTGTAGCTGCTCTCTGCACGCCCCTATGACTGAAAGCCGGCGGCTCCCAGGAGGAAATAAGTCCATTTTCTCCCTGGTAGCTGCATTTTCAGAAGGACAGCGGAGCAGCATTGTAACTCTATTGCCCAGCAGATTAACCCTGTAGTTGTAGTTAAAAAGTGTTTTCCAAGGTGATAGGTTTGCTTTAGCTATTTTTTTTTATTATATTTTAATAGAACAATAAAATTATTGTATTAGCAGACTAAAAAAAAATGAGAAAACCAAATAAAAGAACGTCTGGGTGACATTGATCTATTAGAGAAACCTGTTGTTACATCGTTAGATGATTAGTTATGCAACTAAAGTATTATTGTAAGTTGATTTGAGATCTTAATAAATGTCTTAATACTGGAGACTTTTATAACATGGACACTAAGGCAGAAGCTTGGCACTAAGCCTAAAATTAGAGTAAGCATCGATCGCAAATGTGGAAGAGCCACATTATTCATAATATAGTAGAAAACTTCCCTATCACTGGGGGTCCGACTGTGGGGACTCCCACCTCGCCCAAGAACGGGACGGAAGAGACTGAAGATCGAGCATTTGCACTTCGCTCCTTTGAATCTCTATTGGACTGCCAGTAAAAAAAATGAGCTTGGCTATCTCCGCCAGTCCTATAGAAAATGAATGGAGCGAAGGCAAAGTGCACACTCGTCTTCCACTCCATTTAAAGCCCCCTTCTTGGGAATTGGTGGGGGTCTCAGAAGTCAGACCACCAGTGATCAGGAAGTTATGATTTATCTTATAGGATAGGGAATGACTTCAAAACGTGGCACAAACTCTTTAAGGTTCTCATACAAATTAGGTAAATGTCTGATAAATAAGTCGATGTTGGGAGAATCAGCTGACCATCTAATGTGCAAGGATGTCACCAGATCAAGCAGATTTTAACATGCCCAATCCTAGGTCATATAAGATACAAACCTCTGACAGGGATGTATGGCAGCAGCTTACTCCCCTCTATCACCGAAAACACATGCACGCTTGGCTGATTCAAGTATGTGTAAGGGTTTGTGCACATGATGAGTGCTATCCATGGTTTTCACAGATAGCACTCGTACCCGTGTTCTTCTATGGGGCTGTGCATATGTCCAACTTTTGTTCTCGGATGAAAAAAATCAGTGACATGTCCAATTTTCATCGAGCTGAGTGTCAGATCAAAATCGTCTACGCAATTCTATTGGTCCACGAAAAACATCAGACTGCACTCAGATGACATACGAGTGCAGTACGATTTTCATCGACTGACATAATGGAGATGGTGGGAAAACTTTTTTTTTTTCTCTCCACCTCCGAGAAAAATTAATACCACTTTGATCAAACTCTGATCAGAAAAATCAGATTATATTTCTTGGATAGAGAGAAAACGGTCGTGTGACTCTAGCCTTGGAGTGTGCCAAGTGTATTGTATGTATATTGTGACTTTTATTTTACTGTAATGCAAAACTTTGTAGCTTGGTGACGGTTCTACAAAGAGAAAGTTTTGGGGCTAGTTCTAAGCCGTAGAGTGGTACTTTTGAGTAGGTCCAACACAATGGAGGGCAGGAATTGTGGGCTCCCAATTCATCCTGCAGGAAGCTGTTGTATTTCTTGACGCTCAGGGTTAGAAGGACATGTGGACTTTGCACCGTGGTGTTCACCTGATTGATCCCCTGCCACTCCCTGGATCACCGCTGATCTCTACTTTCTGGTCCATCTCTACACACATCATATGACCGCTTAGTCAATCATTGTCTAAGGACGCAGTCAGACAGCCGTATAAATCAGACCGAGATCGAACTGCAATTCACGGACTGGCCGGCGGCAATTCTGACCCGAGTGTGACAGCTTCATATATTTCTATGCAGCTGTCATGCTCAGGTCGGGAGAGCGGCCGGTCAGTCTAAGCATTGCGGTCCAGTCTTGGCCTGATTTATATGGCGCCCTAAGATGAGTCACCACCACGTCCAAAGATTGGATGAGCGGTCATTTCCAGTGTGTCAAGAGGGACCAGAAATTAAGGACCATTGGGACACAGAGAGCACCAGTATGAGAGCAGAGGGGGTGAGTCAAGGGAGTGTCACTTATTTAGTGTTTTTTTATGTCATTCTGTCCATTTTTTTAAAACTGGCTGGAAAAGTGGATGAGGGGGAAAGCGAATAACAGACCCTACGGTCCCAAATTGTAGACCCTGGCACCATAAAGGTGGCAGTTTTGACATTTGTAGCATGGTGTCTCAGTGGTTAGCACTGCAGCCTTGCAGTGCTGGGGTCCTGGGCTCAAATTCTACCAAGGACAACATCTGCAAGGAGTTTGTATGTTCTCCCTGTGTTTGCGTGGCTTTCCTCGGAGTTCTCCGGTTTCCTCCCACACTCCAAAGACATCCTGAAAGGGAATGTACATTGTGAGTCCCAATGGGGACAGTGATGATAATGTACAGAAAGTGCTGTGGAATTAATGGTGCTATATACAGTGGGTATGGAAAGTATTCAGACCCCTTTAGATTTTTCACTCTTTGTTTCATTGCAGCCATTTGGTAAATTCAAAAAAGTTCATTTTTTTCTCATTAAAGTACACTGTGCACCCCGTCTTGACTAAAACAAAACAGAAATGTAGAAATTTTTGCAAATTTATTAAAAAAGAAAAACTGAAATATCACATGGTCATAAGTATTCAGACCCTTTGCTCAGACACTCATCTTTAAGTCACATGTTGTCCATTTCCTTGTGATCCTCCTTGAGATGGTTCTACTCCTTCATTGGAGTCCAGCTGTGTTTTAATTAAACTGATAGGACTTGATTTGGAAAGGCACACACCTGTCTATATAAGACCTCACAGCTCACAGTGCATGTCAGACCAAATGAGAATTTTGAGCTCAAAGGAACTGCCCAAGGAGCTCAGAGACAGAATTGTGGCAAGGCACAGATCTGGCCAAGGTTACAAAAGAATTTCTGCATTACTCAAGGTTCCTAAGAGCACAGTGGCCTCCATAATCCTTAAATGGAAGAAGTTTGGGACCACCAGAAGTCTTCCTAGACCTGGCTGTCCAGCCAAACTAAGCAATCGTGGAAGAAGACCCTTGGTGAGAGAGGTAAAGAAGAACCCCAAGGTCACTGTGGCTGAGCTCCAGAGATGCAGTAGGGAGATGGGAGAAAGTTCCACAATGTCAACTATCACTGCAGCCCTCCACCAGTCGGGCCTTTATGGCAGAGTGGCCCGACGAAAGCCTCTCCATGAAAGCCCGCATAGAGTTTGCTCAAAAACACATAAAGGACTCCCAGGCTATGAGAAATAAGATTCTCTGGTCTGATGAGACGAAGCTAGAACTTTTTGGTGATAATTCTAAGCAGTATGTGTGGAGAAAACCAGGCACTGCTCATCACCTGCCCAATACAATCCCAAGAGTGAAACATGGTGGTGTCAGCATCATGCTATGGGGGTGTTTTTCAGCTGCAGGGACAGGACGACTGGTTGCAATTGAAGGAAACATGAATGTGGCCAAGTACAGAGATATCCTGGATGAAAACCTCTTCCAGAGTGCTCTGGACCTCAGACTTGGCTGAAGATTCACCTTCCAACAAGACAATGACTCTAAGCAGACAGCTAAAATAACAAAGGAGTGGCTTCAGAACAACTCTGTGACCATTCTTGACTGGCCCAGCCAGAGCCCTGACCTAAACCCAATTGAGCATCTCTGGAGAGACCTGAAAATGGCTGTCCACCAACGTTCACCATTCATCCTGACGGAACTGGAGAGGATCTGCAAGGAAGAATGGCAGAGGATCCCCAAATCCAGGTGTGAAAAAGTTGTTGCATCATTCCCAAGAAGAAGTTTTGGGAAGCTGTACTAGCTCAAAAGGGGGCTTCTACTCAATACTGAGCAAAGGGTCCGAATATTTATGACCATGTGATATTTCAGTTTTTCTTTTTTAATAAATTTGTAAAAATTTCTACATTTGTTTTTTTTCAGTGAAGTTGGGGTGCAGAGTGTACTTTAATGAGAAAAAAAAAGAACTTTTTAGAATTTACGAAATGGCTGCAATGAAACAAAGAGTGAAAAATTTAAAGGGGTCTGAATACTTTCCGTACCCAGTGAGTAAAAACTAAAAATATGGATTTTTTTTCGCTATTGTGTACAGGGCATTAGTAAAAAAAAAAAACCCTGATAGGTGGCTCAGACAGGTGTCCTTTGATGCCAAAACCATTACAACAGCTAAACAAAGCTGCTCAGATAACAAGTCGGCTACTCATACGGGATTAGATAACAGTCTAGACAAATTACTGATCTCATGTTTGCGACAAAGATTCCTCGGCCGCGCCGCGCTCTCCACTTCTCCTCTTGGATTCTACCTGCTTTTCCTTTGCCAATTTCAGTTTAACCAAGGAAACCTACAAAAAAAAAAAAAATCTCAGTCATCACTCACAGGTTGGGAACTCGGCCAAACTTTGATTGCAACCTTCAGAGGGGCGAAAGTAGAATTTTAGTTGGCAACAGAATGTTGCAGTATGATAATAAACCCGAGCTTTCAAAAAGTCCTGCGGCAATGGAAAGGCTGTGTCAGATTACTGAAAATTAGGAGCGTCTACCTGCTCCTCAAATACAGGTGTATAAGAGTTACATAAACAGCTGTACTCCAGGGAGCAGGGCTGCCAGACCTGTATTATCTCATTCATTGAGGAGGAGAAGACCAACTACACCTAAACCGCGGAAGAAGAGGAAATCAGCCGATCAGACAAGATGTTTTAGAATCCATAAAAACTTGCAGTCGTGCCATGCACACATATATCACTGTGGTACGGACCTGTAATATGGTGCCCATAGAAATCAATGGGACCCTTCTGTTTCTGTTTAAATCAATTATGCAATGGATCTAAGTCTGACAATAATTCCATTGTCTGTTCCATAAAACAGAACAAGACAAAAAGAATGTCTGAATGGAAGTGTGAATCCAGCCTTACATTCAGTTGCATCCAAAAGTTTTTTTCCATTATATTTATTTTTTACTCTGGCAGTCAATAAATATCTAAAATCACAAAATAAACTGTATACATTACTAAATTGATCTTAGCCCTGATAAAGCTGATGTACTTACTTTGAAAATCCATGTCATAATTGCTGTATAATGCTTTGTGAAAGTTTAAATTGAATCTCCACCTAACTTGCTTGATTGACAGCTCCTCAGTGTCCCTCCTCCCTGCTGCTGCTATAGCTGAAATCTCACTTTTACGCGACATTCACACGTTCAGTATTTGGTGAGTTTTTTACATCAGTATTTGTAAGCCAAAACCAGGAGTGGAACAATCAGAGGAAAAGTATAATAGAAACACGTCACCACGCCTGTATTTATCACCCACTTCTGATTTTGGCTTATAAATACTGATGTTAAATACTGACTAAATACTGAACATGTGAACGTGGCCTTAAACTGGTCTCATAAAATGCTCATTTTATTATCAGGACTATACAGCCATTCTAACATGGATTTGACAGTAAGTACACCAGCCTCACCAGGTGTAAGATATCTATTTAATAATTTGTGATTTGTATTGTAAAATCTAGTGACAGATCCACTTTTGTTATATAATAAAGCTACAGATTTTTTTCATGATAATTTTCCTTATTTCTCACAATATTTAAAAGTCATTCTATACTAGTCTAATATGTCTGGAAACATTCCTAATTGTCATGGTCTGTAACTTGCCTTTAATTTTTTTTTAGTGAGCAGCTGCCACTCATCATCATTTTGCCAGCACTATAGGAGCTGGAACTTTCTGATGGCTAATCAGAAGAACTGCGGGTGCTGGCAGGTAGGAGGGGTCCCAATCAGTGACCACAGATCAATGACATGGCTGCTGGACCGGGTCCTACCAGTTGCGTAAATTTAAGCTTACAGGCCTCAATACAAAAGCTCCGACTAGGCCCCCAATTATTTCAAGTCTTTAATAGTATTGTTCTTTTCATATAGATCAAAGGGACTTTTCGGGCCCCTAGGATCCAGGGCCTGGGTGTGATTGCAACCCCTGCACCTATTATAGTTATTACCCCGGGTCCTACGAAACGATTACGGGCACCATTTAAAGAATAAATGCATTCCCATCTCTTGCGGTTAGTATTTCGCCTATATCATTTAGTGCACTACTTGCGGTATTATTTGGGAAAACCTGTACTACTTAGACTGATCCATCAGAGCAAATTTTGCGTGGTCCACCCATCTTCTCAGCCTGACATCATTGCTCCCTTCCCTGTGCTTCTTATATTCATGAACCAGGGAGAGCAGGATGAACAGAACAGTAGGTTCTAAAGCAAAGAATCGAGGAAAGGATCGTAAAATGCAGACTATACTGTCATGGGGTGTAGTTATATATAGGCCAAAGTTGGTTTAAAGTGTATTATCCGGATATAAATGACTTTTCCTATAAATATTAATGTCATCTGGGTTTTATAAGGGTATAGACTGTTTTTGGAGGGTGTTTCATATTTCTGTGCAATGTGCAGGAACACATCCTGTGATGTTCTCCAGGTTATACGTCTGCAGAAAGCGGTCTGGGAGCATGCGAGAGACGGATACAGGTGTGCCCGGGCTGCCGAGCAGCTGTGTTATTGCAATACAATGAGAGCCTTACATTCATCCCAACAGCAGCGCTCGCGCCGACCACATCAAAGCCCACACTCAGCCGCAGTCGCTCGGCCTCTTTCAATTAAAAGTCCATTTCATCCTCCCCTTCTGAAGCCCAGACACTGAGAGGTTGTCATGTCCTGCATTATGACACTGGGGGACTAGTGAAGCTGAGAATACATACAATGTAGAAATATTACATGTAACAGTATGGGGAAGCGGGAAGAAGGGGGAAGCGGGAGGTCTGCTGGCCCAGAGAGCTTCCTAAGGGGATTGTCGTCTAGAAAATGGCGCGAACAGCACCAGATTGCTATCTTGGCAGTTTTTCGATACCTCGAAACTTGGATGCTTTTCTGACCGGTTGATGCAAAACGGTTTTGGCTGGTAGCAGGCATGAAATCCAGTAACTGATTCCTGTATTAACCAGTTCGGAGCATACAAAAGACACATTTGTGCATTCATGTCATCAAAACTTTCAAATAGAAAAATTCTCACTACATTTCCAAGAAGAATGTTGGAGGGGTGGGAGGAGATCCTCCCGAATTCAGGAATTGTATCGTATCCAATTACATACTAATAGGTTAATAATTAGATTATTTATACCCAATAAAGGCTAATTTCCTGCAGGTGGCCACAGATGAAGGTTAGCAGCTAGCAGACTCGACTATTGTGCACATTACTTTAGTAGATATAATGGATAAGGGGCATCCAGACACATGGCACCTCTTATCTCCAACATAGGGATCTCATAGTAAGGATCACTGCAGAGGAAATGCGATGCAGCTTTTACTACTGATAATCACCAAGTTTTGAGGATTATAACTGTCTCGTCCTTATAATCGGCTTATCCCTTGGAGTGGTTAACTGATTGTCTCATCAAAGTCAACCCTTTTTCTAAAAGAAGCCACCGGAATGAACAATTTATCTCCATAGCTCCGCCACCCCATCACAAACATGTCATTTTTGGCGTATAGTGAATGCTTTAAAAGCTAAAACAAAGTTTGTAACCACCAAGCAGTGTGCCATAGACTGACACCTCAAAGCTTTGTGCCGCAGACTTTAACTTCTAAGCAGTTTGCCATGGACTGTAACCACCAAACTGTGTGCTATAGACTGTAACCACCAAGCCATGTGTCATAGACTGTAATCACCAATCGGTGTGCCATAGATTATAACTACCAAACTGTGTGCCATAGACTGTAACCAACAAGCTGTGTGCCAATAACTATAATTGCTAAGCAATGTCCAATAGACTGACACAAAAAATCTTTGTGCCACAGACTTTAACTGCTAAGCTGTTTGCTATAGACTGTAACCACCAAGCTGCGTGCCATAGACTATTACTACCAACCTGTGTGCCATAGACTGTAACCACCAAGCTGTGTGTCGTAGACTATAACTACCAAGCTGTGTGTCATAGACTGTAACCACCAAGCAGTGTGCCATAGACTATAGCTAGCAAGCTGTGTGTTAAAGACTGTAACCATCAAGCTGTGTGCCATAGACTATAACTAGCAAGCTGTATGCTATAGACCGTAACCACCAAGCTGTGTGCTATAGACTGTAACCACCAAGCTGTGTGCCATAGACTGTAATCACCAAGCTCTGTGCCATAGACTGTAACTACCAAACTATGTGCCATAGACTTTAACCACCAAGCTGTGTGCCATAGACTGAAAGCACCAAGCTGTGTGCCATAGAATGTAACCCCCAAGCTGTGTGCCATAGACTATAACTACCAAGCTAAATGCTAAAAATTGAAACTGTGTGCCATAGACTGTAACTGCAAACTACAGTATGTGCTATAGGCTGTAGCCACAAAGCCATGTGCCTTTGTCTATAGTGCTACTAGTGATGTGCGAGCATACTTGAAAGTACTCGGTACTCGACCGAGCATCTCAGTACTCGAGATGCTCGGAGCTCGCCGAGTACTTGCGAGATGCTCGGGCGGATGCTCGGGTCCCCTCCCTGCATGTTTGGCGCTCTTTAGAGCACCAATCAACATGCAGGGATTGCCTGCTATGCATTGTAATGCTGCAGCCATGTTGGTTGTGGCATTACAGTGATTAGCTGACCGCACAGCGTCATCAGGTCTATATCAGACCTGGCGCTGCTGTGCTCGTCACAGTCACTCCGGAATCAGGCAGTGTAGGGAGAGGAGCTGCTGAGCTAGGGAGAGATTTGCTTGTGTATTAGGTAGTGTAGGGAGAAAACCCATACATTACACATATCAATCTCAACAAACAGTCCTTCTGAGGACTAATCCATCTGCAGAGATATCAGGCAGGCAGTGTGACGCGCCCCTGGGCCTGTGTCGCGCTGCGTTGCGCACGCGGGAGCTTACCCGGAGCCGGATCTCTTGAGGGTTGTAGTCTCGTGGCGGTGACCCGGTCCGTGCCCAGGGAGTCAAACTGAGCGGCGATGTAACAGCGGTAGATGCAGGACGACTACGCCACCCGTTGAATGCAGCTATGGAGCTGCCGCTGCAGGACAGTCCGCTGAGGCCGGTGGATGGATGGTGCAGCGTAGATGGTATAACCCCCAACGGGAGGGGTATGGCCTCAGGGCAGCAGATGTGGATGATGGGGGTAGCAGGAACCACTCAGAGACGGTGCGGTGTAATTCAGGGTCTTTACTGGTAACAACGATAGACCCTCCCGGAGTACTTGCTAGTGAACGGGGCCTGGTCAGTCCTTGAGCAGATGGGATCTCCCCTGGCCAGGCGGAGTTGTAGGCCTCCCAAACTGACTGTACTCTTCTGGCTACCTTGCTAGAAGCGGATATAAGTAGCCCACGTCCCTGAGTGTACCGTGTGGTGCTCACCCGTATGGCCGGTGACTCGGGGCCTTCTAATGGCTTCCGCTCCACGATGGCGGTGCTGGTCCCACGCGTGTGACCGTGCCTTCGGGTTTCTGGGCCTGAGGACCTGAAATCCCCTGCCGGTCGGCTTCTGCTGCTGGGTAAGAGTTAGTCCCCACAGCCTCAGACGCCGGGTCCGGTAAGAAAGCTTCTCAGTCAGGGCGAGCTCTGCAGCTGCCAGCCCCTGACTCGTAGTAGTATTGCTTCTGCTGTTTCTTGTCTCTACTCTCCTTGACTGCTAACCCTGCTTCAGCCCCGGGTTTATATAGGGGAAGTTCTTCCCCTCCCAAGACTGGGCAGGAGGTGTGGCATGCACAGGATCCCTGACCAAAGGACCTCCCACCTGCTCTCAGACATAACATTACATTACTGTGGAAACCAGACCCCTGGGGTGCCACATTCCCCCCTAGTAAAATTTAGTACTCCGGGACTAAACACATTTTAGAAAAACATAACAAGATATAACAATAACAATACAATAAGAAACACATAAAGGTGGTCACGGCATGTCCGTAACCGGGTGCAGTCTTTGAAGAAAGCAAGGTGTCCATTTCACCAAAACAGGGAGACGTAACCAGGTAGGGGTCTGTCCTACCTCGAGTCCTTAACAGTCTCTAGTCCATCCTGGGTTACGCTCCAACTATGTACAAGGATTCCCGGTAAATCCACCAAGGATTCCTAAAAATAACTGGAAACACAAAATTATACACAAGCAACAATACACAGATAAACATAAATAAAACAATTTATACACTTCAAATCCTCCAGCGTGCGGGTAACTGGCCTCTAGTGGCCCTAGTGGACCTACGGAGCTGACTGTCTGGCCCTGAACTACAGGGTGTAGGAGCTGTCAAGGGTAAACTGGGCAGCTGTCTACCGGCTCTTTGTCTCACTAGGGGTACGGCAGGCTCACTATAAGCAGAGGGTTGATCCTCCTGTTCTGCTTGTGTGGAGTCTTCTGCCTCCTGGACCGGCAGTTCTTCCAGCTCTACCTGTTGCTCCGTAGGTGCTTGGGATGCTGGTTGGAGGAAGGTGAGTACGGGTACCACAACTGCACCATTGACTTGAGTCCAAGACCGAGGGAAGTCCCCGAGCACAGTACTAACCATATCTTCCCTTTCCTCTACGGGTCAATGGTCTTCTTGTTCCTCTTCAGGGTTCCTCAGTTGTTCGGGACACTTCTTCAGGTGGTCCCGGGATACAATGGCTGTGGTTTCCCCTCCGTCTTTACTGATGGTACAAACCTTCGGGTTCTCGTGGCTTGAGGGCAGTACGGTGTACGGGTCCTTCTCCCACTGGTCGTCCAACTTGTGGAGCCGTCTCTTCCTCTTCAAGACCTGCTCTCCGGGTACCAGGGGAACAGCGGGAGCATACTGGTTGTAAGTTTTCTCTTGTCTTTCCCTAGCCTGACAGAGACTTCGCTCCACGCTCTCCTGTACTCTCCAGTACTGCTGCTGCCTCTCTGTGTCCCAGTCTGTTTCTGGTGAAGTGTCCTCGGGTGTCAGGACTCCCATTTCCAGGTCAACAGGTAACTTACCAGGTCTTGCCCTCATTAGGTAAGCCGGGGTACAGTTGGTGGAACCTACCGGGATGTGGTTGTATAGGTCCACCAGATCGGGCAACTTCTCAGGCCACAGACTGCGTTCTTCCAGGGGCAACGTTTTTAGAAGATCCATTACCACCTGGTTCATTTTCTCACAAAGTCCATTAGTTTGCGGATGGTAGGGTGTCGTCCTTATCTTCCGGCAGCCATACAGATTGCAGAATTCCTGGAAGACCTCCGCTTCAAAGGCAGGTCCCTGGTCCGTCAGCACTTGGTCCGGGTACCCGTGTGGACGGCAAAAGTGCTGCTGGAAGGCTCTAGCTGCTGTTTGAGCCGTTAAGTCCTTGACGGGGACGACAACCAGAAACCGGGAGTAATGATCCACGATGGTTAACGCGTAGACGTAGCCACTTCTGCTTGGGGTCAGTTTTACATGATCCAAGGCTACCAGTTCCAACGGTTGCCGGGTGACGATGGACTGCAGGGGAGTCTTCTGGCTGGCACGGTCCTTCCTTCTCAGGTTGCACGGGCCACAGTCTCTGCACCACTTCTCGATGGTTCCCCTCATGCCTACCCAGTGGAACCGCTCGCGCAGCAGGAACTCCAGCTTCTTCTACCCGAAGTGTCCAGCTCCGTCGTGGTATGCCTCCATCACCATGGCTGCGTCTCTTCGTGGCACCACTACTTGCCAGAGTAATTCATGCGTCCGGGAGTTAACCATTCTGCGGCACAACTTCCCTTTGTAAAGGAACAGTCGACTCTTCTCTGCCCATAGTTGTTTGGCTTCCTCCGGAGCGTCTGGTTCAAGGCGAGCCTCCGGCCGAGTCAGCATCTCCTTCACTAGTCGGACGGCAGGGTCGCTGTCTTGCGTTTCCGCCCAGTTGTAGTGGGGTAAGGGGTTCAACGTAGCAGCCTGCTTACTCCTTACCCGGTGGGAATACTGGATAGTCCCATGACGGTGGAACGCAGGGAGTTCAACTTCTTCCAGTCCCTCCGGATCTTCTCCTCCGTCCGGCAGGTTGGGCATCCTGGACATTGCGTCCGCGTTGGTATTGGAGCGTCCTGCCCGGTATTTGATTGTGAACTCGTAGTTGGACAGACGGGCCATCCACCTCTGCTCCAGGGCCCCGAGTCTTGCCGTGTCCAGGTGTGTCAACGGGTTGTTATCCGTGTACACGGTGAACCGGGAAGAAGCGAGGTAATGCTTAAAGCGCTCGGTGACTGCCCATACTACGGCCAGGAACTCTAGCTTAAATGAGCTGTAATTCTCGGGGTTCCTTTCGGTGGGTCGCAGTTTTCGGCTGGCGTAGGCGATTACTCGTTCCTTCCCCTGCTGGATCTGGGACAGTACGGCTCCTAGCCCGATGTTACTGGCGTCGGTGTAGAGGATAAAGGGCTGGCTATAATCCGGGTACGCCAGGATTTCGTCCCCCGTGAGGGCCATCTTCAGCTGGCGGAAGGACTCTTCTTCCAGCTCCTCCCATTTGAAGGGCGGCTTCTGGTTCTTGGCCTTCTGGGACTGGCCTATCAGGAGGTCCTGCATAGGTGCTGCCTTTTTAGTGAAACCGGGAATAAACCTTCGGTAGTAGCCTACCAACCCGAGGAACTGCCGCACTTCTTTTACGCTGGAGGGGCTTGGCCATTCCTTAATTGCGGTGATCTTATCAGGGTCGGGAGCCACTCCGTCAGCGCTCACCACGTGTCCCAGGTACTGCACCTTTGGTTTCAGGAGGTGACACTTGGAGGGTTTCACCTTTAGGCCGTAACTTGCCAGAGCTTCGAACACTTCCGCCAGGTGTTTCAGGTGGTCCTCATACGTCTTGGAATATACGATGACATCGTCCAGGTACAACAGGACCGTCTCGAAGTTTCTGTGGCCCAGACAACACTCCATTAGTCGTTGGAAGGTTCCCGGTGCGTTGCAGAGTCCGAACGGCATGCAGGTGAACTCGCTAAGTCCCATCGGGGTGGTGAATGCGGTCTTCTCCCGGTCCGCCTCTGCTACAGGAACCTGCCAGTACCCGCTAGTGAGATCCAAGGTAGAGAAGAAGTTAGCAGATCTTAAAGCAGCCAATGATTCCTCTATCCTTGGTAAGGGGTACGCATCCTTGTGTGTGATACGGTTGATTTTCCGGTAATCTACACACATCCTCATGGTGTTGTCTTTCTTTCGGACTAAGACTAGTGGAGCTGCCCAGGGGCTACAGCTATCCCTGATCACCCCAGCCTCCTTCATGTCTCTAAGCATCCCCTTGGCGTGTTGGTAGTGGGCAGGGGGTACGGGTCGATACCTCTCTTTTATAGGAGGATGGTCTCCCGTGGGGATATGGTGTTCTACCCCCTTGACTCGCCCGAAGTCTAACGGGTGTTTACTGAACACTCTCTCGTACTCCTGAACCACCCGATAGACTCCTTGTTTCTGGTGTGCGGGAGTGGAGTCAGTACCCAGATGTAGTTGCTGACACCAGTCCTCCATGTTTTTCTTAGAGCCGTTACCTTCCTCCGGGTGAGATGGAGGCAAGGGTTCCACAGATTGTATAGAATTTTGGTTAATGGTATATAATTTGGCTAGCGTGGCATACCGGGGCAGGTACACTTCCCTCTCCCCGATATTTATTATGCAAACGGGCACCCTCCCATGGCGTACATCAACCACCCCCCGTGCTGTCAAAATGGTGGGCCTACTGTCCGAGTAAACTGGTTCTACCATTGCCTGGTAATCTCTACCTCTCAGACCAATAGCTGCCCGGCACCAAATCATCATTTCACTTTTTGGGGGCATGGCAATAGGAAAAGGGTCACACATTCTTACGCTACCAATCTCACCGCCGGAGAGTTCCACCTGTTGCCGTCGCATCAGTGCCCGGATCTCTTTCTGGAGCACCCGCTGCTCGCCGGAGCTGGCGTTCTTGGCAACCTGCTGTAAAAGGAAAATCACCTCTGCAAGACAATTTTCAATTACATTAGTTCCTAGAGTTATTTTTGGGTGACTCTCATGTTTGTCAATATCTACAATGATCAGTCCCTGTGCTGCCAGTTCGACTCTACCGATTTTGATGGTCACCTCTTTAAATCCGATCTGTGGCACGGGCTGGCCATTGCTGGCGATGATACTCAAGTCGTCGTCAGGGTAGCGGGTAATATCCGAGTCATTCCAGTACTGCTTAAAGAGCACGTACGGGATGGTGGTGACCTGTGACCCGGTGTCCAGTAGGGCACTCATGGGAATGCCATCCAGTACCACAGGCAAGACTGGACGTCCTCCCACATATCTGTCGCGCCAGTTCGATGGGCCTGGTGATCTTTCTCCTGGGGGTTGGCCCTCTACCCCAGGTTGTGCCCGTTTAAAGAACAGTACCTTGCCATATGTCCAGGTTGATTGCAGCGGCGGCAGATGGGTCGTCCGTCCTCGCTGTATCGGTCACTGGGTCTTCCTCTGGCCGGTGGGGTCCTCCTTGGTCGACGCCACGGGATGTCCTCCGGTCCGGATGCCAGCTGGATCTTCCCTGGGGTGGAAGCCTGTAAAGACTGCACAGTTCGGGTTAGCGCAGCAACGCTCTTAGCTAGCTCTTGGACCTGATGGTGTAGGTCTGGAGCCGGGTCATTGTCCAAAGCCTGCGCATCAGCTCCCACAGGCCCTGCCGACAAGGGCGCCGCCTCCTGGTGGTAAGTGATAGCAGGGCGCTTGTGGGTCACAACGCCACCCGGTGCCGGTTCTCGGAGCACCCGGATGGCTCTGTCCTTGAACTGTGCAAAGCCCAGATGGGGATCCTGTAAGGCCATTGCCCGCAACTGGGTTCGGTGGGTATTACAATACAGTCCCTCTATAAACTGTTCGGTCAACAGCCTGTCCTCATTTCCCACTCCATCAGGGTCGGTCTGCTTAATGGCCCTCAGGGCCTCTTGTAGGTTTAGTGCATAGTCCCTTATACTCTCATGCGCTCGCTGCTTGCACCCGTAGAATCTAAGCTTAATCTCGGCTGAGGTGCGGGTATCAAAGGTGTCCTTCAGCCGGGTTAGTATCCCTGCGACAGTCTTCCTCCCAGGTGGCCAGGATTTTACTTCCCTTTCGGCTGCCCCGGTTAGTTGGGCCACCAGGATGCTCACTTTTTGCTCTTCTGTGAGGGGGTACACCTGGAAGAGGCTATCCAGCTTTTCTCTAAAGTCATGCAGGGTATGTGACTCCCCTGAGTACTGGGGTAGCCAAGCTGCTCCCGGGATATAGGGCATGGTGAAGGGCATAACTGCAGCAGCGGTAGCGCTGGCGGGGGTTGAGGCAGTGAAGCTCTCCTCCGTATCCGACATCTTCCTCCCCCCTAGTGGACCGTGGCCTACCTTGCGATGATCCTCTTCCGTAGGCCGCGGCTCCGCAGTGGATCGTCAGGGTTGAGGACCTTCCGTCGCGCTCCTGTGACGTCGGCGTCTGCTGGGCTCCTTCCAGGACCTTACGCAACGTCCGGACGTGAGGCGGGGCTTCAGTTCTCGCGCGCTTTCGGAGTCCACGCCCCTCTTCTTCCCGCGCGGCGTCCTCAAGATGGCGTCCAATGGCGGGAAAACTCCACGGATGGCGGGAAGAAGGCAGAAGATGGCGCCGGATGGCGGGAAACTTCACCGATGGCGGGAAGAAGGCTGAAGATGGCGCCGGATGGCGGGAATCTTCACCACAGGTAAGTTTGAAAAGTCTCTTTTTCAGGCACGCAGTACCCGGTGGTTGCGGGCACGAAATCCTGCCGACTACGCCAAAGTTGACGCGCCCCTGGGCCTGTGTCGCGCTGCGTTGCGCACGCGGGAGCTTACCCGGAGCCGGATCTCTTGAGGGTTGTAGTCTCGTGGCGGTGACCCGGTCCGTGCCCAGGGAGTCAAACTGAGCGGCGATGTAACAGCGGTAGATGCAGGACGACTACGCCACCCGTTGAATGCAGCTATGGAGCTGCCGCTGCAGGACAGTCCGCTGAGGCCGGTGGATGGATGGTGCAGCGTAGATGGTATAACCCCCAACGGGAGGGGTATGGCCTCAGGGCAGCAGATGTGGATGATGGGGGTAGCAGGAACCACTCAGAGACGGTGCGGTGTAATTCAGGGTCTTTACTGGTAACAACGATAGACCCTCCCGGAGTACTTGCTAATGAACGGGGCCTGGTCAGTCCTTGAGCAGATGGGATCTCCCCTGGCCAGGCGGAGTTGTAGGCCTCCCAAACTGACTGTACTCTTCTGGCTACCTTGCTAGAAGCGGATATAAGTAGCCCACGTCCCTGAGTGTACCGTGTGGTGCTCACCCGTATGGCCGGTGACTCGGGGCCTTCTAATGGCTTCCGCTCCACGATGGCGGTGCTGGTCCCACGCGTGTGACCGTGCCTTCGGGTTTCTGGGCCTGAGGACCTGAAATCCCCTGCCAGTCGGCTTCTGCTGCTGGGTAAGAGTTAGTCCCCACAGCCTCGGACGCCGGGTCCGGTAAGAAAGCTTCTCAGTCAGGGCGAGCTCTGCAGCTGCCAGCCCCTGACTCGTAGTAGTATTGCTTCTGCTGTTTCTTGTCTCTACTCTCCTTGACTGCTAACCCTGCTTCAGCCCCGGGTTTATATAGGGGAAGTTCTTCCCCTCCCAAGACTGAGCAGGAGGTGTGGCATGCACAGGATCCCTGACCAAAGGACCTCCCACCTGCTCTCAGACATAACATTACATTACTGTGGAAACCAGACCCCTGGGGTGCCACAGGTGTATATAGGCAGGCAGTGTATATAGCAAACTGCAGTGCATATGTGGCACCCCAGGGGTCTGGTTTCCACAGTAACAAGCAATGTTATGTCTGAGAGCAGGTGGGAGGTCTCTTGGTCAGGGATCCTATGCATGCCACACCTCCTGCCCAGTCCTGGGAGGGGAAGAACTTCCCCTATATAAACCTGGGGCTGAGGCAGGGTTGGAGAGTTCAGAGGGAGAGTGCAGCCAGGAGGGCTGACAGGGAGCTGTGGCTCCGGCTGGGCCCAGCTCCTGGGCCATGCCAGAAGTAGAGAAGAGAAGCAGCATAGGAAGAAACAACAGGAGCTCTGTGGGAGCAGTGTTACAAAGAGTCAGGGGCTGGCAGCTGCAGAGCTCGCCCTGACTGAGAAGATTTCTTACCGGACCCGGAGTCCGAGGCTGTGGGGACTAACTCCTACCCAGCAGCAGAATCCGTCAGGCAGGGGATTTCAGGTCCTCTGGCCAAGAAACCCGAAGGCACGGTCACACGCATGGGACCAGCACCGCCGTCGTGGAGCGGAAGCTACTAGAAGGCCCCGAGTCACCGGCCATACGGGTGAGCACCACACGGTACACTCAGGGACGTGGGCTACTTATACTCGCTTCTAGCAAGGTAGCTAGAAGAGTATCGTTAGTTTGGGAGGCCTACAACTCCGCCTGGCCAGGGGAGATCCCATCTGCTCAAGGACTGACCAGGCCCCAACCGCTAGCCAGTACTCCGGGAGGGTCTATCTTTGTCACCAGTAAAGACCCTGAACTACACCGCATCGTCTCTGAGTGATTCCTGCTACCCCCATCATCCACGTCGGCTGCCCTGAGGCCATACCCCTCCCGTTGGGGGTTATACCATCTACGCTGCACTATCCTACCACCGGCCTCAGCGGTCTGCCCTGCAGCGGCAGCTCCATAGCTGCATTCAACGGGTGGCGTAGTCGTCCTACATCTACCGCTGATACAGCGCCACTTAGTCTGACTCCCTGGGCACGGACGGGGTCACCGCCACGAGACTACAACCCTCAACAGATCCGGCTCCGGGTAAGCTCCCGCCTGCGCAACGCAGCGCGACACAGGCCCAGGGGCGCGTCAACTTTTGGCGTAGTCGGCAGGATTTCGTGCCCGCAACCACCGGGTACTGCGTGCCTGAAAAAGACTGTTCAAACTTACCTGTGGTGAAGATTCCCGCCATCCGGCGCCATCTTCCGCTTCCTTCCCGCCATCGGTGGAGTTTTCCCGCCATCCGGCGCCATCTTCGGCCTTCTTCCCGCCATACGTGGAGTTTTCCCGCCATTGGACGCCATCTTGAGGACGCCGCGCGGGAAGAAGAGGGGCGTGGACTCCGAAAGCGCGCGAGAACTGAAGCCCCGCCTCACGTCCGGACGTTGCGTAAGGTCCTGGAAGGAGCCCAGCAGACGCCGACGTCACAGGAGCGCGACGGAAGGTCCTCAACCCTGACGATCCACTGCGGAGCCGCGGCCTACGGAAGAGGATCATCGCAAGGTAGGCCACGGTCCACTAGGGGGGAGAAGGATGTCGGATACGGAGGAGAGCTTCACCGCTTCAACCCCCGCCAGCGCCACCACTGTTGCGGTCATGCCTTTCACCATGCCCTATATCCCGGGGGCAGCCTGGCTACCCCAGTACTCAGGGGAGTCACATACCCTGCATGACTTTAGAGAAAAGCTGGATAGCCTCTTCCAGGTGTACCCCCTCACAGAGAAGCAAAAAGTGAGCATCCTGGTGGCCCAATTAACCGGAGCAGCCCAAAGGGAGGTAAAGTCCTGGCCACCTGGGGGGAGGACTGTCGCAGGGATACTAACCCGGCTGAGGGACACCTTTGATACCCGCACCTCAGCCGAGATCAAGCTTAGATTCTACGGGTGCAAACAGCGGGCACATGAGAGTATAAGGGACTATGCCCTGAACCTACAAGAGGCCCTGAGAGCCATTAAGCAGACCGACCCTGACGGCGTGGGAGACGAGGACAGGCTGTTGACTGAACAATTTATAGAGGGTTTATATTGCAATGCCCACCGAACCCAGTTGCGGGCAATGGCCTTACAGGACCCTCATCTGGGATTTGCACAGTTCAAGGACAGAGCCATCCGGGTGCTTCGAGAACCGGCACCAGGTGGCGTTGTGACCCCCAGACGCCCCACTACCACTTACCACCAGGAGGCGGCGCCCTTGTCGGCAGGGCCTGTGGGAGCTGATGCGCAGGCTTTGAACAATGACCCGGCTCCAGACCTGCACCATCAGGTCCAAGAGCTAGCTAAAAGCGTTGCTGCGCTAACCCGAACTGTGCAGTCTTTACAGGTTTCCACTCCAGGGAAGATCCAGCTGGCATCCGGACCGGAGGACATCCCGTGGCGTCGACCAAGGAGGACCCCACCGGCCAGAGGAAGACCCAGCGACCGATACAACGAGGACGGACGACCCATCTGCCGCCGCTGCAATCAACCCGGACATATGGCAAGGTACTGTCCTTTAAACTGGCACAACCTGGGGTAGAGGGCCACTAGAGGCCAGTTACCCGCACGTTGGAAGATTTGAAGTGTATAAATTGTTTTATTTGTGGTTACCTGTTTTTCTTGTTGCTTGTGTATAATTATGTGTTTCTAGTTATTTATAGGAGTCCTTGGTGGATTTACCGGGAATCCTTTGTGTATAGTTGGAGCGTAACCCAGGATGGACTAAAAGACTGTTAAGGACTCGGGGCAGGACAGACCCCTACCTGGTTACGTCTCCCTGTTTTGGTGAAATGGACACCTTTGTTTCCTTCAAAGACTGCACCCGGTTGCGGACACGCCGTAACCATCTTTATGTGTTTTTCTTATTGTATTATTATTATTTATACCTTGTTATGTTTTTCTAAAAATATGTTTAGTCCCGGAGTACTAAATTTCACTAGGGGGGAATGTGGCACCCCAGGGGTCTGGTTTCCACAGTAACAAGCAATGTTATGTCTGAGAGCAGGTGGGAGGTCTCTTGGTCAGGGATCCTATGCATGCCACACCTCCTGCCCAGTCCTGGGAGGGGAAGAACTTCCCCTATATAAACCTGGGGCTGAGGCAGGGTTGGAGAGTTCAGAGGGAGAGTGCAGCCAGGAGGGCTGACAGGGAGCTGTGGCTCCGGCTGGGCCCAGCTCCTGGGCCATGCCAGAAGTAGAGAAGAGAAGCAGCATAGGAAGAAACAACAGGAGCTCTGTGGGAGCAGTGTCACAAGGAGTCAGGGGCTGGCAGCTGCAGAGCTCGCCCTGACTGAGAAGATTTCTTACCGGACCCGGAGTCCGAGGCTGTGGGGACTAACTCCTACCCAGCAGCAGAATCCGTCAGGCAGGGGATTTCAGGTCCTCTGGCCAAGAAACCCGAAGGCACGGTCACACGCATGGGACCAGCACCGCCGTCGTGGAGCGGAAGCTACTAGAAGGCCCCGAGTCACCGGCCATACGGGTGAGCACCACACGGTACACTCAGGGACGTGGGCTACTTATACTCACTTCTAGCAAGGTAGCCAGAAGAGTATCGTTAGTTTGGGAGGCCTACAACTCCGCCTGGCCAGGGGAGATCCCATCTGCTCAAGGACTGACCAGGCCCCAACCGCTAGCCAGTACTCCGGGAGGGTCTATCTTTGTCACCAGTAAAGACCCTGAACTACACCGCATCGTCTCTGAGTGATTCCTGCTACCCCCATCATCCACGTCGGCTGCCCTGAGGCCATACCCCTCCCGTTGGGGGTTATACCATCTACGCTGCACTATCCTACCACCGGCCTCAGCGGTCTGCCCTGCAGCGGCAGCTCCATAGCTGCATTCAACGGGTGGCGTAGTCGTCCTACATCTACCGCTGATACAGCGCCACTTAGTCTGACTCCCTGGGCACGGACCGGGTCACCGCCACGAGACTACAACCCTCAACAGATCCGGCTCCGGGTAAGCTCCCGCCTGCGCAACGCAGCGCGACACAGGCCCAGGGGCGCGTCACATATAGCACAAGAGGCTCCATTCCAGCTCTGCCTTCTGCTGCTGTTAGATATTTCTATACAAAGGCCCAGGTTTCAGGGGCCAGGAATACTTTTTTTTTGGATCTTAGTCCTCATTATTTGCTTAAAAAGCAATCCAGAGAACACCGTTTTACAGCTCCATGGTTGCACTGCAGAATACAGCCAGGTCCTTTCTATATTACAGCTCTAGAAATCCAGCTATTTAAAACTGTGTTTTCTCCATCACACGGATCACATATACGTTGTCAGAAAATACTGCCATTTCTGGCCTCCATTAAAAATTTCTTTCAGTGTGTCAGTGAAGCAATTCACACCAGTTTGCTGTTCAAACTACTTACCTACAGGCCAGGTATATAAAACTTTGTTTTCTCTGTCACACGGATCACATATAAGTTCCCTCCAAACTCAGTCATTTGTAGTGAGCGTGGAATATGCTGTCCTCCATTTAAAATGGGCAAAGCACGTGGCAAGGTATGGGAAACTGGACGTGATGGCAATGGTGCATGCAGAGGCCGAGGACAAGGCCGTGGGCAAGCTGAAATTGTGCCACAACAAACACCCACATCTTCTCTCCCGACCTTCCTGTCTCAATTTCTAGGGGACCGCAGCACACCACTATTGAACCCAGAGCAGTGTCAAAAGGTTGTCGGTTGGATAGCGGATAATGCTTCTGTGGCACCCCAGGGGTCTGGTTTCCACAGTAACAGCAATGTTATGTCTGAGAGCAGGTGGGAGGTCTCTTGGTCAGGGATCCTGTGCATGCCACACCTCCTGCCCAGTCCTGGGAGGGGAAGAACTTCCCCTATATAAACCTAGGGCTGAGGCAGGGTTAGTGAGTAGAGAAGAAGTAGAGACAGAGAAGAGAAGCAGATCTAGGAAAAGAACATCAGGAGCTCTGTGGGAGCAGTGCTATAAGGAGTCAGGGCTGGCAGCTGCAGAGCTCGCCCTGACTGAGAAGCTATCACCGGACCCGGAGTCCGAGGCTGTGGGGACTAATCTTTACCCAGCAGCAGAAACCGCCCGGCAGGGGATTTCAGGTCCTCTGGCCAAGAAACCCGAAGGCACGGTCACACGCGTGGGACCAGCACCGCCGTCATGGAGCGGACGCCACTAGAAGGCCCCGAGTCACCGGCCATACGGGTGAGCACCACACGGTACACTCAGGGACGTGGGCTACTTATACCCGCCTCTAGCAAGGTAGCCAGAAGAGTACAGTCAGTTTGGGAGGCCTACAACTCCGCCTGGCCAGGGGAGATCCCATCTGCTCAAGGACTGACCAGGCCCCGATCGCTAGCCAGTACTCCGGGAGGGTCTATCTTTAACACCAGTAAAGACCCTGAATTACACCGCATCGTCTCTGAGTGATTCCTGCTACCCCCATCATCCACGTCGGCTGCCCTGAGGCCATACCCCTCCCGTTGGGGGTGATACTATCACGCTGCACAATCCTACCACCGGCCTCAGCGGTCTGCCCTGCAGCGGCAGCTCCTTCGCTGCATTCAACGGGTGGCGTAGTCGTCCAACATCTACCGCTAATACATCGCCGCTCAGTTTGACTCCCTGGGCACGGACAGGGTCACCGCCACGAGACTACAACCCTCAACAGATCCGGCTCCGAGTAAGCTCCCGTGCGCGCGATGCCGCGCGACGAAGGCCCAGGGGTGCGTCAACTTTTGGCGTAGTCGGCAGGATCTCGTGCCCGCAACCACCGGGTACTGCGTGCCTGAAAAAGACTGTTCAAACTTACCAGTGGTGAAGATTCCCGCCATCCGGCGCCATCTTCTGTCTTCTTCCCGCCATCCGCGAAGTTTTCCCGCCATCCGGCGCCATCTTCTGACTTCTTCCCGCCATCCGTGGAGTTTTCCCGCCGTTGGACGCCATCTTGAAGACGCCGCGCGGGAAGAAGAGGGGCGTGGACTCCGAAAGCGCGCGAGAACTGAAGCCCCGCCTCACGTCCGGACGTTGCGTAAGGTCCTGGAAGGAGCCCAGCAGACGCCGACGTCACAGGAGCGCGACGGAAGGTCCTCAACCCTGACGATCCACTGTGGAGCCGCGGCCTACGGAAGAGGATCATCGCAAGGTAGGCCACGGTCCACTAGGGGGGAGGAAGATGTCGGATACGGAGGAGAGCTTCACTGCCTCAACCCCCGCCAGCGCCATCGCTGCTGCAGTCATGCCTTTCACCATGCCCTATATCCCGGGAGCGGCCTGGCTACCCCAGTACTCAGGGTAGTCACATACCCTGCATGACTTTAGAGAAAAGCTGGATAGCCTCTTCCAGGTGTATCCCCTCACAGAAGACCAAAAAGTGAGCATCCTGGTGGCCCAATTAACCGGGGCAGCCCAAAGGGAGGTAAAGTCCTGGCCACCTGGGGGAAGGACTGTTGCAGGGATACTAACCCGGCTGAGGGACACCTTTGATACCCGCACCTCAGCCGAGATCAAGCTTAGATTCTACTGGTGCACACAGCGAGCACACGAGAGTATAAGGGACTATGCCCTGAACCTACAAGAGGCCCTGAGAGCCATTAAGCAGACCGACCCTGACGGCGTGGGAGACGAGGACAGGCTGTTGACTGAACAATTTATAGAGGGTTTATATTGCAATGCCCACCGAACCCAGTTGCGGGCAATGGCCTTACAAGACCCTCATCTGGGATTTGCACAGTTCAAGGACAGAGCCATCCGGGTGCTCCGAGAACCAGCACCAGGTGGCGTTGTGACCCACAGACGCCCCACTACCACTTACCACCAGGAGGTGGCACCCTTGTCGGCAGGGCCTGTGGGAGCTGATGCGCAGGCTTTGAACAATGACCCGGCTCCAGACCTGCACCATCAGGTCCAAGAGCTAGCTAAAAGCGTTGCCGCGCTAACCCGAACTGTGCAGTCTTTACAGGTTTCCACTC
Source organism: Phyllobates terribilis (assembly GCF_046119375.1). Lineage (NCBI taxonomy): Eukaryota > Metazoa > Chordata > Amphibia > Anura > Dendrobatidae > Phyllobates > Phyllobates terribilis. The sequence continues at coordinate 147,788,961 of NW_027362768.1, read as the reverse complement.
CAGGGAAGATCCAGCTGGCATCCGGACCGGAGGACATCCCATGACGTCGACCAAGGAGGACCCCACCGGCCAGAGGAAGACCCAGCGACCGATACAACGAGGACGGACAACCCATCTGCCGCCGCTGCAATCAACCCGGACATATGGCAAGGTACTGTCCTTTAAACTGGCACAACCTGGGGTAGAGGGCCAAACCCCAGGAAAAAGATCATCAGGCCCATCGAACTGGCGCGACAAATATGTGGGAGGACGTCCAGTCTTTCCCGTGGTACTGGATGGCATCCCCATGAGTGCCCTACTGGACACCGGGTCACAGGTTACCACTATCCCGTACGTGCTCTTCAAGCAGTACTGGAATGACTCGGATATCACCCGCTACCCTGACGACGACTTGAGTATCATCGCCAGCAATGGTCAGCCCGTGCCACAGATTGGATTTAAAGAGGTGACCATTGACGCGCCCCCTGGGCCAGTGTTGTTGGGGATACCCGGAGCCGGATCAGATGGGGGTTGTAGTCTCCGAGTGGCTGTGACCCGGTCCGTGCCCAGGGTGTCAAGCTCAGTGTGTGGCAGTCCTTACTGATGTTACTAAAGTTCTTTATGTCGACTACGCCACCCGTTGAATTGCGGTCACTACGGCCGCCGCTGCAGCAGGGTCCGCTGAGGCTGATGGTGTTTGTGCAGCCCAGGTAGTATAACTCCCAACGGGAGGGGTATAGCCTCAGGGGGTCAGGTACAGAGGATGGTGGTTGTGGAGGTGCAGTGAGGATGGTAATGAGAGTCAGAGTCGGGCTGTGCAGTTCAGGGTTTGTTTACTTACTGCTGTTCTTGTACCGGTCACTCCGGCCTTGAGTGACCACCCGAGCCGTGCTGCGTCCACCAGGTCCTGGACTCGGCCAACCCCCAAGTAGTTCTGGAGCGTGGTTCTGAGCTCCCTTTCTGTCCTGTCCTCTTCTCTGGCCTTCCCCACCAGGGATCCACCTATGTCCGGCTCCCTCGGGCCTCTTGGTGGTAAACCCTTGTCTCTGGGTTCCCTGACCCTATTCGTGGTCTGCCTTCCGGGTGAATTTAGTGGGTGATCGTGGCAGATCCTGCCCACGACCTCCGGTTCCTGGCTAAGGTGTGCTGTAGCCTCTGCCAGCTTGGGATCCGGTACCCTGTTGCCAACTCTTCACCCTCTGGTCTAATTTGGGCTCTTGGAGTTCCTTCTTTCTCCCCCTCTGGGTCTTTCTTTCTCCTCTCTCACTCTTGGCCTTGGAGCTGCTCTTCTTCTCTGCTCTGCTTCTCTGACTCAGCTCTGACAGACTGACCTCACTCTGCAAAAGACCCTGTCCTAAGATGGTGCCCACCTTATATACTCCCTCTATGTGTGAGCTCAGGTGACCAGCACCCAATGAGCCCCTAGCACTACCCAGACTGCTCCCCCTATCTGCCCCTACACTACTGGGATGTTCCACCCCCCTCCCACTCCAGCCAGGAACAGACACTGTTGTACCTGCACATTTCTCTAGTGGGAGTACCATCGGTCTGTTCCTCGGAAATGGGATGTGTGTAGTGCATGCAGCTAACTGAGCTCAGTTCCACACTCCATCCTTACCCGGGAGTGGAATATCACACCTCTGGGTTGAGGTGCAATACCCCTGTAGCAACCGAATCCTCAGGGTGCTACATTCCCCCCTGGTAAATCACAGCACGTCCTCGGGCTGTAAGATATAAACATCCAAAAACATACATTTTTTTTCATAAAACATAAACATATAAAACATATAAAACATCATCAGCAGCAATAAACTTTTCATATAAATAACATTTTTGTAAACATTCCTGTCTCTGGTTCCTCCGGTCACGGTGCAACTTGTGACCGGGTAAAGTGCGACAGTCTCTCTTGGAATAAAACAGTTTCCTATAAAACCGGTAGGGGGCGCTTTAGGAAGCGCAACTATATACAAGGGGATATGGCCGCTCTCAGTCCTCGGCCAGGTATTAGGGAGGAATGACCGCTCTCAGTCCGTGGAAATAGGGACACACGGGATTAACAGTTCACTCTTGGCTGGTCCCAACGGGGACTATATTTTAACTAGAACAGTTCTTATACCCTGACGGGTAACTATATACAGTCTCTCTCTACCGTACTTCAACGACGGCGTCCTCCTGCTCTTTCTTGTTGGTTGGTTTCAGTTTCAGACCCGTCCGGGTCCTCTTGCTCCTCCTCACACCGCAGCTCCTCCACCGTCAGGCGATGCACATGGAGGGCGTAGGGTCCTTTGGCACACTTGTGCCGGGTGAAGGTGACCTCGTCCCCTAAATACAGGTCACGACCTCTGTGTCCCTCCGGTAGGTGGGACTCAACGTCTCTCCTGGTCACGAAGACGTCGCCTGGGGTGCGGTGATCCCTGATGAAACCCCACCCATGCTGCAGATTGAACTTTATCACAGTCCCGATGGTACGGGGACCATGCGCTGCACGGGGGTTTCTCCTGGTCCGGCTCTTCTGCTCCGCGCTCCTTATTTGGGCTTGTTGTTCCCGGACCCGCCTCTCTCTCCGCTCCCTCTCAAAGACCTCGAGCTGCTGGCGGCAGCACTCTGCACGCTCCGCTGCGGCTGCCCGAGTCTCCTGAGTGAACCCCATGAGGTCTTCTCCGGTGGGATCCCACTCAAACTGGGTCTCTTCTAGCGGGGGCGAGATCCTCTTTATGGGCTTTGGAGCCGGGATCAGGGGTTCGCACATGGCCCTTGCTTTTTGCAGCTCCAGCTGGATGTATTCCTGGGGCCATACGAAGGGCTGCCCATCCGGGCACGTATGCTGGGCGAACAGGTTCTCACCCAGGTGCGGTACTTTAGGTGTTATGGGCGCCGTGGTGGTAGCGGCGCCTGGGTTGCCCAGGCCTTGCGACCAGGCTTGGGGCACCCTAAAGGCAAAGGGCACCGTAAGAACTGCGGCGCCCGTGGTTACTCGGCCCTGCGGCCAGGCCGGTGGCTCCGCGGAGGTAGGGGGCGCTGTTGGTATTGCGGCGCCCGGGGGTACTAGGCCTTGCGACCAGGCCGATGGTACTTCCTGCTTGGTCACGCTCGGGGTCGAGGCGTGTGACGTCACAGGGGTCGCGGCTCCCGTTTGAGGCCTAGTCTGCGGCGGTGACGTTGCAGCGACGGGCACGGCAGGGGATACTTCGGGCTCTGCGACGGGGAGCTGGGGCAGGTACGCGGTTTCCCGGTTTGGGGTAGAGACGTCCCCTTTACCTGCCTCCTTTCGTTCGGCTCCCTTCTCGGCGCCGTCTCCGGCCTTCAGTCCTCCTGTGCCATCCTCAGAGGCAGTCTGTCTCCTCGTCTCGGGTGGCGTGCTCCGCTGACGGGTTCTTGTCTGCTGGGCCATCTCACGGCTCCATTCTGCTAACGTCTCTCGCTGCACCCGGGCCATCCTCCGTGCGAGGCCCTCCAGCGCAGTCTGTGCACACTCCCGGTCTCGGGGGAGCTGTGCCAGGATCTCCACTAAGCCTAGTGGGGTTGTTGCTTCTAGCAGGCTCCTGACCAACGGGTCGGTGCTGCTCTGCTCTCCTCCCGTTGTCTCCAGCCGGCCTTCTGGAATGGCGACTGGCAACAGGCTCCTGACCACTGGGTCGGTGCTGCCTGGAGTGGCGGCCCGCATCAGGCTCCTGACCGCTGGGTCGGTGCTGCCTGGCTCTCCCTCCATCTCCGGGTGGGCTCTCTCTGGACTCTCTTCCAGACGTCTTGTCTCCGGGTGCGCTCTCTCCAGACTGCTCCAGACGACACCCATCTTTGTTCTCTTCTTCTGTCTCCGCCCACATCGAGGGTGGTCCCGGGGCAACTTCAGTTCCAGGGGCAGTTCTCTTACGCTGATGGACACTTCCAGCATCACAGTCTCTGTTGGTGGGCGCGGTTTCCGCTTTTGGCGCCATTCTTCGACCTGGCCCACGATGGGAGGTGGTCTCTTGCCACCCTCCGGCACGCCCATAATGGCGTCCGCTCCCCCAAGGCGGGAAATCTTCGGAAATGGCGGGAATCGTCTCCCAGTGGCGGGAAACTCCATGGATGGCGGGAAAAAGCTGCAAATGGCGGACAACCGGCGGGAAACGACCTGTGATGGGGTCCGATGGCGGGGACCCTCCGGAACCGGCAGGAGACTTCTTTTTAAGGTAACGATGTACTTTTCTTCAGGCACGCAGTACCCGGTTGTTGCGGGCACGTTATCCTGCCGACTACGCCAAAGTTGACGCGCCCCCTGGGCCAGTGTTGTTGGGGATACCCGGAGCCGGATCAGATGGGGGTTGTAGTCTCCGAGTGGCTGTGACCCGGTCCGTGCCCAGGGTGTCAAGCTCAGTGTGTGGCAGTCCTTACTGATGTTACTAAAGTTCTTTATGTCGACTACGCCACCCGTTGAATTGCGGTCACTACGGCCGCCGCTGCAGCAGGGTCCGCTGAGGCTGATGGTGTTTGTGCAGCCCAGGTAGTATAACCCCCAACGGGAGGGGTATAGCCTCAGGGGGTCAGGTGCAGAGGATGGTGGTTGTGGAGGTGCAGTGAGGATGGTAATGAGAGTCAGAGTCGGGCTGTGCAGTTCAGGGTTTGTTTACTTACTGCTGTTCTTGTACCGGTCACTCCGGCCTTGAGTGACCACCCGAGCCGTGCTGCGTCCACCAGGTCCTGGACTCGGCCAACCCCCAAGTAGTTCTGGAGCATGGTTCTGAGCTCCCTTTCTGTCCTGTCCTCTTCTCTGGCCTTCCCCACCAGGGATCCACCTATGTCCGGCTCCCTCGGGCCTCTTGGTGGTAAACCCTTGTCTCTGGGTTCCCTGACCCTATTCGTGGTCTGCCTTCCGGGTGGATTTAGTGGGTGATCGTGGCAGATCCTGCCCACGACCTCCGGTTCCTGGCTAAGGTGTGCTGTAGCCTCTGCCAGCTTGGGATCCGGTACCCTGTTGCCAACTCTTCACCCTCTGGTCTAATTTGGGCTCTTGGAGTTCCTTCTTTCTCCCCCTCTGGGTCTTTCTTTCTCCTCTCTCACTCTTGGCCTTGGAGCTGCTCTTCTCCTCTGCTCTGCTTCTCTGACTCAGCTCTGACAGACTGACCTCACTCTGCAAAAGACCCTGTCCTAAGATGGTGCCCACCTTATATACTCCCTCTATGTGTGAGCTCAGGTGACCAGCACCCAATGAGCCCCTAGCACTACCCAGACTGCTCCCCCTATCTGCCCCTACACTACTGGGATGTTCCACCCCCCTCCCACTCCAGCCAGGAACAGACACTGTTGTACCTGCACATTTCTCTAGTGGGAGTACCATCGGTCTGTTCCTCGGAAATGGGATGTGTGTAGTGCATGCAGCTAACTGAGCTCAGTTCCACACTCCATCCTTACCCGGGAGTGGAATATCACACCTCTGGGTTGAGGTGCAATACCCCTGTAGCAACCGAATCCTCAGGGTGCTACAACCATTAAAATCGGTAGAGTCGAATTGGCGGCACAGGGACTGATCATTGTAGACATTGACAAGCGCGAGAGTCACCCAAAGATAACTCTAGGAACTAATGTAATTGAAAATTGTCTTGCAGACCTGATTTTCCTTTTACAGCAGGTTGCCAAGAACGCCAGCTCCGGCCAGCAGCGAGTGCTCCAGAAAGAGATCCGGGCACTGATGCGACGGCAACAGATAGAACTCTCCGGTGGTGAGATTGGTAGCGTAAGAATGTGTGACCCTTTTCCTATTGCCATGCCCCCAAAAAGTAAAATGATGATTTGGTGCCGGGCAGCTATTGGTCTGAGAGGTAGAGATTACCAGGCAATGGTAGAACCAGTTTACTCAGACAGTAGGCCCACCATTTTGACAGCACGGGGGGTGGTCAATGTACGCCATGGGAGGGTGCCCGTTCGCATAATAAATATCGGGAAGAGGGAAGTGTACCTGCCCCGGTATGCCACGCTAGCCAAATTGTATACCATCAATCAAAATTCCATACAGTCCGTAGAACCCTTGCCTCCATCTTCCCCGGAGGAAAGTAACGGCTCTAAGGAAACAATGGAGGACTGGTGTCAGCAACTACATTTGGGTACTGACTCCACTCCCTCACACCAGAGACAGGGAGTCTATCGGGTGGTTCAAGAGTACGAGAGAGTGTTTAGTAAACACCCGTTAGACTTCGGGCGAGTCAAGGGGGTAGAACACCACATCCCCACGGGAGACCATCTTCCCATAAAAGAGAGGTATCGACCCGTACCCCCTGCACACTACCAACACGCCAAGGGGATGCTTAGGGACATGAAGGAGGCTGGGGTGATCAGGGATAGCTGTAGCCCCTGGGCAGCTCCACTAGTCTTAGTCAAAAAGAAAGACAACACCATGAGGATGTGTGTAGATTACCGGAAAATCAACCGTATCACACACAAGGATGCGTACCCCTTACCAAGGATAGAGGAGTCTTTGGCTGCTTTAAGATCTGCTAACTTCTTCTCTACCTTGGATCTCACTAGCGGGTACTGGCAGGTTCCTGTAGCAGAGGCGGACCGGGAGAAGACCGCATTCACCACCCCGATGGGACTTAGCGAGTTTACCTGCATGCCGTTCGGACTCTGTAACGCACCAGGAACCTTTCAACGATTAATGGAGTGCTGTCTGGGCCACAGAAACTTCGAGACGGTCCTGTTGTACCTGGACGATGTCATCGTATATTCCAAGACTTATGAGGACCACCTGAAACACCTGGCGGAAGTGTTCGAAGCTCTGGCAAACTACGGCCTAAAGGTAAAACCCTCCAAGTGTCACCTCCTAAAACCAAAGGTGCAGTACCTGGGACACGTGGTGAGCGCTGACGGAGTGGCTCCCGACCCTGATAAGATCACCGCAATTAAGGAATGGCCAAGTCCCTCCAGTGTAAAGGAAGTGCGGCAGTTCCTCGGGTTGGTAGGCTATTACCGCAGATTCATCCCCGGTTTCACCAAAAAGGCAGCTCCTATGCAGGACCTCCTGATAGGCCAGTCCCGGAAGGCCAAGAACCAGAAGCCGCCCTTCAAATGGGAGAAGTTAGAAGAAGAGTCCTTCCGCCAGCTGAAGATGGCCCTCACGGGGGATGAAATCCTGGCGTACCCTGATTACAGCCAGCCCTTTATCCTCTACACCGACGCAAGTAACATCGGGCTAGGAGCCGTACTGTCCCAGATCCAGCAGGGGAAAGAACGAGTAATCGCTTACGCCAGTCGAAAACTGCGACCCACCGAAAGAAACCCTGAGAATTACAGCTCATTTAAGCTAGAGTTCCTGGCAGTGGTGTGGGCAGTCACCGAACGCTTTAAGCACTACCTCGCTTCTTCCCGGTTCACCGTGTACACGGATAACAACCCGTTGACACACCTGGACACGGCAAGACTCGGTGCCCTAGAGCAGAGATGGATGGCCCATCTGTCCAACTACGAGTTCACAATCAAATACCGGGCAGGACGCTCCAATACCAACGCGGACGCCCTGTCCAGGATGCCAAACCTACCGGACGTAGGAGAAGATTCAGAGGGATTGGAAGAAGTCGAACTCCCCGCGTTCCACCGTCATGGGACTATCCAGTATTCCCATCGGGTAAGGAGTAAGCAAGCCGCTACGTTTAACCCCTTGCCTCACTACAACTGGGAGGAAACGCAAGACAGTGACCCTGCCGTCCGACTAGTGAAGGAGATGCTCACTCAGCCAGATGCCCGCCTTGACCCAGACGCTCCGGAGGAAGCCAAACAACTGTGGGCTGAGAAGAGTCGACTGTTCCTTTACAAGGGGAAGTTGTGCCGCAGAATGGTTAACTCCCGGACGCATGAACTAATCTGGCAAGTAGTGGTGCCACGAAGAGACGCAGCCATGGTGATGGAGGCATACCACGACGGGGCTGGACACTTCGGATGGAAGAAGCTGGAGTTCCTGCTGCGCGGGCGGTTCCACTGGGTAGGCATGAGGGGAACCATCGAGAGGTGGTGCAGAGACTGTGGCCCGTGCAACCTAAGAAGGAAGGACCGTGCCAGCCAGAAGACCCCCCTTCAGTCCATTGTCACCAAGCAGCCGTTGGAACTGGTAGCCTTGGATCATGTAAAACTGACCCCAAGCAGAAGTGGCTACGTCTACGCGTTAACCATTGTGGATCATTACTCCCGGTTCGTGGTTGTCGTCCCCGTTAAGGACTTAACAGCCCAAACAGCAGCTAGAGCCTTCCAGCAGCACTTCTGCCGTCCACACGGGTACCCGGACCAAGTGCTGACGGACCAGGGACCTGCCTTTGAAGTGGAGGTCTTCCAGGAATTCTGCAATCTGTATGGCTGCCGGAAGATAAGGACGACACTCTATCATCCGCAAACTAATGGACTTTGTGAGAAAATGAACCAGGTGGTAATGGATCTTCTGAAAACGTTGCCCCTGGAAGAACGCAGTCTGTGGCCTGAGAAGCTGCCCGACCTGGTGGACCTATATAACTACATCCCTGTAGGTTCCACCAACTGTACCCCGGCTTATCTAATAAGGGCAAGGCCTGGTAAGCTACCTGTTGACCTGGAGATGGGAGTCCTGACACCCGAGGACACTTCACCGGAAGCAGACTGGGACACAGAGAGGCAGCAGCAGTACCGGAAAGTACAGGAGAGCGTGGAGCGAAGTCTCTGTCTCGCTAGGGAAAGACAAGAGAAAAATTACAACCAGTATGCTCCCGCTGTTCCCCTGGTACCCGGAGAGCAGGTCTTGAAGAGGAAGAGACGGCTCCACAAGTTGGACGACCAGTGGGAGAAGGACCCGTACACCGTACTGCCCTCAAGCCACGACAACCCAAAGGTTTGTACCATCAGTAAAGACGGAGGGGAAACCACAGCCATTGTATCCCGGGATCACCTGAAGAAGTGTCCCGAACAGCTACGGAACCCAGAAGGAGAGCAAGAAGACCCTCGACCCGTAGAGGAAAGGGAAGATATGGTTAGTACTGTGCTCGGAGACTTCCCTCGATCCTGGACTCAAGTCAGTGGTGCAGTTGTGGTACCCGTCCTCACGTTCCTCCAACCAGCATCCCAAGTGCCTACGGAGCAACAGGTAGAGCTGGAAGAGCAGCCGGTCCAGGAGGCAGCAGACTCCACACAAGCAGAACAGGAGGATCAACCCTCTGCTCATAGTGAGCCTGCCGTACCCCTAGTGAGCCAAAGAGCCCGTAGACAGCTGCCCAGTTTACCCTTGACAGCTCCTACACCCTGTAGTTCAGGGCCAGACAGTCAACTCTGTAGGTCCACTAGGGCCACTAGAGGCCAGTTACCCGCACGTTGGAGGATTTGAAGTGTTTAAATTGTTTTATTTGTGGTCACCTGTCTGTTACTTGTAAATAATTATGTGTTTCTAGTTATTTTTAGGAGTCCTTGGTGGATTTACCGGGAATCCTTGTACAATTGGTTGGAGCGTAACCCAGGAATGGACTAAAAGACTGCTACCTGGTTACGTCTCCCTGTTTTGGTGAAATGGACACCTTTGTTTTCTTCAAAGACTGCACCCGGTTGCGGACACGCCGTAACCATCTTTATGTGTTTTTCTTATTGTATTATTATTGTTTATACCTTGTTATGTTTTTCTAAAAATATGTTTAGTCCCGGAGTACTAAATTTCACTAGGGGGGAATGTGGCACCCCAGGGGTCTGGTTTCCACAGTAACAGCAATGTTATGTCTGAGAGCAGGTGGGAGGTCTCTTGGTCAGGGATCCTGTGCATGCCACACCTCCTGCCCAGTCCTGGGAGGGGAAGAACTTCCCCTATATAAACCTAGGGCTGAGGCAGGGTTAGTGAGTAGAGAAGAAGTAGAGACAGAGAAGAGAAGCAGATCTAGGAAAAGAACATCAGGAGCTCTGTGGGAGCAGTGCTATAAGGAGTCAGGGCTGGCAGCTGCAGAGCTCGCCCTGACTGAGAAGCTATCACCGGACCCGGAGTCCGAGGCTGTGGGGACTAATCTTTACCCAGCAGCAGAAACCGCCCGGCAGGGGATTTCAGGTCCTCTGGCCAAGAAACCCGAAGGCACGGTCACACGCGTGGGACCAGCACCGCCGTCGTGGAGCGGACGCCACTAGAAGGCCCCGAGTCACCGGCCATACGGGTGAGCACCACACGGTACACTCAGGGACGTGGGCTACTTATACCCGCCTCTAGCAAGGTAGCCAGAAGAGTACAGTCAGTTTGGGAGGCCTACAACTCCGCCTGGCCAGGGGAGATCCCATCTGCTCAAGGACTGACCAGGCCCCGATCGCTAGCCAGTACTCCGGGAGGGTCTATCTTTATCACCAGTAAAGACCCTGAATTACACCGCATCGTCTCTGAGTGATTCCTGCTACCCCCATCATCCACGTCGACTGCCCTGAGGCCATACCCCTCCCGTTGGGGGTGATACTATCACGCTGCACAATCCTACCACCGGCCTCAGCGGTCTGCCCTGCAGCGGCAGCTCCTTCGCTGCATTCAACGGGTGGCGTAGTCGTCCAACATCTACCGCTAATACATCGCCGCTCAGTTTGACTCCCTGGGCACGGACCGGGTCACCGCCACGAGACTACAACCCTCAACAGATCCGGCTCCGAGTAAGCTCCCGTGCGCGCGATGCCGCGCGACGAAGGCCCAGGGGTGCCGACGAAGGCCCAGGGGTGCGTCACTTCCAGTCACTTAGCCACCACCACCACCACCCTGTCTTCCACACGGTCAAGTCTCGGTAGATGTGAGTCTGGACCACATATTCCTCACCCTGATCCTCCTTCCTCCCACCATGCCGAGTACCCAGGGACAACTGATCCCACACTTGGACACTCTGAAGAGCTGTTCACTTTTCCATTTATTGATTCGGGCCTCTCGTCTGGTCCACTTGAAGTGGGGCAAGAGGAGATCGCATGTAGCGATGCCCAAATATTTGAGCAGCCACGGTCACATGAAGGCGACGGTGGGAAAGTGTCACAAGAGGTGGACGATGATGAGACACAATTGCCAGAAAGTCAGGAGGAGGACCAGGGTGCGGAAGTGGAAGACCAGGTGGTGGATGATATAGTGACTGACCCAACCTGGCAAGAGGACATGCAGAGTGAGGAGAGCAGCACACAGGGGGAGGGAGGCAGAGCACCCTAACAGGCAGGAAGAAGCAGTGTGGTGGCTGCAGACAGAAGGAAGGCAACCGTTCCCCGTAACACCAACACAAAGGAAGTTGCCAGTACAACTGTTAGATCTTCCCGAGTCTGGTTGTTTTTAAAGACTCTGCCGATAACCCCAAAAAGGCCATTTGCACCACCTGCCAGGCCAGCATCAGCAGGGGTGGCAAAACGACCAGCCTGACCACCACCAGCATGATCAGGCACATGGCAGCAAAGCACCCGACTCTGTGGGACGAACCCCAGGGTCCAGGAACAGTGTCTGCGGGTGGCACCATTGCTTCTTCTGCTGTCGTGCATGCAAGCCAATCCCCTGTCCATGGTGCATGCGAAGATGCCTCCTGCCGTGCACCTGTGGTTGCACACTCTCAAGTAGCAGCATCAGGAAGCACGTCCATGTCCTTGTCCCAGCGCAGCGTTCAGTTGTCCATACCCCAGTCCTTGGAACGCAAGCGCAAATACGCAGCCAACGCCCCACAGGCCACACTACTAAATTCTCACATTTCACGACTGTTTACGCTCGAAATATTGCCTTTTAGGCTCGTGGAGAAGCATTCCACAACCTGATGGTGGCGGCAGTCCCTCGGTACTCGGCCCCCAGCCGCCACTATTTCTCCAGGTGTGCCGTCCCCTCATTACACAAGCACGTGTCCCAAAACATTAGCCGTGCCCTCAACAACGCAGTTACCGGGAAAGTCCACCTAACCACGGAAACGTGGACAACTGCTTATAGGCAGGGACGGTACATCTCGCTGACGGCACACTGGGTTAACATAGTGGAAGCCGGGACCCAGTGGGACCTTGGGACGGAGCACGTCCTCCCAACGCCAAGGATTGCGGGCCCTAGGTCAATCAAGGTTGCCCCCACAGTCTACAGTTCCTGCACCTCCTCCTCCTCAGCCTCCTCCTCCTTTTCAGCCTCCATCTCCGAAATGACTACATCAGTCACAAGCTGGAAGCAATGCCTCGGCCAAGCGGCAACAGGCTGTGCTGAAGCTAATATGCTTAGGTGACAAACCGCACAATGCTGAAGAGTTGTAGACAGCTCTGAAAGAGCAGGCCGATCTGTGACTCAAACCGCTGAACCTACAGCCAGGCATGGTTGTGTGTGACAATGGCCGGAACTTCGTGGCGGCTCTGAGGCGAGGCGAGCTCACACACGTACCATGCCTGGCCCATGTGCTTAACCTCGTGGTTCAGCAGTTTCTCAAATCCTACCCGGCGCTGTCGAATCTGCTTGTTAAAGTACACCGCCTGTGTGCCCTTTTTAGAAAGTCACCTACAGCTTCCGCCGCCCTTGCCGTGTTTCAGCAGCGTTTGCAGCTTCCGGCTCACAGACTGGTGTGATGTCCCCACGCGTTGGAATTCTACACTGCAGATGTTGGGAAGGATTTGTGAGCAGAAGAGGGCAGTTGTTGAGTACCAGCATCAACAAGGCCGTCGGTATTCAGTTCAGACTCCACACATAAGACCTCAGGAGTGGACAGGGATGTCAGACATATGTACCATCCTCCAAAACTTTGAGGACTCCACCAAGATGGTGAGTGGCGATGACGCCATAATTAGCGTCACCATCTCGCTTCTCTGTCTTCTGAAACGCTCTCTGCTCACAATCAAAGAGGATGCATTGCAGGCGGAGCACGATGAGATAGAGCAAGGAACCATAGAGGGTGATTACACACAGCCCAGCCTTATCTCATCCCAACGTGGATTGGGTGACAATGAGGAAGAGAAGGAGGAGGAGGAGGAAGGACAGGAGCTCGTTTCATGCGCTATAGACGGTACTACCTGCACAGCTGTCATACCGTCTGTTCAGCGTGGATGGCCAGAGGACAGAGAAGAGGAGGAGAAGGAGGTCAGTCATCCTCTTTGTGAGGACACGGAAGTCTTGCCTGTTAGTAGCCTGGCACGCATGGCTGAGTTTATGTTAAGCTGCCTTTCCCATGACCCTCGTGTTCTCAAAATTTTGGGTGACAGTCATTACTGGTAGGTGACACTTCTAGACCCACGCTACAAGGAGAACTTTATATCTCTTATTCCTGAGGCGGACAGGTGTACAAAAATGGGGCTGTACCAGAAGGCCCTTGTTGCGGAACTATTAAAAAAATTCCCATCTGAAAACGCTGGCGGCAGAGGGCACACTTCGTTGGACAACCAAGGAGTACAGGCGAGAGAGACACAACTTCAATCCAGCAGAGGCAGGGGAACACTGTCAAAGTTCTGGGAGAGTTTTCTCAGCCCCTCCCATCGCACAGGCCCTGAGGCGTGGGGTACTATCACAAGGAGTGCAAAGTTTGGGAAGATGCTGAGGGAGTAGTTTGCCGACCGTACCAACGTCCTCCGTGATTCCTCTTTGCCTTTTAATTATTGGGTATCCAAGCTGGATACGTGCAATGAATTGGCTCTCTATGCCTTGGAGGTCCTGGCCTGCCCTGCCGCCAGCGTTTTCTCAGAGCGGGTTTTTAGTGCCGCTGGTGGAATTATAACTGATAAGTGCATCTGCCTGTCAACTGAAAATGCTGACAGGCTGACAATTATAAAAATGAACAAGGGCTGGACTGGGCCAGACTTCTCAACACCACCGAATGATAGCAGCGTAACATAAACTCAAATCCAGTGTCTTTTCTTGGGAGGTGTATTCCCATGCACCTTTTCACACCCACACATGGGTATACGCTTCCTGATTTTGGCTATTTGCTCTTGTCCTCCTCCTTCTCCTCATCCTCCACCACCATATCACCAGGGTGACCGTGGTCCGTGATGCAACACCCACATAATTTTTTTAAAGGGTGTTTATGATGCCCGTAAAAAAAAAAATTATACAGTATGTTCATGTATACCCCCCAGGGGTAAATGTTTGTCAACCCATACACTTAGTGCATGGGCATTACAAGTATAGGAGGCTCGCTCTTTTCTAATGGGAACATTTTTTTATGAGGCCCTCCTCCACGTCTCTTCTAAGGGGCATTGGAGTGCTTCCCAATTTTTGGCAGCCCTTGTATTCACTGCATAGACCAACACTATGGGAGACCCACTTCCTAATAATGGGAATATTTTTTTATGAGGCCCTCCTCCACATCTCTTCCAAGGGGCATTGGAGTGCTTCCCAATTTTTGGCAACCCTTGTATTCACTGCATAGGCAAACAAAATGGGAGACCCACTTCCTAATAATGGGAACATTGTTTTCAGGAGGTCCTCTGACCTCCACGTCTCTTCCAAGGGGCATTGGAGTGCCTCCAAATTTTTGGCAACCCTTGCATTCACTGCATAGGCAAACAAAATGGGAGACCCACTTCCTAATAATGGGAACATTGTTTTCAGGAGGCCCTTTGACCTCCTCGTCTCTTCCAAGGGGCATTGGAGTGCCTCCAAATTTTTGGCAACCCTTGCATTCACTGCATAGGCAAACACAATGGGAGACCTACTTCCTAATAATGGGAATATTGTTTTCAGGAGGCCCTCCTCTAAGTCTCTTCAAAGGGGTATTGGGGTGCATCCAAATTTTCAAAGTGGTATTGGGTGCGTCCAAATTTTGGTCAGCCCTGGCACTCACTGCATACGCAATAACAGTATAGGAGACCCACTCTTTAGTAATGGGAACAATAAAACATAGCCGGCTGTTGGCTCTCTAAGAATAGTGAGGGCCGACTGCTGGCCCTTTAAGAATAGTAAAGGCCGCCTGATGGCCCTATAAAAATAGGCTTTGTGACTCTCAGAGTCCCTCCTTCATAAATGAAACACGATATGTCTGATGATATCTCACACACCACATGGCCAGATAAGGTTGTAAAATGTTAGAATGACATTTCCTGGTGAATGCATTTGTCACGGTTGAATGCAATGCAAAAGTGAAAAAACTCATCAAAAACGTTACGTGTGAACATAGCCCAAGGTGTGGAGGAGCATTTTTGTTTTTGGTTATTTATTTTGCTTTATATACAAGTCATTACCCTGGAAAGGATGTTCCTTAACATATTTCCCAGGAAATTCCATTTTGGTTTCCTTTTGGTATGTTTTATTGTGAGTCCGTAAAAGTGGCGTAATACCTGGTGGGAGTCAGAAATGCTTCCAGGGGTCTTCCCCATGCTGTTCCCATGTCATTGAGCACTGTTCCCATTGATTTGGGCAATTTTTAGGCCCTCTGCAGACCGCCGGGGGGAGCCGCCTGAAAAATGCTCGAGTTTCCTATAGACTTACATTGGGCTCGTTGCTCGTGTCGAGCACCCTAGTTTTCCAATGTGCTCTCCCGAGCATTTTAGTGCTCGCTCATCACTAAGTGCTACATTTACACATTTACATAAGTAATAAGAGACCCATTGTCCTCATGATTGGTGGGAGTCCTAATGGTCGAACCCCAGAAATCATACAATTATCTGCTATCTTGTGGATAAGTGTTATTGATAAAATATCCCCCTTAAACTTTTGACTTGTTTGCACCACAACCAAGCCCACCAGGGAAAATGCCTCATCCTCATGCAGGGTGCTGTGATCAACCCCAATCTTCTTACATATGCTCACTTCTGATTAAAAGGGGAAAGGGTTAGACCCCTGACAATCACTGATGTTACTAGAATCCTTCGGTCTTGCATATTCGCAGACAATTTGGTAGCGTCTCATTGCCGTCTACAGGTCTTATTGCACCTCGTCTTTTGCAATTAGCCAATCTCACTGAGAAAATATTGCAGTTGCTTGGAGCGGTGTTTCACCATTCAGTGTTTCACCAGTCGGACAATTATTTCCTGTGGTTTATTAAACAGCTAATATAGCAGACATGTCAGGATCTCACATATACTCATAAATTACTGTGCGGTTCACTGACTTCCACATCCGCCAGGATGCCATACTGCTTCTCAATAACTTCCTGCCAGCGCTGACTATTATCTCCCAGTATTTCCCTGAGTTCTCACCCATCATTTATCTCATAGAAAAACATATTAAGGGAAATTATCCTGGTAATAGGAAGTTTTAATGGTAAAGTCACAGGTAACTTTGAAACCATTCCTAGCTTAAAATGAATATCTACCCCTGAATACCATTTTTTGTCTAAGGCTATGTTCACACGTTACATTTTTGCAGCATTTATTTCTGCAGGCAAAACCAACTCTCTTTGCAGTAAAGAAGCTGTTTACAAAAAGATGATTGTTCTGCATTTTTGCTACATTTTTGGGGTGCATTTTTTGCAGTGTTTAAGCTTAGTTTTTTTGCTGCAGATTATATGTGTGATTTGTCTGCAATACATATTTAATAAAGTTAGTTTTATTTGCCAAAAACACAGCAAAAACGCAAGGCTGCATTTTTTTTGCAGCTTTTAATTTGCATAAAAAAAAGTTGAAAAAAAAAATCCGCTGCAAAAACTCAACATGTGACCATAGCATAGAACATAGAAAATATGCAACACCAAAAACTCACCAAAAGCTCATGGTGGGAATGTAGCCATAGAAAGCAATGAGAAAGTAAAAAAAAAACACTGCATAAAACGTGACTGCTTCTTCTAAACATTTTTTGGTGAACAAAACTAACTTTATTAAACTTGTACTGTAGAAAAATCACACATGTATTCCAGCCCCAAAAAAAGTTGCAAAAATGCAGCGAAAACTACAAAAAACGTGCATTTTGAACAGTGTTCTTACTGCCAAGAGGGCAGGTTTTGGCTGCAGAAAAAAACTCACTCCCTCGTAGATTGTGAGCCCTCGCGGGCAGGGTCCTCGCTCCTCCTGTACCTGTCGCTGTCACATTGTGTTCAAGATTATTGTAATTGTTCTTGTATTATACCCCTTTTTCACATGTAAAGCACCATGGAATAAATGGCGCTATAATAATAAATAATAATAATAATAATAAAAAACGCAATGTGTGAACATAGCCTAAACATATGCACAGTAAGTCGTTTTTACAAACCTTTTTCCTGCAGCCTTTTTCAAATCATCTTTTTCTTGAAGCCCTTTTATAAGGAGTATGTTCACACATGGCGTTTTTGCAGCGTATTCGGTTTGTTAAATATGCAACATGTTTTTTCCTGAAGAGTTTTCCAAAGCCTTTTTTTCATGATACGGTTTATTCATGGTTAATTAAAAGTTTACACCCCCCTTCCTAGTTTGTTACCACCCCATATAAAAAAGGTTAGTTACAATAATTCAGACCTGTTGCAACCACATCCACAGAAAGAAGGAGTAAGGAACAACATGGCAACCAGAAGAACCTCAGCACTACACCGGATGGTGGATATAAGTGTGGGGTCACTCATCGAAGAGGCAAGTGTCAATGGCTGATCCATACATTGCTAATGCTCATACAGTGGGGAAAAAAAGTATTTAGTCAGCCACCAATTGTTAAGTTCTCCCACTTACAAAGATGAGAGAGGCCTGTAATTGACATCATAGGTCGACCTCAACTATGAGAGACAAAATGAGGAAACAAATCCTGAAAATCACATTGTCTGATTTGGAAAGAAATTTTTTTTCAAATTTTGGTGGAAAAAAAGTTTTTGGTCAATTACAAAAGTTCATCTCAATACTTTGTTATATATCCTTTGTTGGCAATGCCAGAGGTCAAACGTTTTCTGTAAGTCTTCACAAGGTTGGCTCACACTGTTGCTGGCATGTTGGCCCATTCCTCCATGCAGATCTACTCTAGAGCAGTGATATTTTGGGGCTGTCGCTGGACAACACGGACTTTCAACTCCCTCCAAAGGTTTTCTATAGGGTTTAGATATGGAGACTGGCTAGGCCACTCCAGTACCTTGAAATGCTTCTTACGAAGCCACTCCTTTGTTGTCCTGGTGGTGTGCTTGGGATTATTATCATGCTGAATGACCCAGCCATGTTTCATCTTAAATGCCCTTGCTGATGGAAGGAGGTTTGCACTCAAAATCTCACGATACATGGCCCCATTCATTCTTTCATGTACACGGATCAGTCGTCTTGGTCCCTTGGCAGAGAAACAGCCCCAAAGCATGATGTTGCCACCCCCATGCTTCACAGTAGGTATGGTGTTCTTTCGATGCAACTCAGCATTCTTTCTCCTCCAAACATGACGAGTTGTGTTTCTACCAAACAGTTCTACTTTGGTTTCATCTGACCATATCACATTCTCCCAATACTCTTCTGGATCATCCAAATGCTCTCTAGCAAACTTCAGATGGGACCGGACATGTAATGGCTTAAGCAGGGGGACATGTCTGGCACTGCAAGATCTGAGTCCTTGGCGACATAGTGTGTTACTGATGGAAGCCTATGTAACGTTGGTCCCAGCTCTCTGCAGGTCATTCACTGGGACCCCCCCGTGTGGTTCTGGGATTTTTGCTCACCGTTCTTTAGATCATTTTGACCCCACAGGGTGAGATCTTATGTGGAGCCCCAGATCGAGGGAGATTATCAGTGGTCTTTTATGTCTTCCATTTTCTAATTACTGCTCCCACAGTTGATTTCTTCACACCAAGCTTCTTGCCTATTGCAGATTCAGTCTTCCCAGCCTGGTGCAGGGCTACACTTTTGTTTCTGGTGTCCTTCGACAGCTCTTTGGTCTTCACCATACTGGAGTTTGGAGTGTGACTGTTTGAGGATGCGGACAGGTGTCTTTCATACTGATAACAAGTTCAAACAAGTGCCAGTACTACAGGTAATGAGTGGAGGACAGAGGAGCCTCTTAAAGAAGAAGTTACAGGTCTGTGAGAGACAGAAATCTTGTTTGCTTGTAATTGACCAAATGTTTATTTTCCACCAAAATTTGAAAAAAATTTCTTTCCAAATCAGACAATGTGATTTTCAGGATTTGTTTTCTCATTTTGTCTCTCATAGTTGAGGTCTACCTATGATGTCAATTACAGGCCTCGCTCATCTTTTTAAGTGGGAGAACTTGCACATTTGGTGGCTGACTAAATACTTTTTTTCCCCACTGTATGTGACAGATTAATCAGATCTTTTTTGTGATCACTGTTTAGTTCACCCTCACCTCGTGTGGCATTGTCCATTTGTTTTTTTTTACTGTGGTGGTATTCAATGGCGTAACTAGAGTCTGATAGACAAAATTTGATGCAAAATTTGGACCTGGGCCCCCACCTGCATTTTCTTCAGATGTATGGACCCATGTAGCGTTCCAGTTCCTTTGAAGATATATGTGTTAACCCTCTCATTTAACTATGTCCCCCATCCTGTAATAAAGTCCATGATCCTAGCCCCTTCTTGTAATAATGTCTTCCATCCTGAGCCCCTTCCTGGTATAATGTCTCCCTTTTCTGGTATAATGTCCCCTATACTGGGCCCCTTCCTGGTATAATGTCCCCCATCTTGGTCATTTTCCTGGTATAATGTCACCCATTCTGGCCCTTTCTAGTAGTAATGTACCCTCTCCTGGTATAATGTCATAAATCCTTGGGTTCTTCCTGTAATAATGTCCCTGTTCTGCGGCTCTTCTCCTACAAATATAAAAAAAAATAAACGATTCTACTCACCTTCCTCTGCTCCAATGAGGTGTGATGTCCTCTTTCATAGCCGGTGTAGAAGCTGGCAGCTGACTTCAGCATACAAGGGACAAGCAACACATGACGTCACTGACATGCCCCGCCAGTGACTTGCACGCTGTCAGCTGCCGGTGTCTGATTGGCCAGCGGCATGTATTGTGTGCAGGATCCTGTCGGGTCTCTGCACTGCAACATATTTCAGCTGAATGTTTGTCCCGAAATAGCTGCTGGAGTCTACAGGTGCATCTCACTAAATTAGAATATCATCAAAAAGTTAATTTATTTCAGTTCTTCAATACAAAAAGTGAAACTCCTATATTATATAGAGTCATTACAAACAGTGATCTATTTCAAGTGTTTATTTCTGTTAATGTTGCTGATTATGGCTTACAGCCAATGAAAACACAAAAGTCATCATCTCAGTAAATTAAAACAATTACCAAAAAACATCTGCAAAGGCTTCCCAAACATTTAAAAAGGATCCCTTAGTCTGTTTCAGTAGGCTCCACCATCATGGGGAAGACTGCTGACTTGACAGATGTCCAGAAGGAAGTCACTGACACACTCCACAAAGTCCCAGAGTCTGGAGGAAGAGTGGAGAGGCCACAATCCAAGCTGCTGGGGGTCTAGTGTGAAGTTTCCACAATCAGTGATGGTTTGGGGAGCCATGTCATCTGCTGGTGTAGGTCCACTGTGTTTTATCAAGACCAAAGTCAGCGCAGCCGTCTACCAGGACATTTTAGAGCACTTCATGCTTCCCTCTGCCGACAAGCTTTTTGGACATGGAAATGTCATTCTCCAGCAGGACTTGGCCCCTGTCCACACTGCCAAAAGTACCAATACCTGGTTTACAGACAACAGTATCACTGTGCTTGATTGCCTAGCAAACTTGCCTGACATTAACCCCATAGAGGATCTATTATAGAGAATCTATGGGGTTTTGTCAAAAGGAAGATGAGAGACACCAGACCCAACAACGCAGACGAGCTGAAGGCTGCTATCAAAGCAACCTGGGCTTCCATAACACCTCAGCAGTGCCACAGGCTGATCACCTCCATGCTACATTGCCCATTGATGCAGTAATTGATGCAAAAGGAGCCCCGGCCAAGTATTGAGGGCATTTACTGAACAGACATTTCAGTAGGCCAATATTTCGGATTTTAAAATCATTTTTCAAGCTGTTGTTATAAAGTATTCTAATTTACTGATATAATGACTTTTGTGTTTTCATTGGCTGTAAGCCATAATCATCAACATTAACAGAAATAAACACTTGAAATAGATCACTCTGTGTGTAATGACTCTATATAATATGGGTTTCTCTTTTTGTATTGAAAAACTGAAATAAATTAACTTTTTGATGATAATCTAATTTAGTGAGATGCACCTGTATTTTGTCCACTGCTATTTAGGCAAAGTACAGTATCTTTGACCAGAGTCACTTGTTGGTTCTTTGCACTTTTTTGTTTTTTGTTATGTAATGGTACTGAAGCCTAAGGCTATGTGCCCACGATGCAGAAATGAAGCAGAAAATTTCTGCAGCATTTCTGCATCTCCCTGGCAGAAAAAACGCATGCAGATTGTGCATGCGTTTTTCCTGCAGAATACATGCGGAAAACATGCGGACTCACATGTGTTTCCATATGCGTTTTACCGCATGCGTTTCCGCATGTGGACTGACAAGCACTTTCCAGGTGATTTTAGCATCACTTGGAAAGTGCTTGACAACTAGGTCACACTATATAAATCCATGCAAACAGCATGGATTTATATAGTGTGACCGTTAAAATAAAAAAATAAAGCTATACTTACCTCCGATGCCCCGCGTGTGCTGTCGCGCTCGTCCTGGCTTCTTCCGGGTTGCCGGCACATCGCGAGACAGCCTGCGGTCACATCACCGCGACGTCATCTCAGGTCCTGGAAGGAGAAGCGCTGCAGGGGCCGCCGGACAGGTGAATATAAACTTTATTTATTATTTTATTCTTTTTTTTACAGGTACAATGGTACCCAGGTCTGGATGAGAGTCTCCTCTCCTCCAGAACTGGGTACCATCCGCACATTGAAACGCATATTATCCGTGTGTACAAATGTACAGACACGGATTATATGCGTCTCAATGCAAGTCAATGGCGGCGCTTCCGCAAAATTAATGAACATGCTGCGGATTTATGAGCGCTGCAGAAACGCTGCGGAAAAATCCGCAGCATGTGCATTGACATTGCGGAATGCCATTGGGGACCATGGGGTGCGGATTACCAAGCGTTTTTGATGCGTTTCCGCTGCGGAAATTCCACAGCGGAAACGCATGAAAAACGCATCGTGGGCACGCAGCCTTAGGAGCAGTACTGTAGCTACCAGGGAGGGGGAAGGTATGGTGCCATCTTCCCGACCCTGCGCTTAGAGGGGCTCACTAGCCTTAACTGTATCGGCGTGTGCAGCAAGGGGCTATTGGTACATTTTTAAAGGGGTTGTCCACTACTAGGACAACCCCTTCTTGAGCTACATTTTTGGCCCCTATAAAATAAAAAAACCTATACTCACCTCCGATGCTGGCGCCATTCCAACGGTGTCGGCACTCACGCTCCCGGGACACTCGTGCTGTTGTTGTGACATGTGATGCCCGGCGCCCAATCAGCGCTGACGTCACTGTCTCCACCTTTGTACAGAGTGAACGTAAAGAGGAAGTGAGAGATCAGCTGCAGCCCTGACTTCCTCTTCATGTTCAATTACTAAGAAGGCGTAGAGAGTGACGTCAATGCTGATTGGGTGCCGGGGTCACGTGTCACAACAACAGCATGAGAGTCCCGGGACCGTGAGTGCCGACACCGCTGGAACCGAGCCAGCACAGAAGGTGAGCATAAGCTTTTTTAATTTATCGGAGCCAAACATTTAGTTCAAGAAGGGGTTGTCCACTACAAGAAGGGGTTGTCCACTACAAGAAGGGGTTGTCCTAGTAGTGGACAACCCCTTTAACAACTACTTTATTTTATTTTCCTTTTTGTTTGGAAATTCTGGAGACAAAATGACCTTTCAAATTTTGCTTTCATTTGCAGTTGCTTTTTTTGTTAGCAATCCATACAAGAGCAGCATATACGGCAGGGCCACACGTTTTATGTGATCCAACCAACCAGTAAATTATTTGTTGATGGCAAAATAAATGTTTGGACAGGAGTTTTGTGCATGTTTAAAATGTTCATTTCTTTACATTTAATACAGAGTTGGACAACAAAAAAATGGAGGAAGTGGTGCAGACCGCATCAGTAATCCGATCCAGACTCACCAGACAAGTGGCTCCTGAAACTGACTGACAAAACCTGATAAATGAATGATTCACCACAAACACAGCAAAACCTGTTTTTACACTTGCTCATTGCTTTATAAGGTGGCCAAGAAGAGATATTGGTATTGTACCATTGTATTCATCACGATGCCTTATTGTTCTGCGCCATAGACAGTTATTTCAGAGGTTGTGATGTACAAAACCTCCTGAAAGTTATTGTGCACAGTGATTACTAAAGAGAAAATTAAGGGGTAATACAAAAACCCTATTCAAACCTACCTAAGAAGTGACTTAGTGTCCTTTCCAAAACTCAATCCTGATGGGCTTTTTTTCACCAGTTTCATTCTGGATTGATTATGGAATAATTATTATTTTGCCTGGAGTATAAGTATGTCTGGTGCAGAGCAAAGCTGGGACTTATTTGCAGAGAACTAATATTTTGGGCACTTTGTTGCACAGCGGGCACAGTACTTGGAATAACAGCATGATGGCACAGTATTGGGTATGTGTGTAGATATCTTGCCTGGGAGAAGATGTCATGGTGTTCTGGGCTGGGAAGAGAAGAAAAAAACAAAACAATGTCTGCAAGAGAAGATGTAACAATTAATAACTTAGGGGTAAATTAACTCCCTTGGATAAAATGATTGGAACACAAAGAAGTTCACCTCACACAGCTGGACTTAAGTAGCTTTATATACTACAAAATCCCAAATTCTTCTTCTTTATTTCATATGGGTTTTGAAGGCATAAAGGATGAAACATATGGATCCCAACTCAACCAAGGACTCTACTTCTTCCTCCTTTGAATTTCCAGATTTATGACTTTTTGACACTTCAGGAGCTAAAAAAAAAAAGTTCTTCACTGGTAAAAATGAGTCGAGTAGATATAAAAATCTTGTAAATCCTCCATAAACTTGTATCATGTCGGTTTTCCTACATATATCTATAAAGCTCCTCGTTTATTTTGCCAAGACATTGTGGATGTCACCTAGACTTGAGTTCACCTACGGGGCAAAAACGTGTCTTAAACTTTATTTTGGCATTACCGGCAGCCCGAATTACACAGTAGTAATACAAGTCCACATGATTATTTGAAGCAAGTCCAATAAAAAGATAACGCCACATTCCAGGCAAAAGGGCCAAAGTACCCAGATTTCTAAATATATACTGGGCGCAGTCTCTTCTTGGCATGTTTGAGCTGTTATATATGTGTAAAAACATTGGCATTCCTCATACACTTGTGTGATACAATATAAGTCTCATTTATGGAGAAAACTCTTTATTTCTTATGAACTCAGTAAGGGGGGTTCTGAGATTGAGCCCCTGTGTAAGAAGTTTTTTTTATACTTTGCCCGGATTAAGACTATGCCAAAGGGTATTTGCACTGGAATCTACTTTATAAATGCACATGCTGATTATCCCTATTTATTAGGGGCTTAGAAAGGTGTGAGCACCCATCACTTTCTGGCATGTCACTTATCGAAACAGTTTTCAAATCCACAGAGTAAAAATCTGCAGCCACATGAACGGTAATGCGCATTTACTTATTAATACAGTAGCAAGTAGTCTACCGGGGACTTTTGTGCTAATACTGCCGTGTCTGTAATGTTTGGGCATTGCCAGTGTTAAAGACACCCATACACGAGACAAAAATGAACCGAAGAACGGTCATTCGTCATTGGAAAAAAAAACTCTTCAATTTAATCTGCCGAGTTAGATTTTTTATGGTTCATGATACAGCCAGTGCTTATCATCTAGCCGAAAAAATCCAACATGTCTGATAGGTCTTTCAAACAGTAACCAACATTTGTCGGCCATCAATCGAAATGAACAATCACATGGGTGGCAAACTGATTGCATCCGAGTGCTGTCCGTGACCATAGACTTGTGTGGTGCCCCCCGGCTCAGTCGCTACAGAGGTACTGCATCTCACCCAGAGGTGTGGTACCCCACTCTCAGGTATGGAGGGAGTACTACCCGGGACCCACCCACCTGCATCCAACACTACACCATTCCAGACCAGCAGGAGGGGCAAGATGCACGTGTACAATGCTGAGCCCTGTCCCTGGTTGGAAGGGGGGGGGACCCACAGAGGGGGAACCATGTAGTGGGTGTGGGTGTAGGAAGTAGTTCAGGGGAGCACCGTCAGGAAGAGTATAAAAAGAAGGTAGAAGGTTCTAGAACAAGCCAGTCTCCTGCTCCAGTGCTGGGAGCAGGAGTGCAGTGTGAGTACAGAGGAGAAACAGGTGGGAGTGGGAGCTCAGAAGGAGCTCCGCTCAGGAGAAAGAAGAGTGGGCCTAGTCTGAGAGGCCCAGGAGAGAGAGTGAGAGAGGACGGGAGCAGAGGGAAAGCTCCAGAGACAGAGGGGATCCCAGGGGCACGGTGAGTGCAGGAAGCCACCCTTACGGACGTGGAGGGATCAGGCCGCAGAGGGGACCGGCCCCTAAACTAGTGGAGAAGAATCAGGCTCAGCTAGATAACCGGAGGCTACTGTACTTTCAAGGTGCAGCTGCCCACTACCACAATTATATCGCCAAAAAGGTGGCCGCATAGGGTCCAGGGGACTGCAGGTCGCCCGACAAGATCTGAGGCAACTGGCTTGGGACACTGATTGTGAGGCGCAGGGCAGGAGGGTGAGAGCCAGCACAGAAAGACGACCGAGGAAGGAACATAGAACAGGGACCTGTTTAAGCATTCTTGAAATACCTGAGAGCTGCTTGGTGAACACAGGACGACATGGGTGGTTATAAGCTGGCAGTTGTAACCTGGAGCAGCGTGATAACTGTGAGTAAACCTTGAAGACTGCACCCCACTGTGTCCTGGAATTATTGCTGCGCCATCACCAGCCCTGCACTACACAGCACTAGCAACATCTACCTCATAACATCACTATACTGCCCTGGAGCTTAGCGCTGCCTGTGGAGAGCTGAACCAACTCTGCTGTGTCACCATCAGCTCCAGAGGATCTGCACCGCAGTGGCGGCCCCATATAGCTGCATACCATAGGTGGCGTCACAAACATTATCTATAAAAACTTTATTCCCCTTTTACTACTTCTCCTTTTATTGACCGCCCTGGGTCACGGACCGGGTCACTGCCACTGTGACATCCCCCAGCATCGACCAGCCCGGTACCGAGTACCCCATGGCCCAGGGGTCGCGTCACTTGTATGGATGACTTTTTTTCATCCTTGATACCAGTAAAAAAATCGGACATGTCTCTGTGGTTTGTGTACTGACAGATGATCAGCAAAAAAAAACACAGACATGTGGAGAGTCCCATAAAGTATAATGTGTTCTATTCATGAAAATCACCAATACGTTTGTGAAAATCACACCTGAGCAATGCCCGCGACTAGTTTCTCCATACAGGAGGTGTCTTGAAGCTTCATCACCAACAAAGACTTTTATACGAAGTATTAATTAAATTTCAGTAAGCGAAGTCAATACTTTTTCCCTGTGTCATTTGTCATTATTACACATACAGTGATGTGAAAAAGTGTTTGCCCCCTTCCTGATTTCTTATTTTTTTGCATGTTTGTCGCACTTAAATGTTTCAGATCACAAAACAAATTAAAATATTAGACAAAGATTGTTACGGGTCCGGGTGGTGCAACCACTGTGCCGTAGTAGAAGGACCGACCCTGGCTACATGACGGCTTATTCGACTCCGTGAACCATGGAGGGACCGGGAAGTTGGACCAGGTGCCACTCTGGGACCGACTTCGTGAGAGAGCAGACAACTCCCACAGGACTGACAGCCGAAGCTGACAGGCACGGCAGATGACCACGGCTGGTAGGCAGGCATTCAGCGCAGGTAGACAAGCAGGCTTGGCTGGCAGACTGACAGGTGGACACAGCTGATATACAGGCTGGCGGGCACGGCTGATAGACAGGCTGGCGGGCACGGCAGATAGGCAGGCTGGCAGACAACACTGGAACCTGAGGGCTGGAGAGAGTGTAAGAACACTAACAACAACTTTGCACAGGCACCTCCATTTTGGTGGAGGTGCCTTAAATAACAGAAGTCCTCCGGCCATTGGCCGGGGACATTTTAGGACGGTGCGCTTGGCCCTTTTAAGAGGCAGGGAGCGCGCGTGCGCCCCAAGTACAGTGCCCAGGGATCTGCGCGCGGTGCGCGCTCCCCGGGTGGACACGGTGAGAGACTCAGACAGAGGGGTGGAGGACGCCGGACCAAGGCCTCGGCGGTAAGTGAATCGACGACTCTGCCAGGCAGGAGGCAAAGACTCCGACGCCACAGTATACCCCCTTTACGCCCCCTCTTCTTCAAGCCTGCAAGAAATTTCTCCAGAAGAAGAGGAGCATGAATGTTCTCCCTGGGCTCCCATGACCTCTCCTCAGGACCAAACCCCTTTCAATCCACAAGAAACAAAGTCTTTCCTCTTACCCTTTTGGTGGCCAAAATGCTCTCTACCTCAAAAATGTCCTCAGCGGAGGCTGGAGCTGGAGTGGTACCCGGATCATCAGAGAAGGAATTGAGGACTACAGGCTTGAGGAGAGACATGTGAAAGGAATTGGAGATTCGTAACGAGGCAGGGAGTTTCAACTTGTACGCCACTGGATTTATTTGGCTCCGAATTTCGAAAGGAACAATGAACCACGGACCCAACTTGTATGAAGCTATCTTGAGATGAACATACTTAGAGGAAAGCCAGACCTTGTCCCCTGGATGGAATAGAGGTGGTTCCAGAAGTCTCTTGTCTGCATGTCTCTTCATCCACTCAGAGGACTGCAGCAGCGCAGTTTTAGTGTCCTCCCAAATTACAGAAAAGTCTTTGACGAGAGACTCCGTCGCAGGATTGTTAACAGAAGTGGAAACCGGAAACTGAATATTGGGATGCTGTCTGTATACCACAAAAAAATGGAGATTTGGCTGAGGATTCACTGACATGGTTATTGTAGGAAAATTCAGCCCAGGGCAGAAGCTCCACCCAGTCGCTATGGTGTGCGTTGACGAAGTGCCGAAGGAAGCTAGTGAGGATCTGATTAATAAGCTGCCTAGGCGTCTTGTTTCGGGCACAGGAAGAGCAAGCAGAGACAAAATCCACGACATCCTTGCACAAGGTCAGCCACCAATAATGTCGGAAAATTAGCAGAAGCGTCTTCCTGACCGGCATGACCTGTCAGTTTGGACGAATGACCGCAGAATAAGATCCTCCTCCTATCCGGAGCCCCCACAAAGGTCTTACCAGGAGGAAGATGAGACAAGTCAAACGGGGCGACAGTCAAAATTCTGGAGGGCTCAATGATGTGTAAAGGCTCCTCCTCTTGGTCGGTAGACAGGGAAGATCGGGAGAGCGCGTCTGCCTTAATATTCTTGTCTCCTGGACGGAAGTGGAGAGTGAAGTTGAAGCGAGAAAATAACAGAGACCATCTGGCCTGGTGAGGATTAAGTCGTTGAGCGGACTGCAAGTAGGCGAGATTCTTGTGGTCCATGTAGATGACCATCGGATGCAAGGCCCCCTCCAGCAAGAACCACCACTCCTCCAGCGCCAGTTTGATGGCAAGCAGTTCACGATCTCCAATGGAATAATTACGCTCCGAAGGAGTGAAGAGCTTGGAAAAGAAGCCACAGGTCACCATTCGCCCGAATGAGGACTTCTGGTTTAGAATGGCTCTGGCCCCAGAGGAAGAGGCATCAACCTCCAGGAAGAACTGTTTGTTACAGTTAGGATGGTGAAGCACCGGGGCAGAAGAGAATGCTTGTTTCAAGGACACAAAGGCACTTTCTGCCTCGGGAGTCCATTCCTCGGAATTAACCCCTTTGCTGGTCAGGGCAGATATGGGAGCAGTCCGGGAGGAAAAATGAGGAATGAACAGGCGGTAATAATTAGCGAACCCCAGACACCACTGAATAGCCTTCAACCCCTCAGGTCGGGGCCACTTTAGAACGGCAGACACTTTCTCGGGATCCATCTTTAGCCCGGTCTCTGAGATAATGTATCCCAGAAAGGGAAGAGAAGTCTGTTCAAAAACGCATTTCTCGAATTTGGCATATAGACGATTCTTCCTGAGCCTCTGCAATACCTGTCGAACGTCTCTTTGAAGTGAGGGCAGATCAGAAGAGAACACCAGGATATCGTCCAGGTACACTACCACACATGAATGTAGAAGATCTCAGAAGATGTCATTCACCAGTTCTTGGAAGACTGCTGGTGCGTTGCAGAGTCCGAAGGGCATCACGTGATACTCGTAGTGGCCGTCCCGTGTGTTGAATGCCGTCTTCCACTCGTCCCCCTGGCGAATCTGGATCAGGTTGTATGCGCCACGGAGATCGAGCTAAGTAAAGATCTTGGGCGCCTTTAAGGCAATCAAACAACTCGGAGATGAGAGGCAAAGGATACTTGTTTTTAATAGTAATCTGATTTAGGTCCCTACAGTCGATACAAGGGCTAAGAGAGCCATCCTTCTTCTTAACAAAGAAGAATCCTGCTCCAGCCGGAGAGGTGGATTTCTGGATAAATCCCCTAGCAAGATTCTCTTCAATGTATTCGGACATGGCACAGGTCTCGGCCAATGACAGGGATTAAATTCGACCTCGGGGTGGAGAAGCATCAGGAATGAGGTCGATAGGACAGTCATACGGCCTATGAGGAGGTAGTGTCTCAGCCTATACGTCAGCGTATGACCAGTAGGGTGTCGGCAAGCCGGGCAAATTAGCTGGAGTGGACGGAGGTCGAGCAGGACAGACAGGAACCAAGCAGGTCTTGTGACACTCTTGGCTCCAGCAGAGCACCTCTCCCGAACTCCAATCCAAAACCGGCTCGTGTGTCTGAAGCCAGGGCAGTCCAAGCAGTATAGAGTGAGAGAGGCCGGACAGCACGTAGAAGGAGATTTTCTCTGAGTGTAGCATTCCTATCTGAAGAACTACAGGCTTGGTGACGAACAAGATGGACTCTGAAAGGGGTCTCCCATCCACCGAAGAACCCACTAATGGATCCAAAAGTCATTGAATAGGGATCTGATACTGCTCCACAATGGCCTGTTGGATCTGATTCCCTGTGGCACCGGAATCCAGATAGGCAGTCTCGAAAAAATGTATCTTACCACAGGTTATCGATACAGACAGAGTCAGGGATGGAGAGGAAGAATTTTTGCCCAGGACGACCTCTCCAAGCAATCCTAGGCACTGGAGTTTCCCGGTCTCTCTGGACAAGAGCGGATTAGATGTTCTGAGCTGCCACAGTAAAAACATCTTCCCTCGGTGCGACTGACCTCCTGGCGAGACTTGACCATCTTGACCTGGTCTACCTGCATAGCCTCTGGGGTGTATGCCGAGGCAGAGGCTTGTTGAGAGACTGGCCTTTGGAAGGTTGGTGCTAGGCGCAGAGATTTTCTCTCACGGATCACTTCTTTAGAACGCTCCTGGAACCTGATGTCGATCTGTGTGGCCAAGGACACCAGGTCGTTCAGAGAGGTGGGAATTTCACGACCGGCCAGTTCGTCCTTGATCCGCCCACAAAGGCCCTCCCAAAAGGTAGACACCAGGGCCTAGTTTTTCCAGGCTAGTTCGGACGTGAGGGTACGGAAACGCACCACTGTGAGCTTTCCTCGGACGCGAGGGTACGGAAACGCGCCACTGTGAGGTTTCCTTGGCGTAGACGAAGAAGAGAGCAGGCAGTCGAAAATGTGCTGCCGTGCTCATCGAAAACTCTCCGGAAGGCCGCAAGAAAAGCCTGTAGGTTAGACACCAGAGGATCCCCTCTCTCCCATAGGGGGTTGAGCCACGCCAATGCTTTTCTGGTGTGCTGAGACATGATGAATGTTACTTTAGCCCGGTTAGAAGTGAACTGATGAGCCAGGAGGTCAAAGTGCAGCATGCACTGGTTGATAAAGCCCCGACATAGAGCGGGATCGCCGCCGAAGGGTGGTGGAGCAGAAAGTCAGGGTCCTGAGTTGGGTACCACGCCACTACTGGGTTGAGGTACCGCCAGAGTGGCTGCTGCTTGGTTAGAGGCGGACACAGCCAGGGTGGACAGTGCATCCAAGCGGAAGTTAACAGTCCACAGATAGGACAGGATTATATCCTGTTGAGATCTCTGGCGGGAGACCTCTTGGTACAGGTCAGAAAGCGAGGGAGCCCGGGAGCCTACCTGGACCGACCCTGGCTACACGGCGGCTTAGTTGACTCCGTGAACCAAGGAGGGACTGGGAAGGTGGACCAGGTGCCACTCTGGGACCGACCTCGTGTGAGAGCAAGTGACTCCCACGGGACTGACAGCCGAAGCCGACAGGCAGGGCAGATAACCACGGCTGGTAGGCAGGCAGCGCAGGTAGACAGGCAGGCTTGACAGGCAGACTGACAGGTGGACATGGCTGATAGACAGGCTGGCGGGCACGGCTGATAGACAGGCTGGTGGGTACGGCTGATAGACAGGCACGGCAGATAGACAGGCTGGTGGGCTCGGCTGAAAGACAGGCTGGCGGGCACGGCTGATAGACAGGCTGGCGGACAACACTGGAACCTGAGGGCTGGAGAGAGTGTAAGAAAACTAACAACAACTTTGCACAGGAGCCTCCATTTTGGAGGAGGTGCCTTAAATAACAGACGTCCTCTGCCCATTGGCAAAGGACATTTTAGGATGGCGCGCGCGGCCCCTTGAAGAGGCAGGGAGCGCGTGCGCCCTAAGTACAGGGCCCAGGGATCTGTATGCAGTGCGTGCACCCCGGGCAGACGCGGCGAGGGAGTCAGAGGGAGAGGTGGAGGACGCCGGACCGGGGCCGTGGCGGTAAGTGGATCGGCGTCTCTGCCGGGCAGGAGGCAGAGACGCTGACCCCACAAAGATAACACAAGTAAACACAAAATGCAGTTTTTAAATGAAAGTCTTTATTATTAAGGTAAAAAGAAATCCAAACCTACAGGACCCTGTTTGAAAATGTTATTGCCCCCTAAACCTAATAACTGGTTGGGCCACCCTTAGCAGCAACAACTGCAATCAAGCGTTTGCGATAACTGTCAATGAGTCTTTTACAACGCTCTGGAGGAATTTTGGCCACTCATCTTTGCAAAATTGTTGTAATTCATCCACATTGGAGGGTTTCCGAGCATGGACCGCCTTTTTAAGGTCATGTCACAGCATCTCAATCTGATTAAGGTCAGGACTTTGACTAGGCCACTCCAAAGTCTTAATTTTGTTTTTCTTAAGCCATGCAGAGGGGGACTTGCTGGTGTGTTTTTGATCCCTGTCCTGCTGCATAATCCAAGTGCGCTTCAGCTTGAGGTCACAAACAGATGGCTGGACATTCTCTTTCATGATTTTTTAGTAGACAGCAGAATTTATGGTTCCATTTACCACTGTCTTCCAGGTCCTGAAGCAGCAAAACAGCCACAAGCCATCACACTACCACCACCATATTGTACTGTTGGTATGATGTTCCTTTTATGAAATGCTGTGTTACTTCACCCCAGATGTAATGGGACATACACCTTCCAACAAGTTCAACTTTTGTCTCGTCAGTCCACAGAGTAGTCTTGGCGATCATCAAGATGTTTCCTGGCAAAACTCCGACGAGATGAGCCTTTATGTTCTTTTTCCTCAGCAGTGGTTTTCGTTTTGCAACTCTGCCATGCATGCCATTTTTGCCCAGTCTCTTTATTATGGTGGAGTCATGAACAATGACCTTTACTGAGGCAAGTGAGGTTTGCAGTTCTTTGGATGTTGTTGTGGGGTCTTTTGTGACCTCTTGGATGAGTTGTCGCTGCGCTCTTGGGGTAATTTTGGTCGGCCGGCCACTCCTGGGAAGGTTCACCACTGTTCCAAGTTTTCGGCATTTGTGCATAATGGCTCTCACTGTGGTTCGCTGGAGTCCCAAACCTTTAGAAATGGCTTTATAACCTTTTCCAAACTGATACATCTGAATTACTTTGTTTCTCATTTGTTCCTGAATTTCTTTGGATCGCAGCATGATGTCTAGCTTTTGAGGATCTTTTGGTCTACTTAACTTTGTCAGACAAGTCCTATTTCAGTGATTTCTTGATTGAGAACAGGTGTGGCAATAATCAGGCCTGTGTGTGGATAGGGAAATTGAACTCAGCTTCCCAAAGATATGATAAATCACAGTTAACTTATGTTTTAAAAACTGCATTTTGTGATTACTTGTGTTATCTTTGTCTAATATTTAAATTTATTTTGTGATCTGAAACATTTAAAGTGACAAACATGCAAAAGAACAAGAAATCAGGAAGGGGGCAAACGCTTTTTCACACCACTGTAACTTAATTTATAGACATCTATGGTTTGATTTCTCTGTCTGTGGATTGGATGGGTTGTTACTGACATCTGGTGCGAATTTCATGTCAAAAGCACATTTAGAAATAGATTTGCTTAGAAAATTGGTCACGTGTTCAATACTTATTTCACCCGTTGTATATATCACAAATGAAAAAAACAATTCTAAGGCATCTTATCTTACAACTCTGTGTTGGGTTATTCCTCTGTTATTACTCTTGGAAATGTATGAATAAACAGACAGTTGGATATTACCCTTCCCCTAAGGTATGAAAGTCTTAGAGGGTGTTGGTAGCATAGCTACCATAGCTAAGGACATAGCTCAGTTGTCAAGTGATATATGCATTTTCAGGAAGAATGATAGAGGAATAGAAAAATGCAGAGTTCTAAGAAACGATGCTCCAAATATAAACGAAGGCATGTCATAAGAAACTGGACTCATTTCCAGGAGGAATGATAAAGGAATAGAAAAATTCTAAGAAAAGTTGCTCCCCTCCATGTCAGGAAAGACGATAAGTCCTCTTTAATGGGGAAAATATATTGTAGATATTCCAGCTTTCACGTGGTTTTTGGGCATCAATCCATATACACTGTGTGAACCAAGCTCCTGTTCGCTTCCAAACTCCTCGAAAAGCACGTCCGCATCGTACTCTCCTCCCACCTCTCATCTAACCTACTCTTTGACAACCTTCAATCTGGCTTCCCCCACCATTCCACCAAAGCTGTCTTGACCAAATTCACCACTTACTCACTGCCAAAGCCAACAGACAATTTTCTATACTCCTCCTTCTAAACCTGTCCTCTGCCTTCGACACAGTTGACCACTGCCTCCTACTACAGATCGTCTCTTCCCTTGGTATCACAGACCTTGCCCTCTCCTGGATCTCCTCATACCTCTCTAACCGCACATTTAGCGTCTCCCACTCCCACACTGCCTCCTCACCCCACCCTCTCTCTGTTGGTGTCCATCAAGGTTCTGTCCTAGGACCCCTAGTCTTCTCCATCTATACCGTTGGTCCGGGACAACTCATAAAATCCCATGGCTTCCAGTACCATCTGTACGCTGACAACACCCAGATCTACCTCTCTTGCCCAGATGTCACCTCTCTGCTGTCCAGAATCCCGGATTGTCTATCTGTTATGTTCTGCTACCAGAGCTAAGGAAAGAGAGGAAATCTGTCCCTACGATAGAACTCAGCTGAATCCCTACGATGTAACAGGGAACCTGATCCTGCGATCAGACCTGCTAAAGTCCTAAGCTAGTCTGTACGGAGACCTATAGATGTGGGGAAGGAATCCCTACAAGTACTAAGGACTGGGAGGAAAATGGGACACCTCCTAACAGAAATAGTAGCAGACAGACAAACAAACAAAATATATAGAACATAGAGGTCCGTAGACCAAGCAAACTAACAGAGTTAGATACAGAGCACAGGCTAGCTAGAAAGTAGTTATACAATGAAGTCCAGCAAAGCCAGAAGGGCGGAGCAGGATTAAATAGGCCAACGAGGTCATGTGACCAGCAAAGGAAAAAACCTAAGAGCAAGGTTCTAACAGTACCCCCCCTTCTAAGAGGATCCTCCGGATCCCCTAGGACCAGGCTTATCAGGAAATCTCCTGTGAAACGCTCTGATAAGTCTGGACGCGGAAACATCATCTGACCTCACCCAAGAGTTATCCTCGGGTCCGAAACCTTTCCAGGCCACCAGATACTGCAAACTACCTCTATACCGTCTAGAGTTAAGGATGCGAGAAATTTCATATTCCCCGTCCTCCACCACCGGAGGAACAGAGGCAGAGGCGTCACCATCCGACACAACAGCTTTTTTTAACAGAGAGACATGAAATACCGGATTAATTCTCCAGGAGGTAGGAACCTCCAACCTAACAGCAGATTGGTTGACAACCTGAAGCACCTTAAAGGGCCCTACAAACTTGGGACCCAATTTCTTAGAAGGAATCCTCAACCGCAGATTCCTAGAGGACAACCAAACCATGTCACCAACAGCGAACAAAACCTCCTGTCGTTTCCTATCAAAGTAGTCTTTAGATTTTCTGTTGGCCTCCTGAAGATTACCACGCACATCCGTCCAAACTCTCTCCAAATCACCGGAAAAATTCTCCTCCTCAGGCACGGCAGATCCCAACTTGGAGAACGACCCAAACGACGGATGTCTCCCAGAACAACAAAAAAAAGGCGAACAACCAGCAGAAGAAGATGTATGATTGTTCAGAGCAAATTCAGCAAGTGGCAGAAACTCAGACCACCCCTCTTGATTGTCTGCCACAAAACAACGCAAGAACTGCTCAACATCCTGGTTTTTCCTTTCTGTTTGGCCATTAGATTCAGGATGATATCCGGACGAGAACGACAAATGAACTCCCAACCTGTCACAAAAGGCACGCCAAAAACGAGCCACGAACTGAGGACCCCTATCAGAAACAATGTCAGTAGGAACGCCATGAAGTCTGACAATTTCCTTGACAAAGGCCTTAGCGAGAGTTTTAGCGCAGGGCAGTTTGACGAAGGGAACCAAGTGACACATCTTGCTAAAACGGTCCACGACCACCCAGATGACAGTAAAACCCTCAGAGGGGGGAAGGTCAGTTATAAAGTCCATAGCCAAATGTGTCCAAGGAGCACTGGGAACCTCCAAAGGACAAAGCAACCCCGCAGCAGGAGTATGTGAGGACTTAGATCTAGCACATATAGTACATTGACGCACCCACTTAATGACTTCCTTCTGCCATCCAGGCCACCAAAAACTGCGACCCACCAGTCTCTTGGTCTCAGAGATTCCGGGATGACCTGCCAACCGAGATTCGTGACACTCAACAAACAAATCTCTCCTAAAGGTCCCAGGCACAAACAACCTTCCATGAGGAGTGTTAGATGGGGCATTCTCCTGTGCTTTAAGAATCTCATCTTCCAAAACTGAGTCCAAAGCAGCTATCACAACACCTTCTTGTAAAATGTTCTCCTCTTTCTCAGCACCGACTATGGGAGAAAAACTGCGAGACAAGGCATCCGCCTTAACATTCTTAGTACCAGGGATGTAAGTAACGGAGAAATTAAACCGCGAGAAAAACAGTGCCCACCTAGCCTGACGGGCATTCAGGCGCTTGGCAGCATCAAGATATATCAGATTTTTATGATCCGTAAGAACCTGAACGGGAAATTCAGCACCTTCCAAGAGGTGGCGCCAGTGTTCAAATGCGAGTTTAATAGCCAATAATTCCCGATTACCAATATCGTAATTCAGTTCAGTCTCCGAAAATTTTTTTGAAAAAAAGGCACAGGGATGTAATCCATCCCCGTTATCCTGAGACAATACTGCGCCAACCCCCACCGAAGAAGCATCAACCTCAACCAAAAACGGCTTAGTCACATCAGGCTGCATAAGGATGGGAGCAGAGGTGAACCTCTCCTTGAGATACACAAAAGCTTCAATGGCCTCAGAAGACCACTGAACCGCATCAGCACCTTTCCTGGTGAGATCGGTCAGAGGTTTGACAATACTAGAAAATTTTTTTATGAATTTTCTGTAATAATTGGCGAAACCTAAAAACCTCTGTATCGATTTCAAACCAATAGGCCTAGGCCATTCCTGTACAGCTTGAACTTTAACCGGGTCCATCTCAAAACCTTCGCTGGAGATAATGTAACCCAAAAAACTAATTCTCTGTACAGCGAACTCACATTTCTCCAGCTTAGCAAAAAGCGAATTGTCCATTAACAATTGTAATACCTCACGTACGCTCCGCCAATGAGACTCCAGATCCGGCGAATAAATCAAAATGTCATCCAAATACACAACCACATTTTTGCCGATCAAAGGTCTAAGGATGTCATTAATAAGATTCTGAAAAAATGCAGGAGCATTAGTAAGACCAAAAGGCATAACCAGATTCTCAAAATGACCCACAGGAGTGTTAAAAGCAGTCTTCCATTCGTCACCCTCCTTCATGCGCAACAGATTGTATGCCCCCTTAAGGTCAATTTTAGAGAACCACTTGGCCCCCATTAACTGGTTAAACAGATCAGGAATCAATGGCAGTGGGTAAGGATTGCGTACCGTAATTTTGTTAATCTCACGAAAATCCAGACAAGGACGTAAACCGCCGTCCTTTTTTTTTACAAAAAAAAATCCAACCGCCACAGGAGACTTAGAGGGCCTAATGTGACCGGCGGCCAAACTTGTCTGTATGTATTCATCCAAAGCCTTCCTCTCAGGAATAGTAAGGTTAAATAAACGACTTTTAGGAAGAGTCGCTCCAGGGACAAATTCAATAGAACAATCATAGTCTCTATGGGGAGGCAAAACCTGCGATTCCTTCTCAGAAAAAACTCTCCAAAAATCCTGAATAGGAACAGGCAATTCTCCCCTATCCAAAGCTGCAATACGCCCGTTACAACACTTGTCATAACATTTATGGCTCCAGGATTTAATTTCACTGGTAGACCAATCCAGTACAGGATTGTGAAATTTTAACCAGGGCAATCCCAATATTACTGGAGAAGGCAAGTTATTCAAAACTACCAAATCCAATTTCTCATGGTGAACACCATTAATAGTGAGAGGAAATTCACAGACCTTGAGAGTAATATTCTTCAAAGGGGAACCATCCACAGAAACCACAGCAATGGGGGATGATAAAGGTTCGGGTTTTAAATTGAGTCTTTCCAAGAATCCCCCATCAATTACATTCAGAGTAGACCCACAATCAACAAACACCCGAAATTCCATTAATTTTTTCTGAGCAATCGTGGAAGCAGCTAAAAATACACCCTTGGAATTTAAACAGGCAATACGGGCATGACTGACCATTTTTTTTTTCTTTCTTCATACGAAGCTCACAGCCTTTAATCAAATGACCAGATTTTCCGCAATAGAAACACAAGCCTTCAGAAAATCGACGGTCTTTTTCTTGAGAGCGAGGTGCCACCGATCCAATCTCCATCGATTCACCACTGTTAGTACACACATTCTCATAACCAGAAACTGACATAGCAGAGGATTTGCTCTCATTAACCCTTGCACGCAGTCTCCTATCCACCCATATAGCTAATTGCATAGCCTGTTGCAAATCTTCAGGTGTAGGATAAGCAATTAGCAGGTCTTTAACCCTTTCATTGAGCCCAGCAAGAAATAGACTTTTCAGAGCAGAATCGTTCCACCCTGTTTGAGTAGACCAACGACGGAAATGAGTACAATATTTTTCCACATTACCTGATCCCTGTCTCAAACGTCTTAACTCAGTCTCAGCTGATGCGACACGGTCAGGATCATCATATAATAGTCCCAAAGCAGAAAAAAAACTATCCACTGATCTGAAGCATGTATCACTAGGTTGCAAAGAAAAGGCCCACTCCTGAGGCTCTTTGCGCAAAAGTGACATTATGAACCCTATGCGCTGGGATTCATCCCCAGATTACTTGGGTCTCAAACGAAAATACAATAAGCAGGCATTTTTAAATGAAAAAAATTCTCGGTGTTCACCAAAAAATAAATCCGGCAAACATACCTTAGGCTCCAAGAAATGTGCTCCAGGACAGTTACTCACGTGCTGACGGAGCTCGGCCACCTCCAGAGAGAGTCTCTGCAGGCGATGAGCCAAATCCTGAACCGACACCATGATGGAACAGAAAAATCTTTCCTTAGAGAATTTGCAGGCTGGACTTACTGTTATGTTCTGCTACCAGAGCTAAGGAAAGAGAGGAAATCTGTCCCTACGATAGAACTCAGCTGAATCCCTACGATGTAACAGGGAACCTGATCCTGCGATCAGACCTGCTAAAGTCCTAAGCTAGTCTGTACGGAGACCTATAGATGTGGGGAAGGAATCCCTACAAGTACTAAGGACTGGGAGGAAAATGGGACACCTCCTAACAGAAATAGTAGCAGACAGACGAACAAACAAAATATATAGAACATAGAGGTCCGTAGACCAAGCAAACTAACAGAGTTAGATACAGAGCACAGGCTAGCTAGAAAGTAGTTATACAATGAAGTCCAGCAAAGCCAGAAGGGCGGAGCAGGATTAAATAGGCCAACAAGGTCATGTGACCAGCAAAGGAAAAAACCTAAGAGCAAGGTTCTAACACTATCAGCCATATTTTCCTACTTCTCCTCTCAGTTCCTAAAGCGCAACGTAGACAAAACTTAACTCATCATCTTTCCTACATCTCACCTACCTTCCCTACCTGATCTATCCATCATAATAAATTACATCATGCCTTCCCCTGTAGCGGAAATCTGCTGCCTCGGAGTAACCCTTGACTCTGCCTTGTCCTTCAAACCGCACATCTAAGCGCTTACCACCTCCTGCCACTTCCAACTCGAAAATATTTCCAGAATCCGTCCTTTCCTCAACCCTCAAGCTACTAAAATACCAGTGCATGCACTCATCATCTCCCACCTCGCCTACTGCAACATCCTCCTCTGTGGTCTACCTGCTAACAATTGCGCACCTCTCCAGTCTGTCCTTAACTCTTCTGCATGACTAATCTGTCTCTGTCCTTGCTACTCCTCCACTTCCCCCTTTGCAAATCCCTTCACCGGCTCCCAATTCCCCAACGTATCCAGTTCAAACTACTAACTCTGACCTACAAAGCCGACCATAATCTGTCTCCCCCATATATCTCTGATCTAATCTCCCGATATCTTCTCACACGTAATCTCCGGTCCTCCCAAGAGCTTCTTCTCTCCTCCACAAGATAATGTTCGTGACTTGTGAATTTGAATATGTGGTTTTATTGTGCATGGAATCTTATAGGCACTAGAGTGCTCAGTTAATGTATTGCAATGTGTTGAATGTAAAATGTTCCTTATGTATAACATTTAGGGAAAGTCTAGGGTTAAGTATAGGTTAGGAATGGCAAAGGTGCAGTCGTGGGCACATTACATACTGCACAGGATAAAAAGAGTTAAACATTCGGGAACAGCCCTAAAATGGGAGGGTGCAGGGCCAGAAGGCACAAAAGAATTTGGACTGTTGGCAGCATGAGAACATCCGTCACAAACTTTGGCAGACATTCCTGAAATTACTGGGGCCTACGGCCCAATTGAGGCACTACGAAGCGTGCCTTGCTATCTTCCTACAAGAGGAAACCGGATGGGTAATCGCAGAAGGGAATTGGCATAGGTCTCATGGAAGCTGCAAAGCCGGATGGAGTATCCCATGGGCCAGAGATGCCAGTGAAGAAAGGAATAGCTCAGGCTGAAGATGCAGTGAATATGACAACGTATTGTGCTGTAACAACAACTGAACTTGGACTGCTCATTAAAGTTAAACTGTTTGAAAAGAACATGATGTCCCCAATTGAATGTGTGGCTGTTCCTGGATTCGGAATTATGGAGACAGCGGAGGCATGTGGCCGAAACTGGAGTGTTATGCAGTACACACACAGCGCATGGGAACTGGGACACCGGTCATTTGTGAGGTACTAAGGTGTGAGAGAACAACAGCCCCTCGTCCATGTCTACCGCACTGCGCACCTTACACGTTCCTCACCCATTCGCCTGCAAGACTTCTCCCGAGTGTCCCCCATCCTCTGGAATTCTGTGCCCCAACACGTCCGATTATCCACCACATTCAGAATTTTCAAGAGAAACTTGAAAACTCATTTCTTCAGAACAGCTTACAGCCTGTAATTGTGGCGCCCCTGTGGGTTCAGTCGCCACAGAGGTACTGCATCTCACCCAGAGGTGTGGTATCCCACTCTCAGGTAAGGATAGAGTGCTGCCCGGGACCGTAAAACCTGCATCCAACACATCCACTTCAGTAGGGGACGGCGAGATTGCTCCTAAGGGAGAGCACAGTCCCTGGTCCATGGCTGGAGTGGAGGGGAACCTAGTGAGGGGGAACCATGTAGTGGGTGTGAGTGGAGGACGTAGATCAGACGAGCACTTGTGAGGGAGTGATATAAAAGGGGGAACCATCTTAGAAAGACAAGCCAGTTCAGTCAGTGTGTTCAGTTGGAGGAGGAAAGTGAGGGGAGCAGAGGCTCTGCAAGAGCTCTGCTCCAGAGCGGGCCTGAGGAGAGGCACAGGACTGAGAGAGGAGAGGGAGCAAGAGAAAGGCTCCAGGAACAGAAGGGATCCCAGGGGTACGGGAAGCGCTGGAAGCCACCCGTACGCCCGAATCTGCCAGGCGGTGGAGGCAGGACCCTGAGCAGGCAGGGTGACATCCTGCATGGGGCATTATAAAGAGAGGGGGGGTGACATCCTGCATGGGGCATTATAAAGAGAGGGGGGGTGACATCCTGCATAGGGCATTATAAAGAGAGGGGGGGTGACATCCTGCATGGGGCATTATAAAGAGAGGGGGGGTGACATCCTGCATAGGGCATTATAAAGAGAGGGGGGTGACATCCTGCATGGGGCATTATAGAGAGAGGGGGTGACAGCCTGCATGGGGCATTATAGAGAGAGGGGGTGACATCCTGCATGGGGCATTATAAAGAGAGGGTTGCACATCCTGCATGGGGCATTATAAAGAGAGGGCGGTGACATCGTGCATGGGGCATTATAAAGAGAGGGGGGGTGACATCCTGCATGGGGCATTATAAAGAAAGGGGGGTGACATCCTGCATGGGGCATTATAGAGAGAGGGGGTGACAGCCTGCATGGGGCCTTATAAAGAGAGGGGCGGGGGTACATCCTGCATGGGGCATTATAAAGAGAGGGGGGGTGACATCGTGCATGGGGCATTATAAAGAGAGGGGGGGTGACATCCTGCATGGGGCATTATAAAGAGAGGGGGGTGACATCCTGCATGGGGCATTATAAAGAGAGGGGGGGTGACATCCTGCATGGGGCATTATAGAGAGAGGTGGTGACATCCTGCATGGGGCCTTATAAAGAGGGGGGGTACATCCTGCATGGGGCATTATAAATATAGGGGGTGACATCCTGCATGGGGCATTATAAAGATAGGGGGTGACATCCTGCATGGGGCATTATAAAGAGAGGGGGTGACATCCTGCATGGGGCATTATAAAGAGAGGGGGTGACATCCTGCATGGGGCATTATAAAGAGAGGGGGTGACATCCTGCTTGGGGCATTATAAAGAGAGGGGGGTGACATCCTGCATGGGGCATTATAAAGAGGAGGGGTGGCAGCCTGCATGGGGCATTATAAGGGGGGGGGGGCAGCCTGCATACTGCATAATGCATTATGTGGGGGGAACAGCCTGCATGGATCATTATAAGGGGGGGGGACAGCCTGTATGGGGCATTATGTGAGGGGTAACAGCCTGCATGGAGCATTATAAGGGGGGGGGCAACCTGTATGGGGCATTATGTTGGGGGTAACAGCCTGCATGGAGCATTATATGGGGGCCAGTATCCTGTATGGAGCGTTATATGGGGGCCAGTATCCTGTATGAAGCTTTATAAGGGGACCAGTATCCTGTATGGAGCGTTATATGGAGGCCAGTATTCTGTATGGAGCCTTATATGGGGGCCAGT
Source organism: Phyllobates terribilis (assembly GCF_046119375.1). Taxonomy (NCBI): domain Eukaryota; kingdom Metazoa; phylum Chordata; class Amphibia; order Anura; family Dendrobatidae; genus Phyllobates; species Phyllobates terribilis. The sequence goes on along the minus strand of NW_027362768.1, from coordinate 147,746,370 downwards.
ATTCCGTATGGAGCCTTATATGGAGACCAGTATTCCGTATGGAGCCTTATATGGGGGCCATTATTCCGTATGGGGCCTTATATGGGGGCTAGTATTCCGTATGGGGCCTTATATGGGGGCCAGTATTCCGTATGGGGCCTTATATGGGGGCCAGAATTCCGTATGGGGCCTTATATGGGGGCCAGTATTCCGTATGGGGTCTTATATGGGGGCCAGTATTCCTTTATGGAGCCTTATATGGGGGCCAGTATTCAGTATGGGGCCTTATATGGGGGCCAGTATTCCGTATGGGGCCTTATATGGGGGCCAGTATTCAGTATGGGGCCTTATATGGGGGCCAGTATTCAGTATGGGGCCTTATATGGGGGCCAGTATTCCGTATGGGGCCTTATATGGGGGCCAGTATTCTGTATGGAGCAATATATGGGGCCCATAATACTGTATGGAGGGCTATGTGGTGCCCATTATACTGTACGAGGACTATGTGGGGTCATTATCCTGTATGGAGCAATATATAATGGGGCCCATAAAACTGTATGGAGGACTTAGTGGTGCCCATAATACTGTATGGAGGACTATATTGTCCGGTCTGCACTGTGCGCTGCGAGGATTCACCGGTTTCTGAGCTATTGTAGAATTTACAATAGATATCGCTCATGTTATGTAGTAAGTGAAATCTTTGCATTGTACTATATATATATTTCTCTGCGGTATCCGTGCTTCATGAATCGTAGTATGTGTTAAAGGGGCCACTGAGACTCTTTCGCCCGGGGCCCACAAAAACCTGGAGCCGGCCCTGAATGGAGGGATCGAGCCGCAGAGGGGATCGGCCCCTAAACTAGTGGAGAACTACAAGGCTCAGCTAGAAACCGGAGGCTGCTGTACTTGCAAGGAGCAGTGGCCACAACCACAATTATATCGCTGAAAAGGTGGCTCTTTGCCTATCTGATCTTACTATAGCAGCAGCGCTACTGCAGTTTTTTACATTAAAAAAAATATATATATATAGCTTTCTTGCAAAAACAGCTCCACACCTGTCCTAAGGTTGTAGCTATAAGACCTGATATAACCTGTGCAAACACGTAGTGTTGTTTTTGGAAGAAAGCAGACATGTTTTCCTGATCCTGTATAACCCCTTAAATCAACCAAAATGTGACTTTTCAAGGATCAATCTCACTGGTTAATCACCACCACTCTGTAACAGGAGATTGCTGGGTGTAAATACCAGTAAGGGATTAATTACCTATATAGTAGCATATAATATCCCTCCAATATAACTATGCAGAATATACACAGTATATAATGATTATGTAGGGAAATTTAGCCATTCTCTAAAAATGTGTGCGATTTTGGTCAATTCTATTAATGTCCACCAGAGTGCGCTCTTGCACAAATGTAAGAACAAGCGCTCTCTTATATTCCATTTTACACAAATAGATCCATTTTTAAAGGGGTTTTCAACTTTTAGAAAAGTGTACCCCAACCAATCAGATAGCAGTAATAGAGCTTGTACTTAAAAATACGACCATAGCATTAGCTCAGATTACCGCTGCAGCCAATCACCATGCTCAGTGGTTCTGTTGTTGACAGCATCAGCCACTGATCTCAGTGATTGGCTGCAGTGGTAATGAGCACTGTAGTCGTGCTATCAGTGCTACAGCCAAAACACAGACACGAGGCAGCAACGAACTTTCTCTATTTGTTTTTTTACTACTATCTGATTGGTTGAGGTCCACTTTCCTAAAAGTGGATAACCCCTTTAACACTAGGACTACTGGACTCGTGACCCCGCCTAGAACTACTGAAAGGAGTCATTTTGACTCCTTGCTTGTTTTCGTTTATTTTTAGAGTTTCATTTGTGGTTATTTATTAATAATTATATTTTTTGTAATGTATTATTATTGTGAGATCCAACAGTAATGCTTTTGATTGTTTTTTTTCTGCTTTTCTTATTTTTCTACAGAAAATAACAATAATTATAATAGACGTTTTTCAAACATTTTTTTTTATTCAAGTGCACACATATAAACAACAACTGAAGAACAAAAAGCAGAGAAAATGTAGGTTGAGGAGCATAAAAATGAAAATATGGCGCAGAATTCACCTTCTAACTGTCTAACTCCATATCAACATGGATTCATGAGGGATCGCTCCTGCCAAACAAACCTGATGGCCTTCTACGAGGAGGTGAGCTCACAGCTGGACCGGGGAGAGTCAGTGGATGTTGTATACCTGGACTTCTCCAAAGCGTTTGATACCGTGCCACACAAAAGGTTGGTATATAAAATGAGAATGCTTGGTCTGGGGGATAATGTGTGCAAGTGGGTAAATAGCTGGCTGAGTGATAGAAAGCAGAGGGTGGTTATCAATGGAGTAAGCTCAGGGTGTGTCAGGGTCTGTCTTGGGCCCTATATTATTTAATATATTTATTAATGATCTAGTGGAAGGGTTGCATAGTAAAATAGCAATATTTGCAGATGATACTAAACTTTGTAAAGTAGTTAATACAGATGAGGATAGGGCACAGCTACAGGAGGATTTAGATAAATTGGGGAGTTGGGCCAAAAAATGGCAAATTGGGTTCAATGCCGATAAATGTAAGGTTATGCACATGGGAAAGAAAAACAGCAGTCACCTATACATATTAAATGGGAAACCGTTGGGGAAATCTGACATGGAGAAGGACCTGGGCGTCTTGGTTAATAGCAAATTAAATTGGAGTGCCCAGTGTCAGGCAGCAGCTGCGAAGGCAAATAGAGTCATGGCATGCATCAGAAGAGGAATAGGGGCATATGATGAGAAGATTGTTCTTCCTCTGTATAAAGCGCTGGTAAGGCCGCACTTAGAATATTGTGCACAGTTCTGGGCTCCGGTGCTCAGGAAAGACATATTGGAGCTAGAGAGGGTACAAAGGAGGGCGACTAAGGTAATAAAGGGAATGGAGGGACTAGAATACCCAGAGAGGTTGTCAAAATTAGGCCTATTTACGTTGGAAAAGAGAAGGCTTAGGGGAGACCTCATAAACATGTATAAATACATCAGGGGGCAGTACAGAGATCTCTCCCATGACCTGTTTATACCAAGGATGGTGACAAAGACGAGGGGGCACACTATGCGTCTGGAGGAAAGGAGGTTCCTGCACCAGCATAGAAGGGGATTCTTTACGGTCAGAGCCGTGAGACTCTGGAACTCTCTGGGAGAGGAAGTGGTGATGTCCAACTCACTTAATGAGTTCAAGAGAGGCCTGGACGCCTTTCTTGAGAACAATAAAATTACATCTTATGCTTAGTTAATTAATTAATCCAGGGATTTAATCTGACTGCCAGATTGGTGTCGGGAAGTGAATTTTTCCTCAATGATGTAAATTGGCCTATACCGCATGGTTTTTTGTTGCCTTCCCCTGGATCAACACTGCGGAATAGCTGCAGTGCACAAGAAATAGGCTGAACTGGATGGACGCTTGTCTTTTTTCGGCCTTATAAACTATGTAACTATGTAAACATTTGGTGTTTCGCATTTTAGGCATTGCCTTTGATTTATGGCAGTACATTGCCCACACAAAGACTTACCACAAGTCTTACAATTTCCGACAGATCTATTTTTCTTGCACTTTTCTTTGATCTGGCAAAATTTTGTTTGAACCATCACTTCTGAGCATGTAGAAACTTGGGACGTGGAACCCTTTTCCCTATCTGTGACATAAGGACCACTCAACTCTCTCACAAGCGTTTGCAAAAATGCCTTGCGTGACATTTTTTGGTGGGTAATCTCCTTGAATATTATCCATGCATTTACAGTGCCTACAAGTAGTATTCAACCCCCTGCAGATTTAGCTGGTTTGATAAGATGTAAATAAGTTAGAGCCTTCAAACTGCAAACGAGAGTAGGTTTTATGAACAGAAGCATAAATCTTACAAACCAAAAAGTTATGTTGCTCAGTTGAATTTTATTAAATTTTAAACATAAAAGTGTGGGTCAATTATTATACAACCCCTATGTTTAATATTTTGTGGAATAACCCTTGTTTGCAATTACAGCTAATAATCGTCTTTTATAAGACCTGATCAGGCCGGCACAGGTCTGTGGAGTTATCTTGGCCCACTCCTCCATGCAGATCTTCTCCAAGTTATCTAGGTTCTTTGGGTGTCTCATGTGGACTTTATTCTTGAGCTCCTTCCACAAGTTTTCAATTGGGTTAAGGTCAGGAGACTGACTAGGCCACTCCAACACCTTGACTTTTTCCTTCTTGAACCAGGCCTTAGTTTTCTTGGCTGTGTGCTTTGGGTCGCTGTCTTGTTGGAAGATGAAATTACGACCCATCTTAAGATCCTTGATGGAGGAGCGGAGGTTCTTGGCCAAAATCTCCAGGTAGGCCGTGCTATCCATCTTCCCATGGATGCGGACCAGATGGCGGGGCCCCTTGGCTGAGAAACAGCCCCACAGCATGATGCTGCCACCACCATGCTTGACTGTAGGGATGGTATTCTTGGGGTCGTATGCAGTGCTATCCAGTCTCCAAACGTCACGTGTGTGGTTGGCACCAAAGATCTCGATCTTGGTCTCATCAGACCATAGAACCTTGAACCAGTCTGTCTCAGAGTCCTCCAAGTGATCATGAGCAAACTGTAGAAGAGCCTTGACATGACGCTTTGAAAGTAAAGGTACCTTACGGGCTCGTCTGGAACGGAGACCATTGTGGTGGAGTACGTTACTTATGGTATTGACTGAAACCAATGTCCCCACTGCCATGAGATCTTCCCGGAGCTCCTTCCTTGTTGTCCTTGGGTTAGCCTTGACTCTTCGGACAAGCCTGGCCTCGGCACGGGAGGACACTTTCAAAGGCTGTCCAGGCCGTGGAAGGCTAACAGTAGTTCCATAAGCCTTCCACTTACGGATGATGCTCCCAACAGTGGAGACAGGTAGGCCCAACTCCTTGGAAAGGGTTTTGTACCCCTTGCCAGCCTTGTGACCCTCCACGATCTTGTCTCTGATGGCCTTGGAATGCTCCTTTGTCTTTCCCATGTTGACCATGTCTGAGTGCTGTTCACAAGTTTGGGGAGGGTCTTAAATAGTCAGAAAAGGCTGGCAAAAGAGATCTTTAATCCACACATGTGAAGCTCATTATTCTTGGTGCCTGAACTACTTCTTAATACTTTAGGGGGACCAAACAGAATTCTTGTGGTTTGAGGGGTTGAATAATAAATGACACTCTGAATTAACTTTTAACGTTTTAAAAAAAAAAAAAAAAAAAAAAAAAAACAATATTTGCTGCAGTGCATTTCCCACTTCCAGGCTGATCTACAGTACAAATGTCACAATGCCAAGTTAATTCCGCATGTGTCAACCAGCTAAATCTGCAGGGGGTTGAATACTACTTGTAGGCACTGTATACCCGCAAAGTCTAAGGCATTTTCAAATGCATGAACAGGCCATCTCCTTGTGCATGTTCGTGTGGTATATTTTCGTGCCATCTGATCCACTACATCTACTCCATATTTTGTTTCATTGTAAAACTTTACCGTTTCTGGAGTTTTTTTAGCGGAATCAGACGCAACAACAACATCTGGATGGACGGAACTCAAAATGACAACATTTTTGTTGGGCTTTCCTTGATATACTGTAAGTGTAAAATTGTCTTCATTTCTAAACACTTTAGTGTTGTACAATTCCTCTTTCATGGATTTTATTTCTTTAGGCACTTCTCGCCTTATCTTGTTCAGTGTTCCCACGATGGTTGTTCCTTTTGCTTTTTAGCTGTTTAGCTAATTTTACTAAAGTAAAATAATTATCGGTTGTAACATTGTGACCTTTTTTCAAAAACGGGTCCAATAACTTCATTACCACATGGTCAGCTAAACGGTCCTCAGCACGGCGTGTGTCATCTTTGCCTAGATAAGGGAAGCCATTTGCCAGATATTTGCTCCTCTTATCAACAGCTAGCCAATATTTGTGGCCATATTTATCTGGTTTGGAAGGCATGTACTGCGTGAATGGACACCTAGTTTTGCTTGGGAAAAGTTGCTCATCCACCGTTATGTATGGGCCAGGTTTGTAACATGCAATACAATTTTCAATAAACCTGTCCCACACAGTAGAAAATAGAGCAAACTTGTCCGTTTGCAGTCTCTCCGATCGAGTAGATTTCTCATCAAATCTGAGAAACCTCATAATTTCAACAAAGTGGTCCCTAGACATTGTCGCTTTGCAAAACGGTATTCCCCAGTCATTACACCAAATACTGCTAATCGAGTGACGGTTCGTGCCAGATATTCCACGAGCATAGAATATCGCAATGAATGCATCTAGCTCCTCATCAGATAGAGTAAACTGTAAATTATTGTTCCTGCATGCTTCTGCAAGCGTACAGTTCTTTATATGTGTCAATATATATGAATCAAAAAATAAACGCCATGCGCTCAAAGGACTATCGATAATGATATTTCTTCTGGCGTATCCTGTAGGGCCAGGTGCTTCTCGAAGAATATTTTGGCTGTCACGCCTACCAGGCAAGTGTTCTCCAATTTCAACAGGTTTCCATTGAATACCATCCCCTGAAACTAGTATTCCTTCAGATTCGCCTTCTCTGGTGTTTGTTGTTGCATTACCTTCGCCGCCATCGTTATCTGTTGTTCTTTCATTTCTGGGACGTTTTGCTGATTTTTTCTGTCCACGACCAGGAGGATGGTCACGAGGCAACATAACTGCATGAGCTCGATCCCCAGTTGATGTGCTTGGAATATCTGTAAAAAAGTTGATGAATATTTAGAATTTTTGTTTTGTAAGGGTCCGTGCACACTGGCTGGATTAGCGGCGGAATATCCGACCGGATATTCTCACCACAATCCGGCCCGTACCTGCCCGCTCAGGTACAGAGCGGAGTTTCATACCTGAAGCTCCGCTCCGAACCCCGGGCTGGAGCCGCTGTCTGGGACGGAGCCGTGCTCGCGCGTAAGCAAGCGCTGCTCTGTCCCTGACAGCGGCTCCAGCCCGGGGTTCGGAGCGGAGCTTCAGGCATGAGCGGGCAGGTACGGCCTGTATTGCGGCAAGAATATCCAGATGGCTATTCAGCCAGAATTCTGCTAGTGTGCACAGGCCCTAACTCAGTGTGTGGAAGAACAAATAAATACACATAACTACTTACCTTCTGGATTTGTTCCTTCTGAGTCTTCAGATTCACTTGATATGTTCTGAGGAATGAAATCTTCATCACTGTCAGAATCAAATACATGTTCCTGCAATTCGGATTCCGATTCATCCTCCGGTATGGATTGCAAAGTAGCCAGAATATCCTGAGGCTTTATCAAACGTCTTCTCTCCATATTCCTCACAAATTCCATAATTCTATATAGTTCCCTGCTGAAAAATAGAAATGAAATGAAAACTAAAAGAAATAATAACTGTTCTGCCACCTTCAAAAGTAGGTGGGCTGAATCAGTTGACAGACAGCTAAACTATTTCATAACAATTCATACCTGTATGAGTCTTCAGAGCTCGTATGTCTGCGTCTGTTCTCTTTGTCTCTTCAGCTGAACTGAAAGTAAAGTTACTATCCAGAATACTGTCTCCTGCTAGGACCTTAGAAAAACACCACCCTTTATTAGCATAAGATAAGAGCCTAGAGTAAACAAGCTATTTTGTTCAGCATTACACAGTAATACAAGCAGGTAAAACACAAGGAAAATGTGAAAAGTTGACATGTAAATTGAACTACATCTATATGAACATCAGGGTAAATAAGACAGAGTGAAAAAATTATGCACAAAACTTTATAGCAACATTTAGTGACAAAAGGACCTCAAAATATAGTAGGGAGTCAAAATGACTCCCTTCAGTAGTTCTTGGTAAATTTTGAAAAAAACGCGCAAATTTTTCACTAAAATTATTTATTCTCACAAAATCTTTTTTCACATCATATTTGAGGAAAAGTCACCGAGTTTCAAGCCGGAATTCTGAAAAATGTAGTCACAGAAGAGAAATAAATAACGAAAGGAGTCAAAATGACTCCATCAGTAGTTCTAGTGTTAAGTTTACATACATAAGGCATAATCCTCTCTAGTATACTATGTGTTTGTGGATGCAAGTCCTAAATACAAATGTGTCATATATAGAGAAATATAAGATAAACAGCCCAGTCTCCATCCTGATACAGTTACCTGCACTGATACATTGTCGCAAATTATCAGAACATGGAAAAGATTGGCTTTGCAGCTGTATTTAGTTTTTTAGGGATTGTCTCCCTATTCTTACAGCGTATATTTGGGAAGGATCGTGGTTCTCATTAAGGGGCTTAGGGGTCCAGTTCTGCATGGACTCTAATTAATTGATAATGCTACATGAGAAATATATGCAAATTCGCTCTCTCCCAGAGGGAAGACAAGCCAAGTATATGGGGTCTGTCTTGGCTAATATCTCTAGCCATGTTGTAATGTTCATTAAAGGGGTTGTCCGGGACTTTAACATTGATGGCCTTTCCTGAGGATAGGTCATCAATGTCTGATCAGTGGGGGTGCGACACCCGGCGCCCTTGCCGATCAGCTGTTCCCAGTGTCAGCCGTGACCACAACTGCTCAGTTGCAGAGCTACACTGTGCAGCTCCGTCGACTACGTAGTGCCCGCGGCCGGGTACTGCACATCTGCCCCCTATTCAAATCAGCAGGGGTGGATGTGCAGTACCCGGCCGCGGCCATTATTCCGTCGAGTGTGCTGTGCAGCTTTGCAACTTGATTGTTCCCGGGCGCCGCCAACAAAACGTGAACAGTTGATCAGCGGTGGTGCTGTGTGTCGCATCCCCACCGATCAGACATTGATTAGCTATCCTAAGGATAAGCCATCAATGGAAAAGTCCCGGACAACCCCTTTAAGTAGTTGGAAATTTCCTCACACACAGGTATGACAGTAGATCTGCATAATAATATAAGGTATAAGATCCCTTTTAAAGGGGTTGTCTCAACATAGCTCTTTACAACTGATTGACAGTTCAGACTAGCGGAATGGCTGACCCGCTGGACCAAACTGTGCGAACTGCCGAAGTATGTTGAGTGGTCCGCAGGACTGTCCAGGATGCAACTTCTCTTTCTTCCCATATGTGGGGGGACATTATGGAGAGGGGTTGTGGGGTAGACATTATGTAGAGGGGCAGTGTGGGGGTATATTATATAGAGGGGCAGTGTGGGGGGATATTATACAAATGGGCAGTGTGTGGGGGAATATTAGATAGATGAGCAGAGTGGTGGTATATTTTGGAGGGTGGTGTGGGTGGAGCATTTTATAGAAGGGCAGTGTGGAGGAGTATTTAGGAGTGGGGCAGTGTGGGGGGGTATTATAGAGAGGGGCAGTGTGGGGGGGATATTATACAGATGGGCAGTGTGTGGGGATATATTGGAGAGGGCAGTGTGTGGGGGAATATTATATAGATGAGCAGAGTGGTGGTATATTTTGGAGGGTGGTGTGGGTGGGGTATTTTATAGAAGGGCAGTGTGGAGGAGTACTTTGGAGTGGGGCAGTGTGTGTGGGGTATTATAGAGAGGGGCAGTGTGGGGAGATATTATACAGATGAGCAGAGTGGTGGTATATTTTGGAGGGTGGTGTGGGTGGGGTATTTTATAGAAGGGCAGTGTGGGTGGGGTATTTTGGAGCGGGGCAGTGTGTGGGGGGTATTATAGAGAGGGGCAGTGTGGGGGGGAATATTATATAGATGAGCAGAGTGGTGGGGATAGGGGAAAATATATGTATGTGGGTTAAGAATTGGCTCAGTGATAGGAAACAAAGGGTGGTTATTAATGGAAAACACTCAGACTGGGTCTCAGTTAACAGTGGGGTACCACAGGGGTCTGTATTGGGCCCGCTTCTTTTTAACATATTTATTAATAACCTTGTAGGGGGCATACAGAGTAATATTTCAATATTTGCAGATGACACTAAACTCTGCAGGGTAATCAATACAGAGGAGGACAATTTTATATTACAGGAGGATCTATGTAAACTAGAAACTTGGGCAGATAAATGGCAAATGAGCTTTAATGGGGATAAATGTAAGGTAATGCACTTGGGCAGAGGAAATAAAATGTATAATTATATGCTTAATTGTAAAACACTGGGCAAAACTGTAACTGAAAAAGACCTGGGTGTATTGGTGGACGACAAGCTCACGTTTAGTGGCCAGTGTCAGGCAGCTGCTGCAAAGGCAAATAAAATAATGGGATGCATTAAAAGAGGCATAGATGCTCATGAGGAGAACATAATTTTACCTCTATACAAGTCATTAGTGCAGCCACACTTAGAATACTGTGTACAGTTCTGGTCTCTGGTGTATAAGAAAGACATAGCTGAACTAGAGAGGGTGCAGAGAAGAGCGACCAAGGTTATTAGAGGACTGGGGGGTCTGCAATACCAAGACAGGTTATTACACTTGGGGTTATTTACTGTGGAAAAAAGAAATGCTTAGAGGTGATCTTATTACTATGTACAAGTATATGAGGGGACAGTACAAAGACCTTTCTACTGATCTTTTTACTCTGAGGCCAGAGACGGGGACAAGGGGGCATCTTCTACGTCTGGAGGAAAGAAGGTTTAATCATAATCACAGACGCGGATTCTTTACTGTAAGAGCAGTGAGACTATGGAGCTCTCTGCCACATGATGTTGTAATGAGTGATTCACTGTTAAAATTTAAGAAGGGCATGGATGCCTTTCTTGAAAAGTATAATATTACAGGTTATAAATACTAGATTCCTTGATAGGGCGTTGATCGAGGGAACTAGTCTGATTGTCGTATGGAGTCGGGAAGGAATTTTTTTCCCCAATGTGGAGCTTAGTGTTTGCCACATGGTTTTTTTTTGCCTTCCTCTGGATCAACATGTTAGGCTATGGGTTAAACTAGATGGACTTAGTCTTCATTCAACCTTAAAAACTATGTTACTATGTTACTATATTTTGGAGGGTGGTGTGGGTGGGGTATTTTATAGAAAGGCAGTGTGGAGGAGTAGTTTGGAGAGGGGCAGTGTGGGGGGGTATTATAGAGAGGGGCAGTGGGGGGGATAGTATACAGATGGGCAGTGTGTGGGGATATATTGGAGAGGGCAGTGTGTGGGGGAATATTATATAGATGAGCAGAGTGGTGGTATATTTTGGAGGGTGGTGTGGGTGGGGTATTTTATAGAAGGGCAGTGTAGAGGAGTATTTTGGAGTGGGGCAGTGTGTGGGGGGTATTATAGAGAGGGGGAGTGTGGGTGGGATATTTTGGAAGGGGTCTGTGTGGAGGGATATTTCGAAGAAGGGCAGTGTGTTGGGGGTATTGTGTTCAGGGAACACAGTGAGGGGCAATTATTTATTCAGGGGAAGAGCATGGGAGATATTTGTATTTATGGAGCAGTGTAATGATAGTTTTATTTTTAAGGCCATTGTATCGGGAGTTGCTGCTGAAGATGGAGAAGAGGAAAGTCTGGAGAGAGAAGCTCTGGGCATGAAATCTCATCATGGCGTCTGTCCTACATGGAGACCGAAGGGATGGTAGCAACTCCAATCAGAGAAGATGTCCTGGATGGAAATGTTTTTGTGATACTGACTACGTCTCATCAGTGCTGTGGTTCTTGTATGATCTGCAGTCTTATGATGGCTGGTAACAACAACGCCCAGCATCTTGAACCATTGTTAAGGACATAAAGGGAATTGTAGGTTTATGCAATACAAATGTATATGGGACTGACCTGACATTACATTTTATCACTGTACTAAGCTTGGCGCAGCATTCATGTACTGATGTAGGTTATTTTGCTGGCTTCATGTACTGATGGTATTTCTGGCCCTGCATTCATGTTCTGACAGTGCTTCTGATGCTACATTCATGTACTAACGGTATTTCTGGAGCTGCATTCATATATTGACAGTGTTTCTTTCGCTGCATTCAAGTATTGATGGTGGTGGTCTGGTGCTGCTTTCATGTACTGACAATGGTTCTGGTGCTGAATTCATGTACTGATGGTGATTCTATAGTTACATTCATATACTGACGGCGTTTCTGGTGCTGCATTCATGTACTAACAGTGGATCTGACACAGCATTCATGTACTAACAGTGGTTCTAGCGCTGCATTCATGTACTGATGGTGGTTATGGTGCTGCACTCATGTGCTGACAGTGGTTATGATCTTGTACACATGTAGCAATCCATAACGTGTTTCATGGCTATCTGAAATATTAAAAAGCGTCTTTGAGATTTGAGAATATGAGGATGACTGGGCGTCTTTCTGCTTCAAAAGACTCAGTTTAAGGCTAAGTGCTCACAATGCAGAAATGCTCTGGATTTTTCCTGAGCGTTTCTGCATCTCCCTGGCAGAAAAAACGCATGCGGATTGTACATGCGGATTGTACATGCGTTTTTCCTGCCAGGGACAAGCGTAAGTGAAGCGTTTTTCACATGCATTTCCACATGCGGGTTGTCAAGCGCTTTCCAAGCGATTTTAGCATCACTTGGAAAGTGCTTGACAACTTGGTCACACTATATAAATCCATACAACCAGCATAGATTTTATATAGTGTGACCAAGTTAGTTAAAAAAAAAAGAATAAAAATGGTAAAAAAAAAAACAAAAAACATATACTCACCTTCTGATGGCCCCGGTCTCCTTATCCGATGCGTCCGGTCTTCCCGGTGTCTCGCGGTTGTGTAAAAGGACCTTCCATGAGGTCATTTAGTCATGTGAAAGGTCATGTGACCGCCGACGTCAGCGGTAGCGTGACCCGTCACTTGACTACATTACGTCATGGCAGGTCCTTTTTGACCATTGCGAGCTGCCGGGGAGCCAGGACGCATCGCTATGAAGACCGGGGGCCATCAGAAGGTAAGTATAATGTATATTTTTTATTTTAATTCTTTTTTTTTACAGGTACTACGGTACCTGGGTCTGGAGGAGTCTCCTCTTCTCCAGACCCGGATACCATCCGCACATGGAATCGCTTAATATCCGCATGTGCACATGTAGTCATGTGGATATTAAGCGTTTCAATGCAAGTCAATGGCGGCGCGATTACGCAAAATAATTGGTAGTGCTGCGGATTTTTCCGCAATGATAATCCGCAGCGGAAATTCCCGCAGCATGTGCACAGCACATGTGGATTATCATTGGGGAACATGGCAGACCTTCTACCAAGCGTTTTTTAAGCGTTTCTGCAGCGGAAATGCCGCTGCGGAAACGCTTAAAAAATGCGTAGTGGGCACACAGCCTAAGTTAGCATGTGTTCACATTGATTTTTTTGGAGAAGAAATTCTCCAAATCATTCTTAAAAACTATCCCTTTAAAAAAAATTTGCAGCCCTTGGGATTGGTACAGTATGGCAATGTGACCCTTGGGCCAAAAAATGTTGTGCACCCCTTCTCTATAACAAAGAGCTTGTAAGCGCTGCGCTCCCTTTTCTAGGAGATGGCTGCCTCTAAAACATTGCAGTGATTGGCAATGAGCAGCAAACTATGGAATTAAAAATCCCTCCGTTTTTGAGAAGAAAGTTTTTAATTAGAGTAAAATTGCAAATACTTTGGAATTTTAACCATCGATAATGTTGAAAAAGTACCATTAAAGTGGTTTTCCCACTTTCACAACTCATCAGCTATCCACCAGTGAGAAGGAAGAAGAATTCCTTTACCCAACAGATAATTACAGCTATGATGACTCCTCAATGACACAACCACTAGCTCATCACGAGTTGCTACTTTTTTATTGAAACTGGCACAGGAGGAGGTGGGTACACAACCAGCTTGTGCTATGTGATGCCCTGGTGATAGTGACATATACAATGTGAGTCACAGGAGAAGACTTTCATGTGACTCAACTACACAACTTTATGATTCTTCCCTTTAGGTCTTATATTATTGTGATATAGTGTGATGCAGTATCGGACGGGGTACCAGTGGCCCACCAGTAACTGATCCTGGGGGCCCACTCTTCAGCTACATGCAACATTTATTGGCCAGTGACAAAGGAAACTGGGTTTTACTGCTGCTTTTCTATGTAATATCATTCTGTGCTTCCATAAAATGATAAAATGAATTGATGCTTAAATAAATGAATGCTGTTTGCTGCCTTTATAGTGGGTTAAAATATTTTCTGTGCCAAGCATTGCTCATGTGGGGGGGCCCACCGGGAAATTCACCAGTTCTCCGGAGGGCCAGTCTGAGCCTGGTGTGATATATTAGGGTGTAGTAAGATATTGTATGAAATATTGTGTGATAGTGTTATACATTGTTATATATTGTGATAGATTGTGTTATAGTGTGATACATTGTGTGATACATTGTTATATAGTGTGATAAATTGTGTTATAGTGTGATAAATTGTTATATAGTGTGATACTGTCTTGTGTGTGTCAGGTGTAATAGACAGTAGCTCTGGATCTGGCTGTAGAAGGCCACTGCGCTTGACATTACAGGCACCTTCTTAATCCTTCTTCCTTTAGGACTCAGCGGCGACCTCCCTCCTGCTGCTGATTGACACACCCTCACGGCGATATTTCTATGTACCTTGGTGCAGACTTGGAGCACTAGCAGTCGGCTAGCTTCTTCTCTGGTGCCCTTGGAGGACAGTTGGTCTTATCTCTCTGGTGTCTGCTCAAGTGAAGTGTATCCCCTTTATTTGTCTACCTTGTTGTCTTTAGTTTGTAGTGGGGCCTGACCAGTGCTCACCCCTCCCCTCCCTATCAAGGGCCAAGTTCTAGGGACATACAGGGCTTAGGGTCCTGCTCGGCGATAGGTGTGGAACCTATATAGGGACGGTAGGGGAGACATGGTGATATTAGATGTGCCTAGGGATCTTCACTCCCCCTTTCCCTAGTGTTTGGGCTTCCTCCACCTCTTCCATTCATGTTGCACTTAGTCTTTCCCGTACCTTGCAGGACCGATACATTGTGTTATAGTGTGATACATTGTGTGATACATTGTTATAAAGTGTGATACATTGTGTTATAGAGTGATACATTGGGTTATATAGTGTGATACATTGTTATAGTGTGATACATGGTTATATAGTGTGATACATTGTATTATAGTGTGATACATTGTGTTATGTGATACATTGTTGTATAGTGTGATACATTGTGTTATAGTGTGATACATTGTGTTTATAGTGCAATACATTCTTATATAGTGTGATACATTGTGATATAGTGGAATACATTGTTATATAGTGTGTGTAAGGTTGCAGTTGGACAGATTGTGGATGGGAGGTATGTGTCCCCGAGGTGCCAAGCTTCGGTGATGTAAGACCTGGAGAAGCAGGCTCCAGCACACATAGCGCTGAGAGGTAGTTAATAGGCCCGGATTAAAGGGCCGGGTTTTACGAGCAGCTGAAAGAGCTGGGGGAGATCAGCTGCTCACTTACCTCCAGTCCAGGTCTTGGAAGGCCTGATTTAAGACAGCTGCGCCTGTCTCAGTCTGTGTGTGTGTGTGTGTGTGTGTGTGTGTGTGTGTGTGTGTGTGTGTGTGTGTGTGTGTGTGTGTGTGTGTGTGTGTGTGTGTGTGTGTGTGTGTGTGTGTGTGTGTGTGTGTGTGTGTGTGTTGTGCAACAGTTCCAGCTTCAACAGGAACAGATGTGGCATGGTGGCGCAGTGGTTAGCACTGCAGCCTTGCAGCGCTGGGGTTCTGGGTTCAAATCCCACCAAGGACAACATCTGTGTTTGTGTGAGTTTCCTCCAGTTTCCTCCCACACTCCAAAGACATACTGATAGGGAATCTAGATTGTGAGCCCAGATGGGGACAGCAACGATAATGTATGTAAAGTGCTGTGTAATATGGTAGCGCTATATAAAGATTATTATTATTATTATTATTATGCAGGAACAGATGACACACCTGGAGGAGGCTGTCCGTGTCAGAGAAGCCGCACCACCTCCAGGCCGAACCGACGAGACCCAGGTGAGGAAAACCGTGAGAGGGGCGTTGCAAAAGATGACTGCGGGGGATGATGTCGAGGCGTTCCTGGCCGTGTTTGAGAGGGTCGCGGACATTGATAGACTACCACCGGAGCAGTGGGCCGAGGTTCTAGTACCATATCTGACCGGGGAGCCACAGAAGGCGTACTTTGATTTGACCCTGGAAGACTCTAAAGAATATAGCAAATTTAAGGCTGAGATCCTGGAGCAGCTGAGTGTAACCCTGGCAGTTAAGGCACAATGAGTCCACCTCTGGGACTTCCACAAGGACAAACCACCCCGGTCGCAAATGTTTGACCTTTTGCACTTAGTCCAGAAGTGGCTGCAGCCAGAAACTTGTTCCCCAGCCCAGATGGCAGATGGTCAAGAGAGTTGCCATGGATCGGATTATCCACTCTCTGCCGAAGCCAATTCAGTCTTGCGTTGCCCAGGGAGATCCCCAAAATGCAGATGACCTAGTGGGCCTAGTGGAGAGGTACTGGGCAGTAGAGGGTTCCCTGAGTGGTCAAGCGGGGGTTAAGTCACCTTTCTGGGATTCCCAAAGGGGGTATGGCTTACAAAAGAAGGGGACTAAACCCTCACTGTGTGTGCGTCCAAAGTTCCAGGAGGCCGCTGAATCGCAGTTGGGTAACCAGTCTAATTTCATCCTCTATTGGAGGTGTTATGCCCCTGGCCATATAGCCGCCCGGTGTCCTATGAACTCTGAACCAATGGACTGCAACATAGGCCGGTGTTGCTCCTATTTTGCCTACCCTGCCTGCAGCGTGGTTCCTCAACATGGCGAGGGCCCTCAAGCGTGCTCAGTGTCCGTAAACGGGGTATGAGTGACTGGACTGTTGGACTCAGGAAGTCTGGTGACCCTGATAAGTGCCACACTTCCTCATCGTCTAGTCCCTGGAAAGGTGGTAGGCGTCCGGTGTATCCATGGGGACGCTAATAACTATTCTGTGGCCCAGGTGAATGTAAGCACGGACTGTGGCACTGCGTCTCATGAAGTGGGGGTCGTCAAAGACTTATTGCACCCCATAATAATTGGATGGGACTTTGTGTTATTTTGGGACATGTGGAGGAAAGGGGGGATGCCTGGTGCTGGTTGTTCGGACGACAACCAGATCAGTCCTAAAGAAACCTCGCCGCAGACCATAGTGAATGAGTTTCCCATGTGTGTGCTTGTTGGCGATGAGGATGACGTAGCATCCCCTGAGACCAACATCCCTGAGCTGGAGGTGTCAGAGGGAACCTTTGGAACTGCCCAACTCAGGGACTTAACACTTAAAGAGGCGTTCGCAAATGTTACGGTGTTTAATGGGGTGCCTCAGGAGCCGGGGGCCGATTGTCAGTTCCCTCATTTTTCTGTGAATGGGGATTTGCTTTATAGAGTTACCAAGCCAAGGGGTGAGGTAATAGAGCAGTTGCTAGTGCCAGGACCCTATAGACGCAGAGTACTAGACATGGCTCATTCCCATGTGTTGGGTGGTCACCTGGGGGCAAATAAGACACAGGAACGGATCCTCGAGAGATTCTACTGGCCTCGGTGCTACCGGGAAATATTGAGATATTGTCGTTCCTGTCCCACATGCCAGCTAACCTCCCCGGTGGCTCACTTCCATAGTCCCCTAGTACCGCTACCTGTCATTGAAGTCCCCTTTGAACGCATAGCGATGGATTTAGTGGGGCCCCTGGTCAAGTCCACCCGAGGGCATCAGTATATCCTGGTGGTATTAGATTATGCTACACGGTATCCAGAGGCCGTACAACTACGAAACTCCTCCGCCAGGTGTATAGCTCGGGAGCTGGTCCATATGTTTTCTATAACGGGGTTGCCTAAGGAAATTCTATCCGACCAAGGGACTCCATTTATGTCGAAGGTCATGAGGGAATTGTGCAAGACACTGCAGATTGCACAACTGAGAACCTCAGTGTACCATCCCCAGACAGACAGACTGGTCGAGAGGTTTAACAAAACCGTGAAAGCAATGTTGAGGAAAGCAGTGGAGAAGGATGGCCGAGACTTGGACTGTCAGCTTCCCTATCTGTTGTTTTCCATCAGGGAAGTTCCCCAAGCTTCCACAGGTTTCTCTCTATGGCCGACACCCTCGAGGACTCCTGGATGTGGCGAAAGAGTCCTGGGAAGCTGAGACCACTCCCTATAGGAGCGTGGTGGAGCACGTTGCCCAGATGCAAGAGAGGATTGCTAAGGTGATGCCATTGTGAAGTAGCACCTCTTCAAGGCACAAGAGGCACAGTCCCGGGTGTATAATAGGTCAGCCAAGTTGAGGCAGTTCAACCCAGGAGATTGAGTACTTGTGCTAGTGGCCACAGCGGAGAACAAGTTCATGGCCAAGTGGCAGGGCCCCTATGAGGTGGTAGAGAAAGTTGGGGAAGTCAACTATAAAATCCACCAACCGGGGAATAGGAAGCCCTACCAAATTTACCATGTTAACCTGATTAAATCGTGGCAGGACAGAGAACCCCTGGAAGCTCCAAGTCTGGTAGCTGAGGCTGACGCCGACGTGAATCAGGTCAAGGTGGCAGAGTCGCTGTAGCGTGCCCAAAAGCAACCGTGCAAAGAGTTGCTACATCGGAATAGAGCCCTATTCTCAGGGCTACCCAGCTGTACTCAGGTTATAGAGCATGAGGTTCTTACGGAGCCTCATGTCTGAGTAAAGTTGAAGCCGCATCGGATTCCCGAAGCCCGCCGAGAGGTGATCTCGAGAGAGGTGAAGCGGATGCTTAACCTGGGAGTCATTGAAGAGTCCAAGAGTGGCTGGTCCAGTCTGATAATCTTAGTGCCAAAACCAGATGGAGAATGGCGGTTTTGCAACAACTATAGGAAGCTGAATGAAGTCTCGAAGTTCAACGCCTACCCAATGCCTAGGGTAGATGAGCTTATCGAAAGACTGGGACCCACTCGGTACATCACCACCCTGGACCTCACCAAAGGATACTGGCAAATTCCCCTGTCTAAAGAGGCCAAGGAGAAGACGGCCTTCTTGACGCCAGACGGATGTTATTGTGGCACCCCAGGGTTCTGGTTACCACAGTAATAGCAATATTACGTCTGTGAGCAGGTGGGAGGTCTCCTGGTCAGGAATCCTAAGCTTGCCACACCTCCTGCCCAGTCCTGGGAGGGGAAGAACTTCCCCTATATAAACTGGGGCTGAGGTGGGGTTAGAAAAGAACACAGACAGAGACAGAGACACAGTCTGGTCTGGTGTGGATCAGTTACAGGGAAAATAAGAACAGGAGCTCTGTGGGAGCAGGAGTGAGTGCCAGAGGCTGGAAGCTAGATAGCTCGCCTTGGCTGAAGAGATCTCACCGGACACGGAGTCCGAGGCTGTGGGGACTGTTCCATACCCAGCAGCAGAAACCGACCGGCAGGGGATTTCAGGTCCTCTGGCCAAGAAACCCGAAGGCACGGTCACACGCAAGGGACCAGCACCGCTGTCGTGGAGCGGAGGCTACCAGAAGGCCCCGAGTCACCGGCCATACGGGTGAGCACCACACGGTACACTCAGGGACGTGGGCTACTTTTACCCGCTTCTAGCAAGGTAGCCAGGAAGAGTACAATTAGTGGGGAGGCCTACAACTCCGCCTGGCCAGGGGAGATCCTATCTGCTCACGGACTGACCAGGCCCCGATCGCTAGCCAGTACTCCCGGGAGGGTCTACCTTTGCCACCAGTAAAGACCCTGAACTACACCGCACCATCTCTGAGTGGTTCCTGGTGCCTGCGTGCAATTCTACCATCCCCATCATCCACGTCCGCTGCCCTGAGGCCGTACCCCTCCCGTTGGGGGTTATACTATCCACGCTGCACAACCGTACCACCGGCCTCAGCGGTCTGCCCTGCAGCGGCGGTTTCATAACCGCATTCAACGGGTGGCGTAGTCGAACAATATCACATCTGCCACTAAAAACATCGCCACTTAGTTTGACACCCTAGGCACGGACCGGGTCACCGCCACGAGGACTACCACCCCCAACGGATCCGGCTCCGGGTATTCCCCAAACATGGCCCAGGGGGCGCATCAACTTTTGGCGTAGTCGGCAGGATTTCGTGCCCGCAACCACCGGGTACTGCGTGCCTGAAAAAGACTGTTAAACTTACCTGTGGTGAAGATTCCCGCCATCCGACACCATCTTTTGCCTTCTTCCCGCCATCCGTGGAGTTTTCCCGCCATCCGACGCCATCTTTTGCCTTCTTCCCGCCATCCGTGGAGTTTTCCCGCCGTTGGACGCCATCTCGAGGACGCCGCGCGGGAAGAAGAGGGGCGTGGACTCCGAAAGCGTGCGAGAACTGAAGCCCCGCCTCACGTCCGGACGTTGCGTAAGGTCCTGGAAGGAACCCAGCAGACGCCGACGTCACAGGAGCGCGACGGAAGGTCCTCAACCCTGACGATCCACTGCGGAGCCGCGGCCTACGGAAGAGGATCATCGCAAGGTAGGCCACGGTCCACTAGGGGGGAGGAGGATGTCGGATACGGAGGAGAGCTTCACTGCTGCAGCCACCGCCAGCACCAACGCTGCTGCGGTCATGCCTTTCACCATGCCCTACATCCCGGGGGCAGCCTGGCTACCCCGGTACTCAGGGGAGTCCCATACCCTAAATGACTTCAGAGAAAGGCTGGATAGCCTCTTCCAGGTGTACCCCCTCACAGAAGAGCAAAAAGTGAGCATCCTGGTGGCTCAATTAACAGGGGCAGCCCAAAGGGAGGTAAAGTCCTGGCCACTTGGGAGGAGGAGGACTGTCGCAGAGATACTAGCCCAGCTGAAGGACACCTTTGATACCCGTACCTCAGCCGAGATCAAGCTTAGATTCTACGGGTGCAAGCAGCGAGCACATGAGAATATAAGGGACTATGCGCTAAACCTACAAGAGGCCCTGAGAGCCATTAAGCAGACCGACCCTGACGGCGTAGGAAACGAAGACAAACTGTTGACTGAACAATTTATAGAGGGTCTACATTGTAATGCCCACCGAACCCAGTTGCGGGCCATGGCCTTACAGGACCCTCATCTGGACTTTGCACAGTTCAAGGACAGAGCCATCCGGGTGCTCCGAGAACCAGCACCAGGTGGCGCTGTGACCCACAAACGCCCTGCTACCACTTACCACCAGGAGACGGCGCCCTTGTCGGCAGGGCCTGTGGGAGCTGATGCGCAGGCTTTAAACAATGACCCGGCTACAGACCTGCACAATCAGGTCCAAGAGCTAACTAAAAGCGTTGCCGCGCTAACCCGAACTGTGCAGTCCTTACAGGTTTCTACTCCAGAGAAGATCCAGCTGGCATCTGGACCGGAGGATATCCCATGGCGCCGACCAAGGAGGACCCCACCGGCCAGAGGAAGACCCAGCGACCGATACAACGAGGACGGACAACCCATCTGCCGCCGCTGCAATCAACCCGGACATATGGTAAGGTACTGTCCTTTAAAACTGGCACAACCTGGGGTAGAGGGCCAACCCCTAGGAATAAGATCACCAGGCCCATCGAACTGGCGTGACAAATACGTGGGAGGACGTCCAGTCTTGCCTGTAGTACTGGATGGCATTCCTATGAGTGCCCTACTTGACACCGGGTCACAGGTCACCACCATCCCGTACGTGCTCTTCAAGCAGTACTGGAATGACTCGGATATAACCCGCTACCCAGACGACGACTTGAGTATCATCGCCAGCAATGGTCAGCCCGTGCCACAGATCGGATTTAAAGAGATGACCATTAAAATCGGTAAAGTCGAACTGGCAGCACAGGGACTGATCATTGTAGACATTGACAAGCGCGAGAGTCACCCAAAGATAACTCTAGGAACTAATGTGATTGAAAATTGTCTTGCGGAGGTGATTCTCATTTTACAGCAGGTTGCCAAGAACGCCAGCTCCGGCCAGCAGCGAGTGCTCCAAAAAGAGATCCGGGCACTGATGCGACGGCAACAGGTGGAACTCTCAGGTGGTGAGATTGGTAGCGTGAGAATGTGTGACCCTTTCCCTATTGCCATGCCCCCGAAAAGTGAAATGATGATTTGGTGCCGGGCAGCTATTGGTCTGAGAGGTAGAGATTACCAGACAATGGTAGAACCAGTCTACTCAGATAGTAGGCCCACCATTTTGACGGCACGGGGGGTGGTTGATGTACGCCATGGGAGGGTGCCCGTTCGCATAATAAATATCGGGAAGAGGGAAGTGTACCTGCCCCGGTATGCTACGCTAGCCAAATTGTATACCATCAACCAAAATTCTGTACAATCCGTGGAACCCTTGCCTCCATCTCATCCAGAGGAAGGTAACGGCTCTAAGCAACAAATGGAGGACTGGTGTCAGCAACTGCATTTGGGTACTGACTCCACTCCCTCACACCAGAAACAGGGAGTCTATCGGGTGGTTCGAGAGTACGAGAGAGTGTTTAGTAAACACCCGCTAGACTTCGGGAGAGTAAAGGGGGTAGAACACCACATCCCCACGGGAGACCATCCTCCCATAAAGGAGAGATACCGACCCGTACCCCCTGCACACTACCAACACGCCAAGGGGATGCTTAGAGACATGAAGGAGGCTGGGGTAATCAGGGATAGCTGTAGCCCCTGGGCAGCTCCACTAGTCTTGGTTAAAAAGAAAGACAACACTATGAGAATGTGTGTAGATTACCGGAAAATCAACCGTATCACACACAAAGATGCGTACCCCTTACCAAGGATAGAGGAGTCTTTGGCTGCTTTAAAATCTGCTAACTTCTTCTCCACTTTGGATCTCACTAGCGGGTACTGGCAGGTTCCTGTAGCAGAGGCGGACCGGGAGAAGACCGCATTCACCACCCCGATGGGACTTAGCGAGTTTACCTGCATGCCGTTCGGACTCTGCAACGCACCAGGAACCTTCCAACGATTGATGGAATGCTGTCTGGGACACCGGAACTTTGAGACGGTCCTGCTGTACCTGGACGATGTTATAGTTTATTCCAAAACCTACGAGGACCACCTGAAACACCTGGCGGAAGTGTTTGAAGCCCTGGCAAACTACGGTCTGAAGGTGAAACCGTCGAAGTGTCACCTGCTAAAACCAAAAGTGCAGTACCTGGGACACGTGGTGAGTGCTGACGGAGTGGCCCCCGACCCTGATAAGATCACCGCGATTAAGGAATGGCCAAGACCCTCCAGCGTAAAGGAAGTGCGGCAGTTCCTCGGGTTGGTAGGCTACTACCGAAGATTCATTCCCGGTTTCACCAAAAAGGCAGCTCCTATGCAGGACCTCCTGATAGGCCAGTCCAGGAAGGCCAAGAACCAGAAGCCGCCCTTCAGATGGGAGAAGCTGGAAGAAGAGTCCTTCCGCCAGCTGAAGATGGCCCTCACGGGGGATGAAATCCTGGCGTACCCTGATTACAGCCAGCCCTTTATCCTCTACACCGACGCAAGTAACATCGGGCTAGGAGCCGTACTGTCCCAGATCCAGCAGGGGAGAGAACGGGTAATTGCTTACGCCAGCCGAAAACTGCGACCCACCGAAAGAAACCCTGAGAATTACAGCTCATTCAAGCTAGAGTTCCTGGCAGTGGTGTGGGCAGTCACCGAACGCTTTAAGCACTACCTCGCCTCTTCTCGGTTCACCGTGTACACGGATAACAACCCGTTGACACACCTGGACACTGCAAGACTCGGTGCCCTGGAGCAGAGATGGATGGCCCGCCTGTCCAACTATGAGTTCACGATCAAATACTGGGCAGGACGCTCCAATACCAACACGGATGCCTTGTCCAGAATGCCAAACCTACCGGACGTAGGGGAAGATCCAGAGGAACTGGAAGAAGTTGAACTCCCCGCGTTTCACCGTCATGGGACTACCCAGTATTCCCACCGTGTAAGGGGTAAGCAATCCGCTACGTTCAACCCCTTACCTCATTACAACTGGGCAGAAACGCAAGACAGTGACCCCGCCGTCCGACTGGTGAAGGAGATGCTGACTCAGCCAGATGCCCGCCTTGACCCAGATGCTCCGGAAGAGACCAAGCAACTGTGGGCTGAGAAGAGTCGACTGTTCCTTTACAAGGGGAAGTTGTGCCGCAGAATGGTTAACTCCCGGACGCATGAACTGGTCTGGCAAGTAGTGGTGCCAAGAAGAGACGCGGCTATGGTACTGGAGGCATACCACGACGGAGCTGGGCACTTCGGATGGAAGAAGCTGGAGTTCCTGCTGCGCGGGCGGTTCCACTGGGTAGGCATGAGAGGAACCATCGAGAGGTGGTGCAGAGACTGTGGCCCATGCAACCTAAGAAGGAAGGACCGTGCCAGCCAGAAGACTCCCCTGCAGTCCATCGTCACCAGGCAGCCGTTGGAACTGGTAGCCTTGGACCATGTAAAACTGACCACCAGCAGAAGTGGCTACGTCTATGCGTTAACCATCGTGGATCACTACTCCCGGTTCTTGGTTGTAGTCCCCGTCAAGGACTTAACGGCTCAAACAGCAGCTAGAGCCTTCCAGCAGCACTTCTGCCGTCCACACGGATACCCAGAGCAGGTGCTGACGGACCAAGGACCTGCCTTTGAAGCGGAAGTCTTCCAGGAGTTCTGCACTCTGTATGGCTGCCGGAAGATAAGAACAACACCCTATCATCCGCAAACCAATGGACTCTGCGAGAAGATGAACCAGGTGGTGATAGACCTTCTGAAAACATTGCCCCTGGAAGAACGCAGTCTGTGGCCTGAGAAACTGCCTGATCTGGTGGACCTATACAACCACATCCCTGTAGGTTCTACCAACTGTACCCCGGCTTACCTAATGAGAGCAAGACCTGGTAAGCTGCCTGTTGATCTGGATATGGGAGTCCTGACACCCGAGGACACTTCACCAGAAGCAGACTGGGACACAGAGAGGCAGCAGCAGTACCGGAAAGTACAGGAGAGCGTTGAGCGAAGTCTCCGTCAAGCAAGAGAAAGACAGGAGAAGACTTACAACCAGTATGCTCCCGCTGTTCCCCTGGTACCTGGAGAGCAGGTCTTGAAGAGGAAAAGACGGCTCCACAAGTTGGACGACCAGTGGGAGAAGGACCCGTACACCGTACTGCCATCAAGCCATGAAAACCCGAAAGTCTGCACAATCAGTAAGGATGGAGGAGAAACCACAGCCATTGTCTCCCGAGATCACCTGAAGAAGTGTCCCGAGCAGCTACGAAACCCTGAAGAAGATCAAGAAAACCCTCGACCCGCAGAGAAAAGGGAAGAGATGGTCAGTACTGTACTCGGAGACTTCCCTCGGTCTTGGACACAAGTAAATGGCGCTGTTGTGGTACCCGTTCTCACCTTCCTCCAGCCAGCATCCCAAGTGCCTACGGAAAAACAGGTAGAGCTGGAAGAGCAGCCGGTCCAGGAGGCAGAAGACCCCACACAAGCAGACCAGGAGCATCGACCCTCTGCTTATAGTGAGCCTGCCGTGCCCCTAGTGAGCCAAAGAGTCCGTAGACAGCTGCCCAGCTTACCTTTAACAGCTCCTACACCCTGTAGTGCAGGACCAGTTAGTCAGCTCCGTAGGTCTACTAGGGCCACTAGAGGCCAGTTGCCCGTACGTTGGAGGATCTAAAGTGTTTAGACTGTTTTATTAATATTTACCTGTTTACTGTTGCTTGTAAATAATTATGTTTTTCCAGTTAATTTATAGGTGTCTTTTGTGGAATAACCAGAACTCTGTTGTATATATGTTTGGAGCGTAACCCAGGAACGGACTAAAGACTGTTAAAGACTCGGGGCAGGACAGACCCCTACCTGGTTACGGCTCCCTGTTCTTTGGTGAAATGGACACCCTTTTTGTTTCAAAAATTGCACCCGGTTGCGGACACGCCGTGACCACCCTAATGTGTTTTTCCTTATTGTATTGCTCCTGTTTATACCCTGTTATGTTTTCAAAAATATGTTTAGTCCCGGAGTACTAAATTTTACTAGGGGGGAATGTGGCACCCCAGGGTTCTGGTTACCACAGTAATAGCAATATTACGTCTGTGAGCAGGTGGGAGGTCTCCTGGTCAGGAATCCTAAGCATGCCACACCTCCTGCCCAGTCCTGGGAGGGGAAGAACTTCCCCTATATAAACTGGGGCTGAGGTGGGGTTAGAAAAGAACACAGACAGAGACAGAGACACAGTCTGGTCTGGTGTGGATCAGTTACAGGGAAAATAAGAACAGGAGCTCTGTGGGAGCAGGAGTGAGTGCCAGAGGCTGGAAGCTAGATAGCTCGCCTTGGCTGAAGAGATCTCACCGGACACGGAGTCCGAGGCTGTGGGGACTGTTCCATACCCAGCAGCAGAAACCGACCGGCAGGGGATTTCAGGTCCTCTGGCCAAGAAACCCGAAGGCACGGTCACACGCAAGGGACCAGCACCGCTGTCGTGGAGCGGAGGCTACCAGAAGGCCCCGAGTCACCGGCCATACGGGTGAGCACCACACGGTACACTCAGGGACGTGGGCTACTTTTACCCGCTTCTAGCAAGGTAGCCAGGAAGAGTACAATTAGTGGGGAGGCCTACAACTCCGCCTGGCCAGGGGAGATCCTATCTGCTCACGGACTGACCAGGCCCCGATCGCTAGCCAGTACTCCCGGGAGGGTCTACCTTTGCCACCAGTAAAGACCCTGAACTACACCGCACCGTCTCTGAGTGGTTCCTGGTGCCTGCGTGCAATTCTACCATCCCCATCATCCACGTCCGCTGCCCTGA
Organism: Phyllobates terribilis; assembly: GCF_046119375.1. Classification (NCBI taxonomy): domain Eukaryota; kingdom Metazoa; phylum Chordata; class Amphibia; order Anura; family Dendrobatidae; genus Phyllobates; species Phyllobates terribilis. The sequence goes on along the minus strand of NW_027362768.1, from coordinate 147,719,756 downwards.
GGCCGTACCCCTCCCGTTGGGGGTTATACTATCCACGCTGCACAACCGTACCACCGGCCTCAGCGGTCTGCCCAGCAGCGGCGGTTTCATAACCGCATTCAACGGGTGGCGTAGTCGAACAATATCACATCTGCCACTAAAAACATCGCCACTTAGTTTGACACCCTGGGCACGGACCGGGTCACCGCCACGAGGACTACCACCCCCAACGGATCCGGCTCCGGGTATTCCCCAAACATGGCCCAGGGGGCGCGTCATTATCAGTATGTCAGGATGCCGTTTGGGTTGCAGGGAGCTCCGGACACTTTCCAGAGAGCCATGGACCGGATCTTAGCACCCCACAAAAAGTATGCCGCGGCCAACCTAGATGACATCGTCATATTCAGCCAGGACTGGGAAAGTCATCTTGGCAAAGTTCAAGCAATACTTGACGCCCTAAGGAAGGCGGGCTTTACCATCAACCCGAAGAAATGTGCTATGGGGATGGAGGAAGCCAAGTATCTGGGCTACGAAGTTGGTAGAGGGAAAATAAAACCACAAATAAATAAGGTTGAGGCGATCCTGAACTGGCCACAGCCACTCACGAAGAAGCAGGTCCGGGCATTTCTAGGCATCGTGGGCTACTATTGAAGATTTGTCCCTAACGTTGCCCTGATAGCAGCCCCGCTGACGGATCTTCTGAAAGGGATGAAGTCTGCTATGGCTAAGTGGTCCCCGGAAGCTGGAGCGGCCTTCCAGGAATTAAAACTGTCCCTCTGTAAACAGCCAGTCTTGGTGGTGCCCAACTTCTCCAAAGAGTTTGTGGTCCAGACGGACGCATCGGATGCCGGGCTGGGAGCCGTCTTGTCGCAGGAGATTAATGGAAAAGAGCACCCTGTAATGTACCTCAGTTGGAAGGTCTCCACGTGTGAGAAGAACTACTCCATAGTGGAAAAAGAATGTTTAGCCATTACCTGTTTGGTAGAAGGTTCAGGTTAGTGTCAGACCATGCTCCACTGAGGTGGATGCGAGAGAAGAAGGTGAACAATGCCCGAGTAACAAGGTGGTTGCTAGTGCTACAAGATTTTAGTTTCCAGGTGGAGCACAGGCCTGGGAAACAACATGGGAATGCTGATGCCCTATGAAGGGTCTGTTGTATGTTGGCAGAAGGTGCCAACCCCCCTGGCTTTGGGCAGAGGGGGGGTATGTAAGGTTGCAGGTGGACAGGTTGTGGATGGGAGGTATGTGTCCCCGAGGTGCCAAGCTTCGGTGATGTAGGACCCGAAGAAGCAGGCTCCAGCACATGTAGTGCTGAGAGGTAGTTAATGGACCCGGATTAAAGGGTCGGGTTTTAGGAGCAGCTGAAAGAGCTGGGGGGGAACAGCTGCTCACTTACCTCCAGTCCAGGTCTTGGAAGGCTGATTTAAGACTGCTGCGCCTGTCTTAGTCTGTGTGTGTGTTGTGCAAGGTGAGCAGGCTTGCATGTGCTGCTCAGAGTCTGGTGGAGGCAGAGAAAGACACTTCATTTAAATGGCTGAGGCTGTGCTGTATGGACTTGTTATTTTGAGTTTTGTTCTGTTATACCTTTTTGTGCCAGAAAGAGACTGTTATGTTTTGTTTTCCTGGCTGGTTTATGGACATTTAATAAACCACCAGTTTGTTTTGGAACCTGCAGACTGCATTCCTGTGTGAACTTGCATCTACCTGAGAGTTGATCCTTCACATGTGACACATTGTTATATAGTGTGATACATTGTGTTATAGTGTGATACATTATGATATAGTGCGATACATTGTGTTATAGTGTGATACATTGTGTTATTGTGCGATACATTGTGATACATTGTGTTATGGTATGATACATTGTGTGATACATTGTGTTATAGTGTGATACATTGTTATATAGTATGATAACAAACTGGAGGCTGCACAAAAACTGCACTCAACTTTTCGCAGACAAATCAATGGGACATTAGTTGGGGGTTTCCCACCGTTAATGGGGCTTTTAGATTCAGATATATCTTTGAACACCCTCCAACAGAAAAACTATGTCAGTCCTTGTTCGGCTCCATTAGCTTGTACCATAGTAATATATCAGGTCCCATAGGAGTGATTGGCTGCAAAGCTCGCATGGCACTGGGGAGCGGCGGGGACTAGAAAGACTGGAGTTACAGAGGAATTTTAGGGTATGTGCGTACGTTCAGGATTTTATTGCAGAAAGTTCTGCAAGGTTTCTGCATCTCTTGGCAGCAAAAACGCTGCGGCAAAAGCGCACGTTTTGCCACCATTTTGATGCGTTTTTGTACAGCAATTAATGCTTTTTGGAGCTAAGTAAAGATATTTGAACAAAGAAACGTGGGACATAGCTTTAACCCTTGGATTACCATCAGACTTGTATATGGGCAGCACGGTGGCTCAGTAGTTAGCACTGCAGCTTTGCAGCACTGGGGTCCTGGGTTCAAATCCCACCAAGGACAACATCTGCAAGGAGTTTGTATGTTCTCCCTGTGTTTGCGTGGGTTTCCTCTGGGTTCTCCAGTTTCGTCCCACACTCCAAAGACATACTGATGGGGAATGTAGATTGTGAGCCCCAATGAGGACAGCAATGATAATGTCTGTAAAATGCTGTGGAATACAGTACAGACCAAAAGTTTGGACACACCTTCTCATTTAAAGATTTTTCTGTATTTTCATGACTTTGAAAATTGTACATTCATACTGAAGGCATTAAAATTGAATTAACACATGTGGAATTATATACTTAACAAAAAAAAGTGATACAACTGAAAATATGTCTTACATTCTAGGTTCTTCAAAGTTGCCACCTTTTGCTTTGATGACTGCTTTGCACACTCTTGGCATTCTCTTGATGAGCTTCAAGAGGTAGTCACCGGAAATGGTTTTCACTTCACAGGCGTGTCCTATCAGGTTTAATAAGTGGGATTTCTTGCCTTATAAATGGGGTTGGGACCATCAGTTGTGTTGTGCAGAAGTCAGGTGGATACACAGCTGATAGTCCTACTGAATAGACTGTTAGAATTTGTATTATGGCAAGAAAAAAGCAGCTAAGTAAAGAAAAACGAGTGGCCATCATTACTTTAAGAAATGAAGGTCAGTCAGTCCGAAAAGTTGGGCAAAGTTTGAATGTGTCCCCATGTGCAGTTGCAAAAACCATCAAGCGCTACAAAGAAACTGGCTCACATGAGGACCGCCCCAGGAAAGGAAGACCAAGAGTCACCTCTGCTTCTGAGGATAAGTTTATCCGAGTCACCAGCCTCAGAAATCGCAGGTTAACAGCAGCTCAGATTAGAGACCAGGTCAATGCCACACAGAGTTCTAGCAGCAGACACATCTCTATAACAACTGTTAAGAGGAGACTTTGTGCAGCAGGCCTTCATTGTAAAATAGCTGCTAGGAAACCACTGCTAAGGACAGGCAACAAGCAGAAGAGACTTGTTTGGGCTAAAGAACACAAGGAATGGACATTAGACCAGTGGAAATCTGTGCTTTGGTCTGATGAGTCCAAATTTGAGATCTTTGGTTCCAACCACCGTGTCTTTGTGCGACGCAGAAAAGGTGAACGGATGGACTCTACATACCTGGTTCCCACTGTGAAGCATGGAGGAGGAGGTGTGATGGTGTGGGGGTGCTTTGCTGGTGACACTGTTGGGGATTTATTCAAAATTGAAGGCATACTGAACCAGCATGTCTACCACAGCATCTTGCAGCGGCATGCTATTCCATCCGGTTTGCGTTTATTAGGACCATCATTTATTTTTCAACAGGACAATGACCCCAAACACACCTCCAGGCTGTGTAAGGGCTATTTGACCAAGAAGGAGAGTGATGGGAACTCCTTCAAGATTGTTGGAAGACCATTTCCGGTGACTACCTCTTGAAGATCATCAAGAGAATGCCAAGAGTGTGCAAAGCAGTCATCAAAGCAAAAGGTGGCTACTTTGAAGAACCTAGAATATAAGACATATTTTCAGTTGTTTCACACTTTTTTGTTAAGTATATAATTCCACATGTGTTAATTCATAGTTTTGATGCCTTCAGTGTGAATGTACAATTTTCAAAGTCATGAAAATACAGAAAAATCTTTAAATGAGAAGGTGTGTTCAAACTTTTGGTCTGTACTGTATGTTGGCGCTATATAAAAAATAAAGATTAGATTAGATTAGACCTGGGGTGAGTATATTGGTTAATTTAAATGATTAAAGAATGTTTCTGCTGTATTTCAAATAAAGTGTTTTACTTTCAGTGTGTGTTTACTTAACTCTTTACTTAGGTTTAGTAATGAGGGTGTCTGATTGACACCTCTTCATCACTAAACAAAGGGCTAGGTGTCAGCTAATCCCATAAACCTTAATCCCATTAGCATTCCCATTCATGTCATTTCTGGGGCAGCTGTGAGCTGCTATTTTTAGCCTAGGAAGGGGCCATGAGGCAAACTTGTTCCCTGGCTATTAATAACAGCTTACAGCTGTTTAGTTAGCCGCTTTGTCTCCACGATAAGCAACTAGCAGCACTTTGAACGCAGTGTATTTTAGCTGCGTCCATAATGCTGTGTTCTAATGCCGCACTTTTGTTGTCAGTACATGTGGATCCACTGCATGTAATGAAATTTCAAGTCATCAAAATCTGCAGAGGAGACTAGCGTATTCGCTACAGAAATTGACATGCTGTGGGTGAGTTTGGGTATGTGCCTATGATCAGGAAATGCTGCGAGTTTGATGCAGCGTGTTTATGCAGCATCAAACCTGTAGCGGCTAGATGTTACAGCATAGTGGATGGGATCTTTAGAAATCCCATGTCCACTATGCGTGCATCTGAGGCTACGGATCACCCGCGGACACTGACATGTGGCACGTCTTTCAGGACCGCAGTATGTCTAATTCACTTGCGGAGTCGCTAGTGTCTGCAACAGAAATTTGACCACTAGAATGTATTGAATGCGGTAAATCCACATGGTTCAGTGAACACACGCGGATTTACCTGCGATCAATAGAATGCAGCATTTTGGACGCAGCAAAAATATGCAGCGTCCAATGCGCAGCTACATCCAGATCGTGGGCACATAGCCTAAAATTTTAAAAAATGGTGTGGGCTACCGCATCATTTTCATAACCAGCAGAGGGAAAGCCAATCACTGGGGGCTGATATTACAAACCGGGGAAGGGGTCATTAGCCAAAATGTTCCCTGTCTATTAAAAACAGCCCACAGCTGTTTGCTTAGCCTTTACTGGCTAGATTACAGGGGGACCCCAGAAAAAAATTGAAGTAGGGTCCCACTATATAATCTAACCAGCAAAGGCTAGGCAGACAGCTGCAGGCTGATATTAATTGATAGAGATGGGGCCATGGATCCTGGTCCCCTCCAAGGCTAATAATATCATCCCTCAGTGGCCCCAGAACTGGCGCATTCATAAGATGCATCAAATCTGGTGCTTAGCCTCTACTCTTCCCACTTGCCCTTGTGCAAGTTGTATAATAGGGTTGGGGTTCATGTCAGCCTTGTACTGGTGGCTGACATGAAGCCAAGGTTCGTAATGGAGGGCGTCTATAAGATGCCCCCATTACTAACCCCATAGTAAGGTTTTTGAAATAAAGAGATGGTCAGAATAAAGTCTTTTATTAAAATAAAATTCCACACAGTTTTAATCATTTATTTAAAAATAAAAAACATTGTATACTCACCTAATTCTCATGCCGCACCGATGCCATAAGTGAGGGCACTGGAGCTCTCAGCTGATCTTCAGCTGTTTGAACTCCAGTGACCTCAGTGAAGGCAACTTAGCACTATACTCTGCTGGGAGCGATCGCACTCCTGTCAGTGTATAGCGTGCTGCCGGGTGATCGGATCGCCGTGGGACACTCGGGGTACGGTGGACAGGTGAATATAAGGTGTTTTTTATTTTATTTAAACTTTTTTTTTTTTACACAGCGCACAGACTACTTCTCCCCTCAGCCGCCCCTGCTATTATCAGTGGGAGCGGCAGTCGGATGATGGGAGTAGTCTTCCGCGGCCAATTCTTTGTGCGTTTTTGATTCATTGACTTGAATTGAGTCAGTCAAATACGCAGCAAACATCCGCAGCAAATACGCATATACTTTTATACCTGCGTTTTTGCTGCGGATTTGACTGATTCAATTAAAATCAATGGGTGAAAAACGCTGCAGAAACGCACAAAGAACTGACATGCTGCAGATTTAAACGCAATGACAATCCTGTCAGGAAAATTCCTGATCATGTGCACAGCAATTACAGGATTGTCATGGCATTAGCTGGCAGACGGATTACCTAGCGTTTTTGGCTCATTTCCACATGGAAAAAATGCCACGAAAATGCACAGTGTGCACATAGCCTAAGGCTTCATTCAGACGTCCAATTTTTTGGCATAAGATACAATCGGACCAATTATTCTGATCAGACTTTGATCAGAATTTGCTCAGAGTGTGGTCCGAGTGTCATCCGATTTTCTCGTATGTCGAGAAAAAAAAAGTCTTCACCTTCTACACTCCGTCAGTCCGTGAAAATCGGACCACACACGGATGTCATCTGAGTGCAGTCCGATTTTTTTTTCACGGACCCATTGACTTGCATTGGTAAATTTGATCTCAGCCTCAGATCAAAATCAGATACGTCTCCGAAATTTTTCTCAGATCACTCGGTGCGAAGAAAAAATTGTACGTGTGAACAACCCCATAGATTATCATCGGTGGAAAACACAGATAGCACACGTATGTAAAAATCGGTCGTCTGAATGAGCCGTTTTTTTTTTTTGCTTTTCTTCTTCTTCTTCCAAGAGCCACAATTTTATATATTTTTCCAAAAATATAGCCGGATGAGGACTTGCTATTCTGCAGACGAGTTATAGTTTGATATGGCACCGTTCACTTTTACCATATAATGTGGTAAAAAACACATTATTCTATCATTAGGTTTTTTGAGGTTTGTTTTTACTGTAAAAAAAATGACCTAAAAATCGGACTCTGTTCGCTGCATTTTTGTTTGGGGTCATCCTCTTGATCTTCTTGATATTTTGTTTTGTCCATCATCTTGCACATATTTATAACATGTACTTCTTATTGTGAACTTTTTTAATCAATAAAGTTTTCCATATACCTTATAGTTTTCTCTAGTGTTTCCAGATTTAGTTCATGAGTAGGTAATTTTGTACGGCTATGGGGTGTGAGCTGTGTTTCTTTCATACCCCCTACCCGTGACGTTTATTATGCTGTTTACAATACATGGATGATTATGTAGTACTACATGCTATGTAGAGGACTATGGGCTGTGCATTATACTTTCTGGAGGACTATGGGGAGTGTATTAGATTACATGAAGGACATGAGCTGTGCATTATACTGTATGGAGGACTGTGGGCTGTGCATTATACTGTATGGAGGACCATGGGGAATGAATTATACTATATGGAGGACTATGGGGAGTGCATTTTCTACATGGAGAACTATGGGGAGTGCATTATACTGTATGGAGGACTATGGGGAGTGCATTATACTACATGCATGACTATGGTCTGTGCATTATATTATATATTATATGAAGGATATGAGCTGTGTATTATACTATATGAAGGACTATGGAGGGTGCATTATATTATATGAAGGACTATGAAGGGTGCATTATATATGGAGAACTATGAAGAGTGGATTATATTATATGGAAGACTATGGGGTGAATTATACTATATGGAGGACTATGGGGAGTGCATTATGCTATATAGAGGCCTATGGGGAGTGCGTTATACTAATATAAAGAACTATGGGGAGTGCATTATACTACATGGAGAACTATGGACAGTGTATTATACTATATAGAGAACTATGGGGAGTGCATTGTACTATATGGAAAACTATTGGGTGCATATACTACATGTATGACTATGGGAAGTGTATTATACTATATGAAGGACCATGGGGGGGGCATTATATTATGTGCAGGACTATGAGGGGTGCATGCATTATACATGGAGGACTATGGGGTGCATAATACTATATGGACGACTATGGGGTGCATTATATTGTATGGAGGACTATGTGGTGCCCATTATACTATATGGAGGACTATGAACTGTGCATTTCCTCAGTGCCTGGATCCTCGTCCCTGCCGCACTTCAAGCTCACTAGCCATCTTTGAGCCTGTTACAGAAGAAGTTACCCAGCTCCTCATTTCTTCTCGACCTACAACCTGCAACAGTGACCCCTTTCCGTCACATCTCCTGCAGTCTCTCTCACCGGTGGTCACCACTCACCTGATTAAAATATTTAACCTCTCTTTCTTCAGGTATCTTTCCCTCATTTAAACATGCCATCATAACCCCTTTACTTAAAAAGACATCCCTAGACCAGAACTGCACTGCTAACTACAGACCGGTCTCTAACCTTCCTTTCATCTCTAAACTCCTGGAACGCTTGGTCCACTCCCGTCTAATCCGCTATCTCTCAGATAACTCTCTCCTCGACCCTCTACAATCTGGTTTCTGCACCTTACACTCCACTGAAACTGCCCCCACTAAAGTCTCTAATGATCTACTAACAGCTAAATCTAATGGTCACTAATCCCTGCTGATTCTCCTGGATCTCTCTGCAGCATTTGACACTGTGGATCACCAGCTCCTCCTCACTATGCTCCGCTCTATAGGCCTCAAGGACACCGTTCTCTCCTGGTTCTCCTCCTACCACTCTGACCGCTCCTTCACGGTATCTTTTGCTGGCTCCTCTTCCTCTCCTCGTCCCGTTACTATCGGAGTTACGCAGGGCTCAGTCCTAGGCCCCCTACTCTTCTTTCTATACACTGCCCCTATTGGACAAACAATCAGCAGATTTGGGTTCCAGTATCATCTCTAAGCTGACGACACCCAACTATACACTTCTTCCCCTGACATCACCCCTACCCTAATACAAAATACCAAGGATTGTCTGTCTGCTGTCTCTAACATCATGTTCTCCCTTTATCTTAAACTGAATCTCTCTAAAACTGAACTTCTTGTGTTTCTCTCCTCTACTAACCTAACTCTACCTAACATCGAAATTACCTTGGAGGGTTCAACCATAACTCCCAAGCAGCATGCACGCTGCCTGGGGGTCATATTCGACACTAACCTTTCCTATACCCCCCATATCCGATCACTCATTCGCTCTTGTCACCTGCATCTTAAAAACATCTCCAGAATCCGACCTTTTCTCACCTTTGAAACTGCTAAAACTCTTACTGTCGCTCTTATTCACTCTCGTCTGTACTACTGCAACTCTCTTCTGATCGGTCTCCCTCTTACCAAACTTTCTCCTCTCCAATCCATCCTGTATGCGACAGCCAGGGTCGTATTTCTGTCCTGCCGCTTCACCGATGCCTCCATCTTGTGCCAGTCTTTACACTGGTTGCCGGTCCGCCTCAGGGTCCAATATAAACTCATCGCTCTCACCCACAAAGCTCTCCACAGTTCTGCACCGCCTTATATCTCCTCTCTCATCTCTGTCTATCGCCCTACACGTGCCCTCCGTTCTACAAATGACCTAAGACTAGCATCCCCCATAATTCGAACCTTGCACCTCCGTCTCCAAGACTTCTCTCGTGCTGCTCCAGTTCTCTGGAATGCTGTACCCCAGACGATCCGACTGATGCCTAGCCTCCATGTCTTCAAGCGCGTTTTAAAAACCCATCTCTTTAAACAAGCCTACCACCTCAACTACTCAGTAAACTAACTTTCCCCTGTTCCCTCCTTCTAAATATCATTCAGAATCTGTTCCCTACTCTTCATCTGTCTCCACACCCTACATGCACACAATAACTGCACTCGACACTTGATTATTGCACTTAAACATACAGGCTGATGTCCGGATCATACAGCTTTATATGAAAATCCCTATTTATTATAATTGCCAGACCTGAAATAACAAGCACTTTCACCTATTGTGTCCCCCCATTTCCTTGTAGATTGTAAGCAGCAAGCAAGGACCTCACTCCTAATGTAACTGTTTAAACTGTCCTTAAATTGTATTGAATTTATTGTCTGTACATGTCCCTGCTTAATTGTAAAGTGCTGCGGAATTTGTTGGCGCTATATAAATAAAAAATTATTATTAGTGTTGAGCGAGCATGCTCGACACTGCTCGGTACTCGCCCGAGCATCAAGCTACTCGGGATGTTCGGCGAGCACCGAGCATTTCCGGGTTACTCGGGCGGGAGCTCGGGTCTCCACCCTGCATGTTTGGCGCTCTTTATAGAGCCAATGATCATGCAGGTGACTCGCCCCCTGGGTCGTGGGGCACCCGGAACCGGGCTTCTGTGCGATGCTGGGGGTAGTAGTGGCAACCCAATCCCGTGGCTCAGGGTGGTCAGACCAAATGCTGTGGCAGTCTATTTATAGATTTGGGAATGTCCGACTACGCCACCAGTGGACTGCGGTCAGGGGTGACCGCCGCTGCAAGGCAGACCGCTGAGGCTGGTGTTGGTGTGCAGCACAGGGATAGGATAACTCCCCACGGAAAGAGTGTAGCCTCAGGGCAATGTAGGTTGATGCTGGGGGTGATAGTGCAGGCGCAGCATAAATCACACAGAGTCCAATGGTGCAGTCCAGGGTCTTTACTCACAGTTGATATCCAAGTCACTTCTGTCAGCAATGCCTGCCCAAGCCGTGCTGCGTCCTCCAGGTCAGGAGCTCAGTCAACCCCCAGGCAACTCAGGAGTGTGGCACAGGACCCCCTTCTATCCTTTCTCTGGCCTCTCGTGCCCCACCAGTGAACACGCTTCTGTCCGGCTGCCTCGGGCTTTCTCTGGTAAAACTTGGCGCCAGTTTTCCTGACCCTATGTGGTGCCTTCCTAGCGGGTGTAGCAAGGGGTCGCACCAATAAATGATCACGACCTCCGGTTTTTGGCTGAGGGATGATTTACCTCCACCAACTTGGGAATCCGGTACCCTTCCACGGCCTGACCCTTCACCCGATATAACGCGGGCTTGCAAAGGTTGCTGTCCGTTCAGCTCTCTTAGGGTCTCTTCTGCCTTCTTGTTTCTGGAGCCTTTCTACTCCTCTGTCTCTCCTCTTTCCTTCCTTCTCCTTTTCTCTTCTTTGGCCCCGGCCTTCTCTCTAGGCCTGCCTCGTGGAGCTGAGCTCAGGCTGAGCCACAGCTCCCTGTCAGTTCTCTCTCCTTTCTCCACTGAACTCAACTCCCTCCTAAGATGGCCCCCACCTTTTATCTGCTTCTCTGTGACTGAGCTCAGGTGACCTGCACCCAATGAGCTCCTTCCTGTGCTCCAGAAACCGTCCCCTACTGCTCCTACATCACTGGGTTCTCTCCCCCCTCCCCACTCCAGCCAGGGACATGGTCAGTTGTGCCTGCAATTATATGGGAGCACCGTCGAGCTGTCCCCCGAAAATGGGGTGAGTGTGTGTGTGTGTATGCAGCTAACTGAGCCCTGGTCCACTCTCCATCCTTACCTGGGAGTGGAATATCACACCTCTGGTTGAGGTGCAATACCCCTGTGGCAACCAAACCCTCGGGGCACCACATTCCCCCCTGGTAAACCACAGCACGTCCTCGGGCTGGAAAAAAGCAAAAGACCATTCAGAAACATGCAAATTTTTTTTTAGAATGCATTCACATATAAGATTATAAACCATTAACACTCATCCCTTTATGGGAGGCAATTCTTCTCTTTTAACGTTACTGGCACATTTTCTCTTTCAGCAATTATTATAAGACTTTCTTCACAAATATAAAACATTATAAAACTCTTTTCACTTTTATAACCACATCTGTCACATATAAAACATTTTTCTTGTAAACATTCTTCATGTAAAACTTTTGGTTAACTGGTCACAGTGGACTTTGCAACCAGATGTCTATCTTTCTATTAAGTGCAAACACATAAACACAAACACGAGGGACCCGTTCGTAAACCCTCAACGAAGGCCCTGGGGTGGCTGCATGGCATAGCTGATCCAGCTGCTGGACCTCGTCTTCAGCCACCTCTAACGGGTTTTTGTTCTGAGATCAGTTGTTGTTGTGGTCTCTTATAAAACCAGTAGAGGGCACTTTAAGAAGTGCAATTATGTACAAGATTGACCGCTCCCAGTCCTCGGCCGGATAGTTCAATAAGTTGGCTGCTCCCAGTCCTCAGCCGGTTTTAACTGACCCGGTACCGGGTAACTCTCTGCAACAGTTCCTTCACCCTGAAGGGCAACTATGTACATTGGTACGCTGCCATTCCTTAGTAGCGGTGTCCTCTCTGCGCACCTTCTTCCTCCTCGCCATATTCTTCAGAACCGTCCGGGTCCTCTGCAGTGTGACTCTCTGCGCCCACCCGGTGGATGTTGAGGGCATACCCGCCCCTTGCGCCGCGGTGCAGTAGGCCTTGCGGCGGGGCCTGGAGAGGGCCGCTGTTGATGACGCCCGGGATCGGCGGCTCCACCAGGGGGCCCGGGAGCAGGCTGACGCTGGCAGCGTCCGGGACAGGGAGACTCCTCTTACCTGCTCCCGCGACCGCTCCTGCGTCACGCGTCTTCTCCTGGCGCTGGTCGGGACCCGCGACGGCTGGGGCACTGCCGATGCTGGGCAGCTTAATCTGCTGCCGGTCCGCCATCTTGCTCTCCATTCCTGATGTCTTCCTCCCCCCCGGTTAACCGTGGCCTATCTTCCGGTGATCCTCTTCTGTAGGCCGCGGCTCCGCTCGCGATGCTCTGGGTGAGCACCTTGCGTTGTTGGGTGATGACGTCGGCGTCCGCTGGATCTCCTTCCAGGACCTTGCGCAGCGTCTGGACGTAGGGCGGGGCTTCAGGGCTCGTGCGGTTTTTGGTGTCCAAAACCTCTCTTCTTCCCGCGCGGCGTCCCGAAGATGGCGCCTTTTGGCGGGAAACGGCCCCGAATGGCGGGAAACTTCACTCAGGTAAGTATAAAGTCTTTTCAGGCACGCAATACCCGTTTGTGGCGGGTTGGTCACAATCCTGCCGACTACGCCAAAGCTGACTTGCCCCCTGGGCCGTGGGGCACCCGGAACTGGGCTTCTGTGCGATGCTGGGGGTAGTAGTGGCAACCCGATCCAGTGGCTCAGGGTAATCAGACCAAATGCTGTGGCAGTCTATTTATAGATTTGGGAATGTCCGACTACGCCACCCGTGGATTGCGGTCAGGGATGACCCCCGCTGCAAGGCAGACCGCTGAGGCTTGTGTTGGTGTGCAGCACAGGGATAGGATAACTCCCCACGGAAAGAGTGTAGCTTCAGGGCAATGTAAGTTGATGCTGGGGGTGATGGTGCAAGCGCAGCATAAATCACACAGAGTCCAATGGTGCAGTTCAGGCTTTTTACTCACAGTTGATATCCAAGTCACTTCTGTCAGCAATGACTGCCCAAGCCGTGCTGCGTCCACCAGGTGAGGGGCTCAGTCAACCCCCAGGCAACTCAGGAGTGTGGCACAGGACCCCCTTCTATCCTTTCTCTGGCCTCTCGTGCCCGACCAGTGACCACGCTTCTGTCCGGCTGCCTCGGGCCTTCTCTGGTAAAACTTGGCGCCAGTTTCCCTGACCCTATGTGGTGCCTTCCTAGCGGGTGTAGCAAGGGGTCGCACCAATAAATGATCACGACCTCCGATTTTTGGCTGAGGGATGATTTACCTCCACCAACTTGGGAATCCGGTACCCTTCCACGGACTGACCCTTCACCCGATATAACGCGGGCTTGCAACGGTTGCTGTCCGTTCAGCTCTCTTAGGGTCCCTTCTGCCTTCTTGTTTCTGGAGCCTTTCTACTCCTCTGTCTCTCCTCTTTCCTTCCTTCTCCTTTTCTCTTCTTTGGCCCCGGCCTTCTCTCTAGGCCTGCCTCGTGGAGCTGAGCTCAGGCTGAGCCACAGCTCCCTGTCAGCTCTCTCTCCTTTCTCCACTGAACTCAACTCCCTCCTAAGATGGCCCCCACCTTTTATCTGCTTCTCTGTGTCTGAGCTCAGGTGACCTGCACCCAATGAGCTCCTTCCTATGCTCCAGAAACCGTCCCCTACTGCTCCTACATCACTGGGTTCTCTCCCCCCTCCCCACTCCAGCCAGGGACATGGTCAATTGTGCCTGCAATTATATGGGAGCACCGTCGAGCTGTCCCCCGAAAATGGGGTGAGTGTGTGTGTGTGTATGCAGCTAACTGAGCCCTGGTCCACTCTCCATCCTTACCTGGGAGTGGAATATCACACCTCTGGTTGAGGTGCAAAACCCCTGTGGCAACCGAACCCTCGGGGCGCCACACAGGGATTGCCAGCCAGTCACTGTAATGCCGCAGCCATGTTGTTTGTGGGCATTACAGTGATTGGCTGGCCGCACAGCGTCACCTCGAGTATTTAAAAGCGGGCGCCGCCATCTTGGACACAGTCGCTCCGGATCAGACAATGTAGGGACAGCGCTGCAGATTTAGGGAGAGATATATCCTGCAAAATAGTTAGTGTAGGGTCTGTAAAGGCTGCCAGATCAAACAAACAGTCCTTCTCAGGACTAATATCCATCCCAGATATCAGGCAGGCAGGCAGACTGTATAGGAGACGCAGTGGTTATACCAGCAAACGCTGCATTACAGTCCTGTGTGCTCCTGTTGCTGAAATTGCTGGACTTAGCTCCAGGTCTCGGGGGCCAGGGAAAATCTTTTTTTTTTCATCTAAATCCTCTTTTTTTTTCCCTCCTTCACACTGTACAAATACCCGTCTTATTAACCTTTTGGTGTCCCACCCCCAAAAAAAAAAAAAAGTGTGTCTCTGATTTTTCAGACACAAATATATCTGTTGAAAATAGTCTGGTATAGGCCACAGAAGCAGAAGTGTGGTTTTGCAGATCCATGGGCCATTTGTATCTAAAAAAAACAGTTTGAGTGTGTCGCTCACTGTTCAGACGCAAATATATATATTTAAAAAAGTCTGTTATACACCAGTAAATTATCACTGTGGTTTTGCTGTTCCACTGTAAAAAATCTCTATTATCCTGTTTTTGGCATTTTTGCCTATAAAAAAAAAAAATAATAGTGTCTCCCTGATTTTTCAGACACAAATATATCTGTTGAAAATAGTCTGGTGTAGGCCAGAGAGACAGAAGTGTGGTTTTGCTGTTCCACAGTAAAAAATTTCTATTATCCTGCTTTTGGCATTTTTTGCGTAAAAAAATAATAATAGTGTCTCCCTGATTTTTCAGACACAAATATATCTCTTGAAAATAGTCTGGTGTAGGCCAGAGAGACAGAAGTGTGCTTTTGCTGTTCCACGGTAAAAAATCTCTATTATCCTGCTTTTGGCATTTTTTGCCGTAAAAGAAAAAATAATAGTGTCTCCCTGATTTTTCAGACACAAATATATCTGTTGAACATAGTCTGGTGTAGGTCAGAGAGACAGAAGTGTGGTTTTGCTGTTCCATGGGAAAAAATCTCTATTATCCTGTTTTTGGCATTTTTGGCCGTAAAAAAAAAAAAAAATAGTGTCTCCCTGATTTTCAGACACAAATATATCTGTTGAAAATAGTCTGGTGTAGGCCCTCGAAATACAAGTGTGGTTTTGCAGTTCCACGGTGCAAACCTCTGTATTATCCACTTTTGGGCCATTTGTATCTAAAAAAACAGTTTGAGTGTGTCGCTCACTGTTCAGCCGCAAATCTATATATTTAAAAAAGTCTGGTATACACCAGTAAATTATAACTGTGGTTTTGCTGTTCCACGGTAAGAAATCTCTATTATTCAGCTTTTGGTATTTTTTCTGTAAAGAAAAACAGTAATAGTTTCTCCCTGATTGTTCAGATTGTTTAAAAGAGTCGGGTGTAGGCCAGAGAAATAGAACTGTGGTTTTCCTCTTCCACGGTTCTAATCTACTTTTTATTACCTTTTTTCCATTGATAGTGCGAGTGTAAGCTATTTTACTTCCTTTACAATGGGCAAGGCGCGTGGCAAGGGACGTGGAAGTGGACGTTCTGGTGATGGTGCGTGCAGAGGACGGGGCCGTGGCCAAGGTGAAAATGTGCCACAACCAACAGCCACATCTTCTCGCTCCCACTTCTTGACCGAATTACTAGGGAAGCACAGAACAACACCAGTATTGCGAACTGATTAGTGTGAACAGGTTATTAATTGGATAGCAGATAATACTTCCAGTTACCTGGGCACCACCACCTCCGGCCTGTCTTCCACACGGTCGACTCTTAGTATCCGTGAGTCTCGACCGCATACTCCTCCTCACCCTGATGCTCCTTCCTCCCACCATGCCGAGTGTCGTCAGACACCAACTGATCCCACACTTGGACACTTTGCAGAGCTGTTCACTGGTCCATTTCCAGATTTGTGCCCCTCGCCTGCTCAGCTTGAAGTGGTGGAAGAGGAGATCCCATGTAGAAATGCCCAAATATTTGAACAGCCACGGCCACAGGAAGTCGACGCTGGCAATTTGTCACAAGAGGTGGACGATGACGAGACACAATTGCCAGGAAGTAAGGAGGAGGATCGTGGTGCGTAAGTGGAAGAGGAGGAGGTGGTGGATGATCTAGTAACTGACCCAACGTGGCAGGAGGACATGCAGAGTGAGGCCAGCAGCACACAGGGGGAGGGAGGCAGAGTACCCCAACAGGCAGGAAGAAGCAGTGTGGTGGCCGCAGACAGAAGGTGGGCAACCGTTCCCCGTAACACCAACACGAGGGACGTTGCCAGTACAAGCGGTAGGTCTTCCAGAGTCTGGAATTTTTTTAAAGACTCTGCTGATAACCCCAAGAAGGCCATTTGTACCACCTGCCATGCCAGCATCAGCAGGGGTGACAAAACTACCAGCCTGACCACCACCAGCATGATCAGGCACATGGCAGCAAAGCACCCGGCTTTGTGGGGCGAACCCCAGGGTCCACGACCAGTGTCAGCGTGTGTCACCACTGCTTCCTCCTCTGTTGTGCGTGCAATAGAACCCCCTGTTGTGTGTGCAATCCCCTGTCCATACTGCATGCAAAGATGCCTGCTCCTCTCAGTCTTCACTTGTTATGGCAGTTTCTCAAGAAACAGCATCAACGTCCACGTCCACGTCCCACCGCTGTGTTCAATTGTCCATATCCCAGACCTTTGAACGAAAGCGGAAATTCGCAGCTAATGCCCCCACAGGTCACGGTCCTAAATTCGCACATTTCACGACTGCTTGCGTTGGAAATGCTGCCTTTTAGGCTGGTGGAGACAGAATCCTTCCGCAACCTTATGGCAGTGGCCGTCCCTCGGTACTCGGTCTCCAGCCGACACTATTTTGCCCGGTGTGCCATCCGCGCACTACACAAGCACGTGTCCCAAAACATCTGCCGTGCCCTCAACAACGCAGTTACTGGGAGAGTCCACTTGACAAAGGACACGTGGACAAGTGCTTGTGGCCAGGGACGGTACATCTCCCTGACGGCACACTGGGTAAACATAGTGGAAGCCGGGACCCAGTCGGACCTTGGGACGGAACACATCCTCCCCACACCGAGGATTGCGGGCCCTATGTCAGTCAGAGTTGCCCCCACAGTGTACAGCTCCTGCGCATCATCCTCCTCCTCCTCCTCATGTTCAGCCTCCATCTCAGATATCAACACATCAGTTACAAGCTGGAAGCACTGCAGTACTGCCTCCGCCAAGCGGCAACAGGCTGTGCTGAAACTCATAAGCTTAGGTGAGAAACCTCACACTGCTTGTGAGTTGTGGACAGCTGTAAAAGAGCAGGCAGATCTGTGGCTGAGACCGCTGAACCTACATCCAGGCATGGTCGTGTGTGACAATGGCCGTAACCTGGTGGCGGCTCTGAGGCGAGGTGAGATCACACACGTACCATGCCTGGCTCATGTGCTTAACCTCGTGGTTCAGCGGTTTCTTAAATTGTACCCCGAGTTGCCAGATCTGCTCGTCAAAGTACGCCGCCTGTCAGCTCATTTTCGCAAGTCGACTGCAGCTTCCGCCGCCCTTGCTGTGTTGCAGCAGCGTTTGCAGCTTCCATCACACCGACTGGTGTGTGATGTCCCCACACAATGGAACTCTACCCTCCACATGTTGCAAAGGATTTGTGAGCAGAAGAGAGCAGTTGTGGAGTACCAGCTGCAACAAGGCCGTCGATATTCAGGTCAGACTCCACACATAAGACCTCAGGAGTGGACCTGGATGTCTAACATCTGTACCATCTTGACAAACTGAGGAGTCCACCCAGATGGTGAGTGGAGATGACGCCATTAGTGTCAGCATCCCACTTGTCTGTCTTTTGCAACGCTCTCTGCAGAGAGTTAAAGAGGAGCCATTGCAGCCAGAGTATGATGAGATGGATCAAGAAGCCGTAGCGGTCGATTACACACAGCCCAGCCTCATCTTATCCCAACGTGCATTGGGGGACAATGAGGGAGAGGAGGAGGAGGAGGAAGAACAGGAGCTTGTATCATGCGCTGTAGACGGTAGTACCTGTACAACTGTCAAACCGTCTGTTCAGAGTGGGTGGCCTGAGGACAGGGGGGAGGAGGAGGAGGAGAGCATGGTCAGTCGTCATCTTGGTGAGGACACGGAAGTCTTGCCCGTTACCAGTCTGGCACGCATGGCTGACTTTATGTTACGCTGCCTTAACCGTGACCCTCGCGTTGTCAAAATGTTGGGTGACAGTCAGTGGCGTACCGTCCATAGAGGCAGACCACGCGACTGCTATGGGGCCCGAGTGTTCAGGGGGCCCCGCATCCACAGTGTGAAATGTAAATGACTTTCTTTTACCTTGTGTCCTGTTTTGGATGTGCGGGTGTTAAGGCAGGGGGAGGGGTCGTGTTTGGAATTCTGCCAACTATCTAGGGTAACTGGGGAGGAGGGCTGAGAACAAATAAAAAGTCAGGAAGCCCCTCACCCCAAGCCACTGTCTTGTGTCTGTCAGTCACCACAGAGATCCTGAACCTGGGACCAGAGGGTTGAGCTAAACATTAGGACACCTGTGACAATGGAAGCCTATTAATAAATTGTTTAAATTACTTCTTTACACACATTTATCTGCACTGCAGATCATGCACTCCTAATGAAGGATTAACTGAAGGAGGAATGGACAGGCTGCCGAGTGCACAGCAGAGCAAAGGACACGGCTGTCAGAGTGAGTACATCTGACCCCAGACCATCACTAATCACCAGTATTGCTGCAGCTAGCCACACTGTATGTGCGCACAATGCGTATCAGCCTGCGCCCCCAATGCTGCGGAATAGCTGCCGGCTATCAATTTGCAAATGAGCGGCGCCATTTATTTTTCACCTGCAGACTTTCCTTTGATGCTGCATAAACATGCAGCGTCAAACCCGCAGCAGCTCCAGATCGTGGACACATAGCCTAAGGGTACGTTCCCACGTTCAAGATTTGCTGCGGTTTTGACGCTGCATGTTTATGCAGTATCAAACCCGCAACAGCCAGATGTTACAGCATAGTGGATGTTCTTTTCTGTCCACTATGCATCTCTGCACCTGCGGATCACCAGCGGAAACTGAGATGCGGCGTGTCCTTCAGACCCCCAGCATGTCGATTTCTCTTCCGGGTCCGCATGTAGACTTTCCTCATAGACTTTCTTAGATGAGGAAGATCCGCATGTGTAAAAATGCGTGTCCAGTAATTTACATAATAAGTACAAAAATTCTGCAGCGTGAAAACCGCAACAAATCCTGAAAGTGGGAATGTACTCTTAAAGAAGTTATCCACTACTTTGACATTGATGCCCTATCCATAAGATAGGGCATCAATGTATGATCGGCCGGGGTCCCGGACGCCCCACCCCCATCGATCAGCTGTTATCGTGCCGGCGGCAGCGGCCACAAGTCCTTATCTGCGGTGCTTGGCCATCCATCTGTAGTGGCCGCCGCTCGTAACTGCACATCCGCCTCCCATTCAATTGAATAGGAGGTGGCTATACAGTTACAAGCGGCCGCCACTACAACTTGACGGCCAGGCACCACAGGCAAGGCCTTCCGGCCGGCGGCCACCGGCACGATAATAGCTGATCGGCAGGGATGCCACATGTGGGACCCCGGCCGATCATACATTGATGCCCTATCCTAAGGACAGGGCATCAATGTCAAAGTAGTGGACAACCCCTTTAAAGGGTTGTTCTGGCTTGAGATGAAAGTCTGCAATCACTCTATGACTGCAGACTTCTGAATCCTCACAGCGCACACATCGCGTGCAGGCGGTCATGCCACCACAAGTATGTGATTTGTGTTATAATCTGCAACATGAACTAAGGAAAGATAGGGGAAAGCTGTCCCTACAATAAGACTAAGCTGAATCCCTACGATGTAGCGGGCTGCCTGTTCCTAGCGAACAGACCCTCCTTAGTCCTCGGCTAGTCTGAACGGAGACCTATAGCATTAGGGAAGGGGTCCCTAAAAGAACTAAGGACTGGGACAAAAATGGGACACCTCCTAAACAGAGAAGTAGTTGCAG
Source organism: Phyllobates terribilis (assembly GCF_046119375.1). Taxonomy (NCBI): domain Eukaryota; kingdom Metazoa; phylum Chordata; class Amphibia; order Anura; family Dendrobatidae; genus Phyllobates; species Phyllobates terribilis. The sequence goes on along the minus strand of NW_027362768.1, from coordinate 147,699,350 downwards.
AACACAAAAATACAAACTGACAAAAAGGTACTAAAGGTCCCAGAAGGACCAAGCAAGCAGATAGGCACAGAAGCACCCGGCTAGAGAAGCAGTCAAAAACTGAAGTCCAGCACAGCCAAAAGGGCGGAGCTAGAATATAAAGGCAAATGGTCACATGACCCCAAAACACAGGAAGGAAAAACAAACAAACAGGAGGGTTCTAACAATTTGCATGCTTCCAGTCACATTCTGACTAGACGTGGTCGTCCTCGATCAATACAAGGGAACTGAATGCGGCCGAGCACGTTTAATCGACACGTGATCACAGATATGTAAAACACATACTTGTACGTGACCAGCTGCTCTTGCCACTGTCATCGAAGAATCCTGACAGCGTATGATGTGAGGATTCAGATGACCGTAGTTATATAGAGCGATTGTAGACTTTCATCTCAAACTTGGACAACCCCTCTGTGTTTATGTATGTATATCTCCTCCAGACAGAATAAAATAAGTGTGAACAGGTGCTGCTGCTATCACTGCATAATAAAGAATACAGTCGCCTCTGTAAGCGTAGAGATATGGAAAATGAAGGTACTTGGTGCATAAATTGGCCAATTCATGGGAGCCCATCAAGAACGACAAGATGTACCATTCTTTCATAGGACTAACCAAATTTAAAGCGCATGTAGGATCCACTACTAATTAAAAACAACCTTGGGACTCATTCACACTTCTGATTTTTCCACATACAAGAAAAATGGATCGATTATTCTGATCAGACTTTAATCAGAGTGTGACCTGAGTGTCATCCGTTGTTCTCGTATCTGGAGAAATAAAAAAATAAAACAATTCTCCACCTTCTTCATTCTTACAGACCATGAAAATCGACTGCACTGAGATGTCATCAGAGTGCAGTCCATTTTTTTTTTCACAAACCCATTGACCTTGCATGGCCAAGTGTAATCTGACCCTTGGATCAAAATCGGGCATGTCTCTAAAATCACGGACATGTGAATGGCCCCATAGACTATCACAGGCACGAGTGCTATGCTTGAAGACGATGGATAGCCCTCGTATGCAAATATTGCACGTGTGATTGAGGCCTTAGGCTGATGGGAGATCATATACTATTGGAGGTGGTGACTGTCTCCATATCTGACTGATCCCCTCCCATCAGCCTTAGGCTATGTGCCCACGATGCAGAAATGCTGCATATTTTTTACGCTTCTCCCTGGCAGGAAAAACGCATCCGGATTTTACATGCGTTTTTCCCGCCAGGTAGAAGCGTTTGTCAAGCGTCTTTGCATGCATTTCTGCATGAGGGTTATCACGCGCTTTTCCAAGCAATTTTAGCATCACTTGGAAAAGTGCTTGACAACTTGTTCACACTATATAAATCCATGCAACAGGCATATATAGTGTGACCAAGTAATAGTTAAAAAAAAGAATAGAATGGTTAAAAAAAAAAAGATTATACTCACCTTCCGATGTCTTCCCGGTGTTATCTCTGCTGCGTTTGGTCTCTTGCAATGCTCATGGTGGTGTGAAGGACCTGCAGTGACGTCATTGAGCCATGTGATGGGTCACATGACTCAGTGACGTCATGGCAGTTACTTCACAACAGCGCAAGCATTGCAAGAGACCAAACGCAGCAGAGATAACACCGGGAAGACACCGGAGGGAGTGGACAAAACACCGGGAGGACAACAGAAGGTGAGTATACACTTTATTTTTTATTTTAAATTCTTTTTTTTTACAGTTTCTATGGTACCCGGGTCTGGAGGAGAGTCTCCTCTTCTCCAAACCCGGGTACCATCCGCACATAGAAACGCATAATATCCGTGTGTACAAATGTACTGACATGGATATTATGCGTTTCAATGCAAGTCAATGGCGGCGATTACGGACATGCTGCGGAAAGATCCGCAGCATGGGCATTGACATTGAGGCTTGTCATTGGAGACCATGGGGGGCGGATTACCAAGCGTTTCCCAAGCGTTTATGCTGTGGAAATTCCACAGCATATACGCTTGTAAAACGCTACGTGGGCACATACCCTAAGACCTCATTCACACATCCATATTTTTGATCAGATTCTCGGCAGGCCAGTCTGTTCTTCACAGCCAGCTGACGTTCAGAGTGCTAACACAGTGGAGTGTAGAGAGATACGCTTTGCACAATCTTCACAGGTTACAAACCCGTAAGGCTATATTCACACATTGTGTTTTTGCTAAATTTTTTTCCGCAGGCAAAACCTGCTCTCTTGGCAGTAGAGAAGCAGCGTCAAAAAAGCAGGTTTTGCTGATTTTTTTTCTGTGTTTTTGTCAGGGTACATTTGTTTCTTGTGTATGCTGATAAAGTTTAGTGCATAAAAAGAAACATGATTCAACTTCCTCAGGTTTTTGCACCAAAAACACAGCTAAACTTGATACCTGCGTTTTTGCTGCAATTTTGCACTACCCATTGCTTTCTATCGGTGAAAAACGCTGAAAGAAGTGACATGCTGCTATTTGCAAGAACGCAGCTCTTTGACAAAACAGTCAGGAAAAAAAAACAAAGTGTGTGCATGAGATTTCTGAAATCTCAGACTTTGCTGGTACTGTAAAACGCAGCAGAAAATTATCATAAAAAAACGCTGCAAAAACGCAACGTGTGAACATAGCCTAAAGTTAGCCCAGTTTCTGATCAGGGGATTTCATCCACGATGTTGATATTTCGGCAAATGGACAAAGGTTGTCTTTATAAGTGAAGCTCTATACGTAATATGGACTTCACTATATATGTATGCACATAAGAATGTCACTGTGTAAAATAGCTCTTACTATAGTATCAGTGGCATACCACTAATAGCGGCAAATCATATGGCCACTTTTGAGCTCTTTAGGAGACCAGATGCTTAAAGGCTCCCTGCTGTACCATTCAGCCATGAGTCTGTGTCTCAGATCACCGAGCATAATGTCACTATGTCACGTCTGCTGTGCATCGCCTCCATTCACACAGTGCATAGAGCAGCTCATTGGGGAAACAGGGGTAGGTGATTAATTTTTATATATTTTTTTTATCAGTCAGGACTTGTAGGGGGTTGTGGAGCCTTATACTTTGGAGGCGCCTACTGTGGGGTCATCATACTGTGTGGAGGGCTTGTGGTGACCATCATATTGTGGTGAGGACTACTGTGGGGGCCAACATTACTGTGTGGGGTACCTGTGCAGGCCATTATACTGTGGGTACTTTCATCATATTGTATGGAGGTCCTGTGGAGACCATGATACAGTGGAGGACCTGTGGGCCATTATACTGTGTGGACAGCTGTGAGGGCCATCATACAATGTGGGTCTGTGGAGATCATCATACTTCTTGGGAACCATAATACTGTGTGAGGGAGGGGGGTTGCTAGGGAGCCATCATACAGTGTGGGTATATGGGGGGCCATCATGCTGTGTGGGTGTTTGTGAGGGCATCATACCTTACTGGGGGGACTATGGAGTCATCATGCTGTGTGTGTGGGGGTTACAGTAGGGGAATTTACTGTAGGGGGGTATAATACTGTGTGTTGGATGCATGTTTTGTTGTATTTAAATCAATAGGGTGATAAAAAGGGATGAGAACACTAAAGGACTTCAGGATGGGCACATTCACTATGTACATGCCACAAGACATGTTCATTTCCCTGTCTTCAAAAGTTGAGCTATGCCCTTTGTGAAAGCGCCTATATACTGCGATTCTACTTACACTGCAGAATTTATTATTTTTTATGGCGGGGGGGGGGGCCCAATTTGAACTTTTGCTATGGGGCCCCATGATTTCTATGTACGCCCCTGGTGACAGTCATTACTGGTTGGTGACACTTTTAGACCCCCGCTACAAGGAGAACTTTCACTCTCTTATTCCTGAGGTGGAGAGGTCTACAAAAATGCAAAAATGGGGCAATACCAGAAGGCCCTTGCTGCAGAACTGTTAAAAAAGTTCCCATCTGAACATGCTAGCGGCAGAGGTCACAGTTCGTTGACGAACCAAGGCGTACAAGCGAGAGAGAGGCAACTCCAATCCAGCAGAGGCAGGGGAACACTGTCAACGTTCTGGGACAGTTTTCTGAGACCCGCCCAGCTTACAGGCCCTGAGGCGCGGAGTACTCTCACAAGGAGTGGAAAGTTTCAAAAGATGGTGAGGGAGTACCTTCCTGACCGTACCAGCGTCCTCCGTGATTCCTCTGTGCCTTTTAATTATTGGGTATCCAAGCTGGACACTTGGAATGAACTCACTCTGTACGCCTTGGAGGTCCTGGCCTGCCCTGCAGCTAGCGTGTTATCGGAGCGTGTTTCTAGTGCCGCTGGGGGAATTATAACTGATAAGCGCACTCGCCTGTCAACTGACAATGCTGACAAGCTGACCCTTATCAAAATGAACAAGGGCTGGATTGGGCCAGACTTCTCATCACCACCAAATGACAGCAGAGTAACAAAAAGTCAAATCCACTGTGTTATTTCGGGAGGTGTATTCACATGCACCGCTTCACACCCACACATGGGTATACGCTTCCTCATTTCGGCTGCTTTATGTTCTTCTCCTTATCCTCAGCTTCCACCACCATTATACCACCAGGGTGACCGTGGTCTGTGTTGCCATTATTGAAAGTTCCTCCGTCCTTATTTTTGTCAGCTTTTGCTTGGAAGGCATAAGCAAAGACTGTGGGAGACCCACTCCCCAATAATGGGAATAATATTTTTAAGATGCTGTACTGTATGGCTCTTGTAAGGGGCATTAAAAGCGTCTTGTTAAGCTACTGCGACCTCCACCACTTTTCCGAGGGGCATTAAAAGCGTCTTGTTAAGCTACTGCGACCTCCACCACTTTTCCGAGGGGCATTAAAAGCGTCTTGTTAAGCTACTGCGACCTACATCACTTTTCCAACGGGCATTAAAAGCGTCTTGTTAAGCTACTGGGACCTCCACGTCTCTTCTGAAGGGCATTAAAAGCTTCTTGTTAAACCACTCTGAACTCCACAGCTCTTCCAAGGGGCATTGAAATGTTGTTTTTAATTAACTCTAACCTCCACGACTCTTCGAACGAGCATTGCATTTCCTCCTAATTTTTGGCAGCTTTTGCTTGGAAGGCATAAGCAAAGACTATGGGAGACCCACTCCCCAATAATGGGAATAATGTTTGTAATATGCTGTACTGCATGGCTCTTGTAAGAGGCATTGCAAGTTCCTTTGTCCTAATTTTTGACAGCTTTTGCTTGGAAGGCATAAGCAAATACTATGGGAGACCCACTTCCCAATCATGGGAATAATGTTTGTAATATGCTGTACTGCATGGCTCTTGTAAGGGGCATTGCAAGTTCCTCCGTCCTAATTTTTGGAAGCTTTTGCTTGGAAGGCATAAGCAAAGACTATGGGAGACCCACTCCCCAATAATGGGAATAATGTTTGTAATATGCTGTACTGCATGGCTCTTGTAAGGGGCATTGCAAGTTCCTCCATCCTAATTTTTGGAAGCTTTTGCTTAGAAGGCATAAGCAAAGACTATGGGAGACACACTCCCCAATAATGGGAATAATGTTTGTAATATGCTGTACTGCATGGCTCTTGTAAGGGGCATTGCAAGTTCCTCCATCCTAATTTTTGGCAGCTTTTGCTTGGAAGGCATAAGCAAATACTATGGGAGACCCACTCCCCAATCATGGGAATAATGTTTGTAATATGCTGTACTGCATGGCTCTTGTAAGGGACATTGCAAGTTCCTCCGTCCTAATTTTTGCCAGCTTTTGCTTGGAAGGCATAAGCAAATACTATGGGAGACACACTCCCCAATAATGGGAATAATGTTTTTAAGATGCTGTACTGTATGGCTCTTGTAAGGGGCATTAAAACCGTCTTGTTAAGCTACTGCGACCTCCACCACTTTTCCGAGGGGCATTAAAACCGTCTTGTTAAGCTACTGTGACCTCCACGTCTCTTCCAAGGGGCATTAAAACCGTCTTGTTAAGCTACTGGGACCTCCACGTCTCTTCAAAGGGGCATTAAAAGCGTCTTAAGCCACTCTGAACTCCACAGCTCTTCCAAGGGGCATTGAAATGTTGTTTTTAATTACCTCTAACCTCCACGACTCTTCCAACGGGCATTGCATTTCCTCCTAATTTTTGGAAAGCCTTCCATTCACTGGTTAGGCCAACAGTGTACAGGAGACCCAGTTGCTATAAATGGAAAAAACGGTTTAGTTAAGGCCCTCTGACCTCCATGTCATTTCCAAGGGGCATTGGAGTGGCTCAAAATTTTTGGTAGGCATTGCACTCACTGTATGCCCTATAACTATGTAGCCGAACCGCTCCTTTTGTTACAGAAACATATCCTACAAGACATATGTGGTTGACTGGCCTGATATTGATGTGAATGGTCCCTGTTCCTCCTGCTCTTTCTCCTTTGCCACTACCTCATCCATCATTTATCACCTGAAGCTTTGTTTTAACGGGAGTCATAGAACTGGGATAGTAGCAGGAAAACATCCAGCAATCCTCGGAGGAGGTAGGATATGCGCCAAAACGCTGACCACCTCAGGCCTAGCCGCTACTACATACATGCGCTTGCATTCCAAGAAAACAAAGCGGATGCTAACTTCTATCATCATCATCATGGTCCTCACCTTGGCACTCTCAACTCCCCTGATGGAGAAGCCAGGGCCCACCGGAGGAGTCTGGTTCTCTGGTGGGCTCGTCCAATGCTGCCCTAAAGCAGGCCGGGCTAAGAAAAGTGTGTGGGGGGAAGTTTACAGGAGAAATAGGGGTGGCTGGGGACCGTTTAAGGACACCCGGCTGCCCCCTGGCGGCTGGGGACCGAGTGTGGACACCTGGCCGCTGGGCGGCTGGGGACTGAGTATGGATACCAGGCCGCCAACGCAGCCATGACGTGGTGGCCAGATTTCGCCTCCACATGCCTAAAAGGCCCAATTTCAAGTGCAAGCAAGCAAGCAGTATGGTATTGCAGTCTTGGTGTGGGTGGGTGGCAGGCTGCACACTTACGCTTGCATTCCAAGAAAACAAAGCAGATGCTAACTTCTATCATCATCATCATGCTTCTCACCTTGGCACTCTCAACTCCCCTGATGGAGAAGCCAGGGCCCACCGGAGGAGTCTGGTTCTCTGGTGGGCTTGTCCAATGCTGCCCTAAAGCAGGCCGGGCTAAGAAAAGTGTGTAGGGGGATGTTCCAAGGAGAAATAGGGGCGGCTGGGGACCGTTTATGGACACCCGGCTGCCTCCAGGTGGCTGGGGACCGTGTGTGGACTCCCGGCCGCGGGGCGGCTGGGGACCGAGTATGGACACTTTTGGGCACTTGTTAGGTTTTTAAAAGACTGCCGGGGGTGCCGCCACAAAAATGCTCGGGTCTGCCATAGACTAACATTGGGCTCGTTGCTCGGGTCGAGCACCTGAGTATCACGGAGAGCTCGGCCCGAGCTTCGAGCACCCGAGCATTTTAGTGCTCGCTCAACACTATTATTATACTATATGGAGGACTATGGGGAGTGCATTATACTATATGGTGGACTATGGAGGGTGCATTATACTATATGGAGGACTATGGGGAGTGCATTATACTGTATGGAGGACTATCGGCTGTGCATTATACTGTATGGAGGACTATGGAGGGTGCATTATACTATAAGGAGGACTATGGGGAGTGCATTATACTGTATGGAGGACTATGGGGAGTGCCTTATACAGTATGGAGGACTATGGGGAGTGTATTATACTGTATGGAGGACTATGGGGAGTGCCTTATACAGTATGGAGGACTATGGGGAGTGTATTATACTGTATGGAGGACTATGGGGAGTGCATTATACTATATGGAGGACTATGGGGAGTGTATTATACGGTATGGAGGACTATGGGGTGTATTATACTTCTTCTGTGGGGCCCCATGACGTCTATTTATGCCCCTGGTCAGTATAATGGATTATTTTTTTCTATACATTAAAGAACAGTGGCAGACCGGGGGACATATACCAAGGCACGTACCAGGATGGGGCCAGGATGCGGGGCATATATATAAAATTAGGACGGGGGTGCCCAGTCCAAATCTTGCACCGGGGCCCAAAAGACTCTAGTTATGCCATGGGGGGAGGGCACCTGAAGGCGCCGGTGTCCGCCATGTTTGTACACCCACGTGGCCGGCACCACATATTGCATAGTACGAGCATTTAAAGTCCTCATTAATAAAAATAAAATAAAATAGACATTTCTATCACGATCCTTTTTTTTTCCCAGAATGTAAAAACCTGAAAAATAACAAAAAAATGAACACATTTAGTTCTTTCGTGTGTGACTAATAAAATATCAGACTACTGGGGACGGTGAACAAACAAAAAATCGAAATGTCAGAATCGCTGTTTTCTGGTCACTTCACCTCCCCCAAAAAATGGAATAAATGCTCAAAAAACTGATAGCGACCAAAAATGGTGATGACAAAAGCCACATCCGGTACATGATGACACAGTCTAGCCTGAAGTGGCTGATAACAGTGAACAATAGACTGTACCGCCCGGCAGAGACCCGCACACAGCACAGCGGCCATCGTCAGCCCAGCCAGCAGCGAAAGGGTGTGCAGTTGTGCCACGTGACCGTCCTCCTCCCAGACACAAACACTGGGGCGTGGTCAGCGCCCGGCTGGCGGTGACGTCACGCGGTGTCTGTGAGCGCAGGGATCAGTAATGGCGACCGGGATTTCGGCGGAGGAGCTCAGCGGAGACAGAGGTTGACCGGCCCGGGAGACCCACACTGCGGCCGGCGCTGAGGGGCAGAGGGAGCGGTGCTGACAGACGCAGAGGCCGCACAAGCCTTCTGGCAGGAGCCCCTCTAAGGCCCAGGTATCAGGAGCGGAGGCCCCGTGTAAACTGTGCAGAGACGGAGCCTCCCAGCGCGGCGACATGGGGAACTGCCTGAAGTCACCCACATCGGATGATATCTCCCTCCTGCACGAATCGCAGTCTGATCGGGCGAGCTACGGGGACGGTACCGACGGGGATCAGGAGCCGCCGCCCCCATACCAGGTAGGGAACAATGGACGGCCCCGGGCAGGGAGAGAAGGCGAGCCCGGGGAAAAGGACGGCGCCGGCAGGGAGAGAAGGCGAGCCCGGGGGAAAGGACGGCCCCGGGCAGGGAGAGAAGGCGAGCCCGGGGGCAAGGACGGCCCCGGGCAGGGAGAGAAGGCGAGCCCGGGGGAAAGGACGGCCCCGGGCAGGGAGAGAAGGCGAGTCCGGGGGAAAGGACGGCGCCGGCAGGGAGAGAGGACGACCCGGGGGAAAGGACGGCACCGGGCAGGGAGGGGGCGAGCCTGGGGGAAAAGGACGGCGCCGGGCAGGGAGAGAAGGCGAGCCCGGGAGAAAAGGACTGCGCCGGGCAGGGAGAGAGGGCGAGCCCGGGAGAAAAGGACGGCGCCGGGCAGGGAGAGAGGGCGAGCCCGGGAGAAAAGGACGGCGCCGAGCAGGGAGAGAGGGCGAGCCCGGGAGAAAAGGACGGCTCCGGGCAGGGAGAGAGGGCGAGCCCGGGAGAAAAGGACGGCTCCGGGCAGGGAGAGAGGGCGAGCCCGGGAGAAAAGGACGGCGCCGGGCAGGGAGAGAGGGCGAGCCCGGGAGAAAAGGACGGCGCCGGGCAGGGAGAGAGGGCGAGCCCGGGAGAAAAGGACTGCGCCGGGCAGGGAGAGAGGGCGAGCCCGGGAGAAAAGGACTGCGCCGGGCAGGGAGAGAGGGCGAGCCCGGGAGAAAAGGACTGCGCCGGGCAGGGAGAGAGGGCGAGCCCGGGAGAAAAGGACTGCGCCGGGCAGGGAGAGAGGGCGAGCCCGGGAGAAAAGGACTGCGCCGGGCAGGGAGAGAGGGCGAGCCCGGGAGAAAAGGACTGCGCCGGGCAGGGAGAGAGGGCGAGCCTGAGAGAAAAGGACGGCGCCGGGCAGGGAGAGAGGGCGAGCCCGGGAGAAAAGGACGGCGCCGGGCAGGGAGAGAGGGCGAGCCCGGGAGAAAAGGACGGCGCCGGGTAGGGAGAGAGGGCGAGCCCGGGAGAAAAGGACGGCTCCGGGCAGGGAGAGAGGGCGAGCCCGGGAGAAAAGGATGGCGCCGGCAGGGAGCGAGGACGAGCCGGGGAAAGGTTGGAGCCCGGGGGGAAAGGACGGCGCCGGGTCGGGTGAGAGGGCGAGCCCGGGAGAGAGGGCGAGCCCAGCAGAAAAGGACGGCGCCGGCAGGGAGCGAGGACGAGCCGGGGGAAAGGACGGCACCGGGCAGGGAGAGAGGGCGAGCCCAGGGTGAGAGGGCGAGCCCGGGGGAAAAGGACGGCGCCGGGCAGGGTGAGAGGGCGAGCCCGGGGGAAAAGGACGGCGCCGGGCAGGATGAGAGGGCGAGCCCGGGAGAAAAGGACGGCGCCGGGCAGGGTGAGAGGGCGAGCCCGGGAGAAAAGGACGGCGCCTGGCAGGGAGAGAGGGCGAGCCCGGGAGAAAAGGACGGCGCCGAGCAGGGAGAGAGGGCGAGCCCGGGAGAAAAGGACGGCTCCGGGCAGGGAGAGAGGGCGAGCCCGGGAGAAAAGGACGGCTCCGGGCAGGGAGAGAGGGCGAGCCCGGGAGAAAAGGACTGCGCCGGCAGGGAGCGAGGACGAGCCGGGGAAAGGTTGGAGCCCGGGGGAAAGGACTGCACCGGGCAGGGAGAGAGGGCGAGCCCGGGGGAAAAGGACGGCACCGGGTCGGGTGAGAGGGCGAGCCCGGGAGAGAGGGCAAGCCAGGGAGAGAGGGCGAGCCCAGGAGAAAAGGACGGCGCCGGCAGGGAGCGAGGACGAGCCGGGGGAAAGGACGGCACCGGGCAGGGAGAGAGGGCGAGCCCGGGGGAAAAGGACGGCGCTGGGCAGGGTGAGAGGGCGAGCCCGGGGGAAAAGGACGGCGCCGGGCAGGGTGAGATTGCGAGCCCGGGAGAAAAGGACGGCGCCGGGCAGGGAGAGAGGGCGAGCCCGGGGGAAAAGGACGGCACCGGGTCGGGTGAGAGGGCGAGCCCAGGAGAGAGGGCAAGCCAGGGAGAGAGGGCGAGCCCAGGAGAAAAGGACGGCGCCGGCAGGGAGCGAGGACGAGCCGGGGGAAAGGACGGCACCGGGCAGGGAGAGAGGGCGAGCCCGGGGGGAAAGGACGGCGCCGGGCAGGGTGAGGGGGCGAGCCCGGGGGAAAAGGACGGCGCCGGGCAGGGTGAGAGGGCGAGCCCGGGAGAAAAGGACGGCGCCGGGCAGGGAGAGAGGGCGAGCCCGGGAGAAGAGGACGAGCCGGGAAAAGGTTGGAGCCCGGGGGAAAGGACGGCACCGGGCAGGGAGAGAGGGCGAGCCCGGGGGAAAAGGACGGCACCGGGCAGGAAGAGAGGGCGAGCCCGGGGGAAAAGGACTGCGCCGGGCAGGGTGAGAGGGCGAGCCCGGGAGAAAAGGACGGCACTGGGCAGGGAGAGCGGGCGAGCCCGGGAAAGGTTGGAGCCCGGGGGAAAGGACGGCACCGGGCAGGGAGAGAGGGCGAGCCCGGGGGAAAAGGACGGCGCCGGGCAGGGAGAGAGGGCGAGCCCGAGGGAAAAGGACGGTGCCGGGCAGGGTGAGAGGGCGAGCCCGTGGGAAAAGGACGGCGCCGGGCTCGTGGGGATGGACATGTGAAAATAGAGATATATCTATCTATTTATATCTCTGTATTATATATAATATACACACACACCTCTCAATATATTACACACTATACATATATAATATACACACATATATACAGACCATACACAAATGGAGATATATAGATATATATATCTCCATTTGTGTGTGTTTTGTGAATGGTCTGTATACATGTGTGTAATGGATATGTATACAGAGACATACATGTATACAAATGTGTATGTACATATAGCTGTAAACATGTATAGTATATACGCAAACATGTATTCAAACCTATACATACACATCAATTACACATGTATGCAGATATATGTACATACACACATTATACTTGTGTATACAGAAAATAAGTGGGTGTATTTATATGTACACAAATAGACACATACATGTATGCAGACGGGGGCGAAAGTACAGTATATGCAGGGATAGCAATCGCACTTGGGCCCTGGAGCCTAGGGGACCCAAAAAGGTGGCTTTGGCCTATATAAGAAGGTCATTGCCATTAAAGACTTGCAATAATTGGTGACCCAGTTGGAGTTTGTACAGTGGGACCCATGAGTTTCAAGTTACACCACTGTATACAGTCATGTACTTTCTGTATGTATATTATACACTCAGCATTGAAATTGCAACACCGAAAGTAATGGAATTATGGAAATCACAGAACGGATAGACGAGTTACTCTTACTGATCTACAAATGATGGAAAAATGGGAACACAATTTTCAAAACTTCTTGACTCAGTCTGTATGGAGCATGAGCAGAAGTCTCCGCGCTTGTAGTTATAGTTATAAACTACGACATATATCTCTCTCTCTCTCTCTATCTCTCTCTCTATCTCTCTCTCTATCTCTCTCTCTATCTCTCTCTCTATCTCTCTCTCTATCTCTCTCTCTATCTCTCTCTCTATCTCTCTCTCTATCTCTCTCTCTATCTCTCTCTCTCTATCTCTCTCTCTCTATCTCTCTCTCTCTATCTCTATCTCTCTCTCTCTATCTCTCTCTCTCTATCTCTCTCTCTCTATCTCTCTCTCTCTATCTCTCTCTCTCTATCTCTCTCTCTCTATCTCTCTCTCTCTATCTCTCTCTCTCTCTCTATCTCTCTCTCTCTATCTCTCTCTCTCTATCTCTCTCTCTCTATCTCTCTCTCTCTCTATCTCTCTCTCTCTATCTATCTCTCTCTCTATCTATCTATCTATCTCTCTATCTATCTCTCAACATATTGTGCCTGCGCAGGATTGGGGGCGCTGTGTGGATGACATAGGACCCATCATCCACATGAAGCAGGGCAGGAGGACTATGACTGCGGGGAGAGAGAAGGTGCTGAGCAACACCTGTGACAAAATGTGCTGTAAGAATGACCCGGTAACATGATTCAACAGCAAAACCAAACTTTTATAAAAAAAAAAGAAAAAAAAAGGAAATGTTTGATCAGATTTCAGAAAGTGACATAAGTTTATAAGGGGGGTGATACAGGAGAAAGTGTCTAACAGCAGGAAATGTGATTTTAAGAAAAGAATATATGTATTAAAAATGTGTGGGGGGAGGAAGCGATACCACCAGGTGCAGCCTTCACTATTCCATTTTGTCAGAGAAGTGTGCAAATGATAAGCAGCTGCTGATTGGCTGCAGTGGTCACGTAACAATGTCACATGACCACTGGGACTTAAAGTGCTGGTTCAGGAGTTAAGTAAGTAAATTTATATTTTTTATGTGGGAAACTTGAGCATTGAAGAAGTATAAGACAACCCCTCTAAATACTCCACTGCTCCAGCACTGATGAGGTGCTCTTTACTTGCTGCAGTGATGGTGCTGTACCTGCACATGACCTCTGCAGCCAATCGCTGGTCTTAATGATCAGTTTCAAGTCTAGTGATTGGCTGCTGCAGTCACATGGATGTTTGGACCGCCTGCTCTGCAAACAAAATCCGTTAGAGACCACTGGAGCTATGGGTGATTTAAAGGGGTTGTCCGGACATCTAATATTGATCATCAATCTCAGGTTAGGGCGCCGGCTGTCCGATCCCCATCAATCAGCTCCGTTCCATTCAATGCTGAGAACTGCAGATCCTCTCCTATAGATACACTATTAGGCCACGTTCAGTATTTGGTCAGTATTTTACATCAGTATTTGTAAGCCAAAACCAGGAGTGGGTGATAAATACAGAAGTGGTGACGTGTTTCTATTATACTTTTCCTCTGATTGTTCCTCTCCTGGTTTTGGCTTACAAATACTGATGTAAAATACTGACCAAATACTGAACAGGTATCTGCTCTGATGTTCACTTTGGAGGAAGATTGCTGCTCTCTGGTTCCCTTGTCCATGTCCTCTCCCCTGCACCCCCGGTAATTAATCTCCCTCGCCCAGTTACATCTGTGGGGTTGGCAGCGAGTGTATGAAGATTAATGGCCGTTATGCTATAATATAAGCGGAGAGGTTGATGCCTGGTGCCGCTGCATTGTCATTGAGTGCTCCTTTTATTGTTCCCTGTCTGAATGTGAATGTTCTTTTTGACTGTAAAATCCCGCAAGCCTGCAAATGTATAAAGTAAATATCATACATAACAATGTGTGACTTTCATTCCCCTCCGCGCCTCCAAAAGGCAAACAGCTGCGCACTGTGCCGTGATGAATGGGCCTTCTGCCTCCGGATCAGTCCTCTGGCGCGCTGTGCTAGACGCAGCACTTACTGACGGAAAATACTCATTTATGTTACTTGTGATAACCCCAAACCGGTGTATGGCTTCACACTGTTAATGATCATTCCCTCGAAAAACACAAAATAAGTCATTCCTTGAACACTTTGTGTGAATTGTTTCTTTGCAGTTCTTGGAGGGTGTAATGTCGCCTCCGATTATTGCCCCTATTCTGGCATGTTCTGGACAGGATTTGTGGTCATAATATGAAGGCAAAGGCACTTTTAGTGTATCTGTGTTCTGGTTGGTGAATGTTGGGAGTTGTGGTTTCAACTGGAGATCACTTATCCGACAGATTTCCAATAGTGACTAACTCCAATGGCAACACGTTTTTGGACCTGTTTCCATTGCTCGGGATCAGTAAGTCATTCCCTGTTGGCTCCCCTCCAGAAGGAAGGAATCTGCTCTCTAGCGCCACCTATTGATACTCACCCTGTCAAACCTAACCTGTTCTGTACTGGCAAGAACACCAGTTATTTCTCAAGGCTTCTCTTATGGCCGGTGCTTTATGGGCTAACACTAAAGATTTTCTTTCTTCTAGCGGAGGGAGCTAATTATTTCCTTTTTTTTTTTTTTCTTTTTTTTTTAACCCCCAGAGGGCATTACTTTATTTTACTCACTTATATAGCGCTATTAATTCCACAGCGCTGTACAGACATTATCGACGCTGTCCCCATTGGGGCTCACAATCTAGATCCCTATCAGTATGTTTTTGGAGAATCTGGAGGAAACCCATACAAACTCCTTGCAGATGTTGTCCTTGGTGGGATTTGAAGCCAGGACCCCAGTGCTGCAAGGCTGCAGTGCTAACCACTGAGCCACCATACAGTGCTAACCACTGAGCCAGCGACTCCCTACATTGGCTGGTTCTCCACAAGGAGAATCAATTTGTCACGCATCTATAGGAATATAGTCTTTGTTCACACATTGCAGCTTTGGTGCTATTTTTCACTTTATGATGAGGAATTCACGGCCATATCTTGCTTTCCACCTCTGCGGAGGCAAAATGTCCCTGCGGCCGTGCCCTAATCCTCATTGGTTGCTTTTGACCGTTGCAGTTGTTAAACTTCCATTTTATTGTATTTTATTGTTCCATCCCCTTTTAATGAAGTCAGTTTTTTCCCCCCAGAACTTTTAGTCTGAAGTTCTGCATTTCCCAGCATGGGATCGGTTGATCCCAAAAGATGCCTTTTTTTTTTTTTTTTTTTTCCTTGTGATCTGCAAACACATTAGTCAGCAGGAGAAATGACACGGAGGTCAGCATGCCTGCTGTGTTTGGGTGCAGGGCCGGGGCCTAGCTGTTCCTTGTGAGGAGCTTCCTTTGTTGTGCTGGAAGTGGTGATCTCACTGTCTACGGCTCCTCCATTCCAGGCAGACATGACTTTCCTTAACCACCGCGGCCCGGTCACTGACCCCTAATGTTACGTTAAAACAAAAAGTCATTTGCGGAGCTGATGTCCCTCTTAAAAAAATGTTTGTTTTTTTTAAGTTTTGGTTTGATGTGGCTGACAGAGGTAAAAGACAAAGGGCTTACGAGATGAACGGATAGGGGCCTTATGTGTTATATATATATATTATCTATATTATGGGTCTGGATGCACGGTCAGAACATTTCCTTTGTGATTCGAAGCCGTCTGTAAGAAACAAAGGTTTCCAACAAATCCGTCTGTGATCTGCTCCGGAAGATGACTGGTGGAGGAGAATCTGGCCTTCACTCTGTTTAGTTTTGTCACTTGATTATGTTAAAGGATTTGAGAGTGCTAAAACTACCCCACCAAAAATAACAATGTACCGCTACCCTTTTCGGTAAGGATGCATTCACATTGGCCGATTATCATGTTTCCAGGAATGATTGTTTCCCAATAATTTTGCAGGGTAAGCAGGCTGCCAATTATCCGACATATAAGCCAGAACCAGAAACTCAATTTGCAGACACTGTGTTTCGGGGTACTGCCCCTCGTCAGTGCAAAGTGTGAGTTTTGGTTTGGCTGGGTGAGAGGCGTCAGACGGTATCTAAGTAACATTTCCCCTTGCGGAGAGTGACGTGTTAAGCATGTCACGGTGAGGAGACTTTTAAAGCCGCAATGCTCCTCTGGGAAGTATGCAAAATGTCTTGCAAGCGAAACACATTTGTCGGGTGAAAGGATCTAGGATCATCATTCTTGACAGCATATCTATTACAGATAGTTCAGAGCGCACATTAAAGGGGTTGTCTGATCTTAAGTTACAAGTCTGCAGTCACTCAATGTGACATCGTGTGCACTGCACACTGAGGATTGTCCGGCGCCCGGCGGTCATGTGATTTGCATGCTTCTAGCCACATTCAAACTAGACTTTATCCAGCCCCGCTCACTACATTTACATTGAGCGATGCCGCGACCATCTAGTCTGCATGTGACTTCGTGTATGCGAATCACATGCTTGCGGGCACCCGATAATCCTCACAGCGCACAGGTTATCCTCTATCCATAGGATAGGTGTGTAAGTTGCTGATCGCTTGAGGTTTAATCAGTAGGACTGCCTGCGATCGTAGCTCTGGCACTGTGAGAATAGCCTTGGCTATCGATCAGCAAGATTTCCTCTATCTGATGGATGGATGGGTTGTTGTGGGAATAGCCCTTTAACTTAACATAGATGCGCTATCAGTAGCTCCTGCATGAGCTGCAGGCACCAGGCGCTGTATAGGCTCAATAGGAAGTCTATGGGTCCGGACCCACATCGACCCATACACCATGCATGCACAGTCCCGCGCCCCCCCCCCCCCCCCACCATTAATCAGAGACAATATTCAGAGCCTGCAGTATAGAAAGTTTCATGTAGAAGCACTACAGTTGTCTTCACAGTTTTAGTCTGCATCATTTTCTGTATTATCCAAAATAAGTTAGTATTGTAGAAATCCTGCAGAATACACCGTGGGGGAAGGGGGGGGGGGTTACATAGGTTAAAACAAAACAGGTTCATCAAGTTTTTACCTTTTGACAAGATCCCTCTTCAACTCCTCACTGACCAACACCCCTATCATTTAGCAAAGGGGGGCAGGGATTATAAGGCTGTGTGCCCACGTAGCGTTTTTCAAGCGTTTTTGATGCGGAATTTCCGCAGCGGAAACGCTTGTAAAACACTTGGTAACCCGCACCCCATGGTCCCCAATGGGATTCCGCAAGTTCTATGCACATGCTGCGTATTTTTCCGCAGCGTTTATGCTGCGTTCAAAAATCCGCAGCATGTCATTTAATTTTGCGTTTCCGCAAGCGGAATTGCCTTTGTCCAATGCATAAAAAACGCAAGGCAATTCCGCATGTGGAAAACGCGTGATAAACGCGTGAAAAATGCGCGATAAACGCGTGCGGAATTCCGCATGCGTTTTTCCGGGAGAGGACTTGCATTTATGAAGCAGAAATTTTCTGCTTCATAAATGCAACGTGGGCACATAGCCTAAAAAGACTTTTGTCCTACTGCAGACAAGGCAGTGGGGGGAGGCTCCTGCTGTAGTCAGTTGTCTTACAGCCACACACCAGTGAGGAGGAGAAGGAGCATGGCTGATCTTCTGAGAGAATATTTCTTTATATATTTTTCAGGTTGTTTTTTTTAATGTTTGAGAGAGAAAATGATAAAAGAATGGGGAGGAATTGTTTGCATTCTCCATTTATGCATTTTTTTTTTTTTTTTTGCATTCAGTTTTACCTTGTTTTGTTCACATTTCAGACAGATGTGTTGATAATTCTGTTTCTTCCTTTTGGAATTTAAAAAAAAAAAAAGTTTATTTTATTGTAGATTTCAACTTTTTTGGGACTTGTCTTTTAGGTCAGTCTATCCTTGTCCTAATATTTCACTGGACCTTTTTTTTTTCTCCCTAAAATCCACCAGGATTATGTACTAGGGTTTAACTAGGGAATGTGCAGAAATAATCCTCTCGCCTGTTAATCTCATCGACTAAAACAGTTCATATCAAAACACTGAACAGCGGAAATCTTTACACTGTAAAATCTTGATTCTTGTGATCCTTTAATATTCAGCCGAGTCTTCGCCCCCCTCCCCCGATCCCCAGATTTCCTTGTATTATGACACAGCGGATTACTGTACGTGCCGTATCCACCTTCATCATCAGATCTTGCGTGCCGTAAAGTGCTTGTTCTCAGGTTACCGGTTAGGAAACGCTGGTTCTGATCTCATTTACCGCAGCCTGGTGATGAATCCATAAATCAATATCTGAATGATTTCCGTGGACTTACTGGGTGGTGGGAATAATTGGATCTTGGGTTCATGAACAGGGCTGTCCTCATTCATCACAGCTGCTCCATGCTAGTCACTCTGATTTAGGGGATTGATATGCACCGAATGTCTACATCTGCAAAACTACTAATTTAACTACTAATAAGTAGTTAATTAGTAGTTGGTGTCATATACTTATCTTCATTTGCAAGTTGGTTTATGGTTTTGGAAAAAAACATGTCAATTAAAGGGAACCCGATAGTGCCGCATGTATCAGTTATCGATTGGACAGGAGGGTCCCAAGCGGGCTTGTGTATGGAGAGACCTGTCACTCAAGGGCTGCAAGCAGGGAGAAGCTTCCAGAGACCTGCCTGTCTGTCAAGTCTACAGGGCAGCTCGAACGAGAGTGCATGTGCTCTCAATAGGGAGAGGGGAGTTATTCGCTATCAAAAAGGCATCTATGCGACCTGCATGCCCCCATACGCATTAGACTGACTGGTTGCCCAACTGATATGTAGGCAGGCCTCTCAACCATTCCCTGATATTCCATTGAAACGACAGCACCCGATCATTTTGTTTCCAGGGGAGCTAAACCTCTACCAGAGGTGTCCGGCAGCTGCTTTCCTACCTCATCCCCCACCAACGTTAAAGAGCTTGTATGCATGAGGCAGTTTGACGAAAATTCGGCGCACAGTCCTCTCATGTTGGTTGCCGGCTTATCTCCCGAGAGAGCAAAAGATTGGGCATGTTGACCTTCTTTCACTTGACATCTGCCACCCTGTGAGAGTCTGGACACCGTAGACAGTTGTCCGGTCTTGCATGGGGTACTTTATAAAGGAGAAGTCCGGACCCCATGTTAAAGGGGTTAGATTGAATTTCTGGCAAGCGGTGTAGCTTGCCAAATCCTAACCCTTTGCTTGCCAAGCGGTTGGTCTCATGACTGCAAGTATGTGATTTACATTGAGAGAAGCTGTAAAAGAATCTAGTCGGATTGAACCAGCAAGCAGAGCCAAATCCTAACAGTTTGCACATTACGCACTTTTAGGATTCAGCGAGATACGTTGCTTTCTTAAGTTTGTCTTAGCTTGGAAAAAAAAATACTTTGACCTTAATCATCGTGGGAACCAGTCTGGACACTTCCTTTGTCAGAGGACCTGGAGGTGATCAGATGAAATGGGGTGTTCGGGCACTGAGCTCTCCAAAACACAGTCGCTCTTTGCACTCAGGTGGGGTTTGGTTTACCTACACAATCACCCTTTATGATCGCACTCCGCCTATATGGGAATAGATACTAAAATGTTGCTGATGAGCCAGAAGGGTTAGCTAATTGAAGAACCAGTTGTGCCGGTATTTGGGGCCACAGGGAGGTTTTGGGTTAATAGTTTCATGTCGGTCAGTAGGATTTTGTATAAAGTAGCTGTACCGCTGATACTTGTATCAAAGTGAATTTACCATTTGTGAGATTTTGGATAGGATTCGGATCCAAGAAGATTTTTCCTTTCCATACATTATTTATAGTCCTGCCGTGTGATCACATTTGCACTACAAAAGCAGAGAGCGGCCGGATCGCAGGTGGCGATACTGCGGGGTGGCGTGCGGCCGGCGATAAGCTCATGAATTATGTCACCCATTGTTACCACTTCCTGTTTTCGCGATGTTGACTGTGGACTCTGCTTTTGTGCCTTTTTTTTATCATTTTTATTTTTAATTTTTTTTTTAACCTCCAGAGTCTCATTTTTCTATTTTTAAATATTTTTTTTTCTCTCCCACTAATGTAGTATACATTGCAACCTGACATCACATCCTTACTGGAAGTAACAAAGAAACATATGCTTATTATACTGTAGTCTATAGCTTGGATCTATGGGTGTTAGCCAGTGCCCCCCCCCCCCACCTTCTGCATTGGGGTATGTACCCCAAGCTTTTTTTTTTTAACCTGA
Organism: Phyllobates terribilis; assembly: GCF_046119375.1. Lineage (NCBI taxonomy): Eukaryota > Metazoa > Chordata > Amphibia > Anura > Dendrobatidae > Phyllobates > Phyllobates terribilis. Next base: position 147,678,856 of record NW_027362768.1, on the reverse strand, counting down.
GACCACACCTTTAGTCTGTATAGGACCATATGGCATAAACAAACGGCATGGTCCTGGGCTTTTAAAGGGCCCCATTGAAAATGTATGATGAGGATTTAAAGGGTTACTACCACACTCTGATATTCAGAGATTGCCCCCTCCTCCTTAAAAAGCCATGTCTAAATGGAGCGGTGGCTGGACATGCACACTAGCCTACCGCACAGCGCACATTCTCATGGAGATCTATGCCCCGCCCATAGATCTTAACAGCTCATTTACATATTAAGAAAAATGTGGATTTCTCTGGAATAAAACATCAGATCGCAGATATCAAGGTATCATTTTATATAACTTTCTATGACCTGCGTGCACAAGGCTTAGGAGGATTGATCCTAGTGACAGATTCCCTCTAATTTGTGCTATGTAGTGAACAGAGGCAGCGGTAATATTACTGCTTCTACAGGCCCTGACGATCATATAATTTCTGGGGGCGCTGTGACTTGGCTACAGGGTTTTAGCAAAAAAGTAAATATTTACAAATATATAAAAGAAAACTATTAGAAAAAAAAAATATATATATATATATAAAAATCACCCACTTCAATCCAGACCATTGTAATCTCTGCCCGTTTCACTTGAAATTATACAAATTATCTATTAAAATAATCAAAACCAAATGAAAAACCTATTACTTTTAAAATCGATTGAAAAAGGTACAGAACCTATCGGCACATTTCTGCATACGCAAGTAGTGGTATGGCTGTACAGATTCTTGTCCGTCCCCCCACCTATAAACAACCATATTGCAGAAGCTATATGCAAATCAGTCTGCAAGTGCACTGGGGGTGTGTCAGTGCACTTGGACTGAGCTTTCCAATTGAATCGATGCTCACAGTGCACTTTCATTCTGATTTGCATATGGCTTTTATACTACATTTCTCATGACTGGCACATCTGATCCCTGCAAAAAATGTAGTTTTTATTTTTTGGGGGGTGGGGGAGGGGGGGATAGAGTACAAGCCCCTACACAAACACACAACTACTTCCATATGTAAAAACGTTCTGATTCTCATAGGTTCCCATTAAAGAATAAAGAACTATAACTTTTTTTTATACACTTTGCTTTTTAATATTTAAATAAGTATTTTGTAGAAAGCTCTAATTGTATATATAATGTATGTACATATATTACACACACCCATATGCATATATACACGTACCTATCATTATCTGTTCTATTAATTGACACCAGGTATAGTAAGGTCAATTATTAGAAATGATTCACATTTAGTATAAGACACATGCAATGTCTCTTTCCAATTTCACCCATAGTTTTGCTTATTTTTGGGACTGGCGGAGGTGTAATCCTCCCAAAGCAGAAGGATCAGATGGTTGCAACACAGTAGAGGGGTTATATATCTGCCATATATTATTCAAGGACACGTGTAATGGCAGACGAGTTTACATGTACACATACAGGTTGTTTGCTTACAACAGGACAGGGTTAATCAGGTGAGAACCCCGATCTCGACAAAAAGCAGAAATATCTAGTTTTCTGGATGATGATGCTTTCTATACGTTCACTAGGGAGCGGCTCCAGGTCCACGCACCTCGGTGACTGCTCTATACAAAAAAAAAGGAAATTCTGCCATTAAAAATCTTATTGCAAATAGTCCCATTAAAGAAAAATGCACAAAACTTATGGATAAATGTCAGATACCCAGCAAAAGCGGTTTGTATCAGCTGCTGATCTTCCAAGTAAAAGTACTGTAAGTTATATTTTAGGAAAACTCCTTCTCTTGAAGGAAATTACTCCAATTACCTTTGTATTGTTGAAATGCTTTTTTTTGCCTGTTTCGGGTAAAAATCCTGAGGTGTTTTCCAGACAAAGTTCTTGTTTTTCTTTAATGTTAAAGGGCATGAAAAAATGTCATTGACGCTTGTTAGGGCGTATCAGCGCTAAAAAGTTTTCCAAGTGGGTAGGAAACTTGCTTTAAAGAGGAGATCCGCTAGATTTAAGGTATCCCTGTACTTCTAGACAACTTGATCTAATTTAATAATGTGATCGGCAAACCACTTTATTTCAAAATTGTGGTCTTACCCCCTGAACAATTACTTCAATATGTCTGCCATTAGGTTCTTTGCTTCTGTGCAACTAATGCCTGTTGTAAAGTGTAATCCGTCACTATCTGCAGAGAAGCCGAGAAACATTAGGGTACGTGCACATGATCAGTGTTCACTGTGGATTGGACGCAGCGCAAGTGTGCTGCGTGCAATCCGCAGCGACCAGATGTTACAGCATAGTGGATGGGATTTATACAAATCCCATGCCCACTATGCGTCTGCGGCACACCCGCGGAAACTGACATGCAGCGCGTCTTTCCAAACCGCAGCATGTCTTTCTCCTGCGGGTCCGTGTGCAGGCTTTCCCCATAGACCTAATCTCTATGGGGAAAGCTTGCATGTGAGAAAAAAAAAAGAGAGGCTGATGCTCATTTGCATAATGAGCGGAAGCCGGAGGCGGCTTCTCTGCAGCCTGCTTTGGATAGTCTGCACATACCCTTACAGGAAGGGGCAGCGAGGTTTTGCCCCTTTTTAAATTATTTAAACAAGTCAGTAATTTTGTTCAGTTTGGGTCTGGGTGCTCCCAACGAACGTTTAAAGGGGTTGTTCTGGACTTTAACATTGATGGACTATTTTTAGGATAAATCTCAATGTCTGATCAGTGGGGGTGCGACACCCGGCACCTCCGCAGATCTGCTGTTCCTGGGGTCGGAGGCATAGCTCCGTTGACTGTATAGTGGCTGCAGCCGAGTACTACACATCCGCCACCTATTCAATTCAATAGGAGGTGGATATGCAAAACCCGGCAGCGGCCAGTATTTCTTCAACGAAGCTATGCAGCTCCGCAATGGACCAGTTTCGGCCGGGAACTGCTGATTGGTGGAGTTTGAGTGTTTCACCCCCACCAGTCAGACATTGATGACCTATCCTTAGTATAGGCCATCAATGTTAAAGTCCTGGACAACCCCTTTAAAACATATGGGCCAAAGATGAGGTTCTTTGTCTCCTTGGGAAGCAAGCACAAAACTAGTTGTGTCCCTATGGGGTAGCTGAGCAGTGGCTATCAGTTGAAGGGGCACACCTCTTAGCCAAGAGCTTCTGCCCCTTTATTTTAGCTATCATTCTCCGCATCCAGGCACTCATTGCTTAAAACTTCTGACCTGTAATTTTTGTGACGTAATATTTCCCCCTAAACTGTTGGAATTCAGTAGTAATATCTGTGTCTGAATTATACATCTGTAGAGACACCAGAGAACAATGCCATCTCCTGCACTTTACCCTGTGACATCAGCCGGGTGCCACCACCGCGTGCAGGGTTCACGGGGAGGGTTCTCTGCTTTTGTTCTACAATCCCTTAAGCTCCTATTTCTCATGTGAGCACAGACTGCAGAGTCACCATTACATCAGTCATCAGTGCACTGGAAATGAAAACCTTTTTTCTTTTGGGTGTGTGCAAAAAACAATTCTATCATTTCTTCAAAAATGTTTTAATGTTTATTATTTTGTCTTATGGAGTCTACTTGTATATTGTAGATAGAGTATTTTGAATCCAGAGTAAATCAAGGGGGTCTGGCTGCTGAAATCCCTTACGATTCTCTGTTCTTACCTTTTTCTTTTTATATTCCAAATCAAAACCTGAAGCTTGGGCCCCAATACAAAATGTATAACAGGGACCATCAGGGCCCAGATGTGCTGCCGCCTCTGTACCCTGCTCTAGTCTTGCGTCCTTGTGGCATTATGCACACTGTCATACCGTCTTATTGCATGGTGCCAGGACTCTCCTTTTTCTCTATTGTCTGATTGCTGGGAGTACAACTTCTAAGACACTCTCCCCCTAGTATTTCTGAGATCGGGGCTCTTCATCCCCCCCTTGGAGGTGCACCTGCTCTACCTCTGCTCCTTCATGGTCTATGGGACTTCAGATAGCTGTACTCTGCTGACTCTGGCAGCCCGCTCTGCTCCATTCAGGGTGGGCTGCAGAGCCACGTTCTCAGGATTGCTGCAAGTCCCATCAATCGGACCCCCAATGATCAGCAAGTTATCCTACAGATGGGCCTTCTGTTGACATTCAACCCTTTTGTTAGCTGGACAATTTACCTTCATAGCATGTACTCCTCTGTATAAATGCCTTATACTGTATCTGCAGTTAGGTATGAAGTTAGCGTGTACTCGAATGGCTTCGGATATGGAAGCAGAGGTACCAAATTGAATTGCTTTCTATGAAGGTCTCCTCCGTACACATGCTTATATCCGGACGCTACTTTATTGATACAATTAGGGGGTAGATATGCAGTACCCAGCTGTGGCCACCATCCTGTTCTGTGCAATTCCACAACCGAACAGTTTTGCCTCTGATTGCTCCTGGAACAGCTGATCGACGGGGGTGTCGTGTGTTGCCCTCTAATGGATTGGACTTTGATCCTAAGGATAGACAATCATTGTTAAAGTCCCGGACAACTCCTTTAAATAATGCCCAAGTTGTACCAAACACTATAGACTGTGCATACAGTTGAAAACCTCCTGCAGCGGCTGCGGAGAAGCCCAGGTATCTGCAGAGCAGCAGTAGCAGAAGCCTCCATCCTGTAGATGGCCGGGATAAGGATCACATGAAAGGTAGATGAATCCCTCCACCGCTGCAGAAGGGAGATAACAAATGGGCAGAATTGTGTTTTTGTTCGGCTCTGACGTGCCAAGCCCATAATTGTGTTCTTGATGTAACCTTCATATTGCGCACAGCCAGAGGAAGCTGCAATTACAGAAAAGCGGATTTTGCTGCTCTTTGATCCCTATTTCGTGTGGCTTTTATGTCGGTTTGTTGCACAGGACATTACTTGGAGGAAGGGGATTGAATTCTGCACAGATCAGAGTTTGACAGACTTACAGTAATTTTATTTTTTTTCTGGCCGATACAAAACTAATAAAGCTGATCATAGTCTGTGGTTAGTGGATCTAATATTCATTGGAACAGTCAACAGTCTAGTGACTCGGCTGAAATGTTGGAGACGGAACAGGGATCCTTTCCTCTGCAGTGTCTGACAGTCTACTTTTTCCAAACAGTCCAAAAAAATAGAGTAGTCCTGTAAGAGGCAGTTCTCAAAACTCCAGGAGGATCGGCGCTGGTCAGGACCCGCTAGTGATAAATCTACACCGGGCCACGTAGCTAGACCTTTGTTTAGTAGGCATGACTCCATATCCCCGGCTTTTACAATGATCAGGAGGAATGGTTGACGTTGGCAGTCTGGTGTGGGTGTAACGGTGCGGAGAACAATACACCCTGTCTGTGCTTACGTGGTGCCTGTCCATACTATTAGTGCCTGTAATAGTCCTAATCTGTGTTACACTGTTGTCTGGTCTGGAAAACTATAATCCGGAGTTGAAATATACAAGGACTTCCCTGTTTATTATACAGAGCTGAAAGTGACTGTAAGTAATCTCTTAATACGGACACACAGTGCATTAATTTCACTAGAAACTGTAATGCTTCATTTTGCCACTGGTGGCACTACAGGGAAATGAAGCTCTTGCTGCTGACCTCCCTCAGTTGATCACTGGTGATCGATCAGTAGGTCACCATGTGATCAGTTTATAGTTTAGGGTTTCGAAGTAATCCGGATGGGGAGACAAGTAACTCACCAATTTTGGCTACTCTCCTGGGATCAGGAGCAAATCTCGGCTCTGGTGCAGGAATAAAAAGCAGCTGGATGTAGTCTCTCATAAGTGTTTCTGCCTCTGTTTCAGACTATATTCTGAACAGATTTAGAGGTCCCCTGCCGGTTTCTGTATAAAAGGATCTAGTGATGAGACAATTCGTCACTTGACCCTTGCAGCCACCTCATACAAGTAAACAAACCGCGTCCAATCCAGTGTGGTAAATTCCAAAAAAATAAAGTTTTATTTCTCCATCTTGTAACAACGTTTTGACCTGTTAGGGTATGTTCACACTGCGTTTTTTTTTTTTTTTTTCTGCAGCAAAACCTGATCTCTTAACATGAAAGAAGCTGTGTCGAAAACACGGGTTTTTGTGTTTTTTGTGCGTTATTCAGGGTCCCAAAGTTCAGCTTTGCTTCCACCACAGAAGCATGAACACAGGTCACCAATGCAAGACATATGTGAAACCATATTAAACAGAATTTCAAATGTAACTGGGGGGGAGATGAATTGTTCAGGAATAGTTTACCTAAGACACTGTTTACAGTCTGTTTAGAAGGGATCGAAGAAGTCTGAAAGGGGGTGCAGTCTGTCTATATGTAAAGACGTGTCTAAAGCCTACAATACGGGAGGATGTATGGGAGGGAAATGAGGAGGTCGAGTCCTTATGGGTGGAGATACACGGGGCAAAAAACAATAATAAAATTATCATAGGAGTCTGTTATAAACCACCAAATATAGCAGAAGCCACGGAAAGTCTATTAATGAGACAAATAGACGAAGTAGCAAAAAATAATGAGGTGCTTATTATGGGGGACTTCAACTACCCCGATATAGACTGGGAAACCGAAAGCTGTAGATCTCAGAAAGGAAACAGGTTTCTGTCAATTATCAAAGACAATTATTTGTCACAACTTGTGCAGGAACCAACTAGAGGGACGGCCCTTTTAGACTTAATATTAACTAACAGGCCAGACAGAATAACTGAGGTGCAGGTCGGGGGGCACCTGGGAAATAGTGACCACAACATTATACAATTCCACATGTGCTTCAGTAGGTGCCCAGCAAGGGAGTCACAAAAACACTGAACTTCAGGAGGGCAAAGTTTGATCAGCTAAGAGATGCCCTTCACCTTATAGACTGGGATAGTATCTTCAGTAATAGGAGCACGGATAGAAAATGGGAAATTTTCAAAACAGTCCTACATAGTCACTGTAGAAGGTACATACCTTATGGGAATAAAAGGGCTAGGAATAGGAGGAAGCCAATGTGGCTAAATAAGGAAGTCAAGAGGGCAATGAAAAACAAAAAAAGGGCTTTCGGTAAACTTAAACAAGAAGGCAGCGAGGAAGCGCTAATATCTTATAGGGAAAAAAACAAAATCTGTAAGAAACAAATAAGAATAGCAAAAGAGGAGACAGAGAGACTAATTGCCAAGGAAAGTAAAACTAATCCCAAACTGTTCTTTAACTATATAAACAGTAAAAGGATTAAAACTGATGGAGTTGGCCCATTGAAAAATAACCTGGGTAAAATCATAGAGGGCGATGAGGGTAAAGCAAACCTACTCAATAGCTTTTTCTCCACTGTTTTCACAAAAGAAAACAATTTATTGGAGGAAATGCAGAGTGATAAAGTAAACCCTCCGCTAAATATCACCCACCTAACCCAGGAGGAAGTTCAGAAACGCCTAAATAATATCAAAATAGACAAGTCACCAGGCCCAGATGACATACACCCCCGGGTACTAAAAGAATTAAGTAATGTGATAGACAGACCGCTGTATCTTATATTCAAGCACTCTTTATGGACAGGGACTGTCCCACTAGACTGGCGCCAAGCAAATGTGGTACCAATATTCAAAAAGGGGTCTAAAAGTGACCCTGGGAACTATAGACGAGTAAGCTTAACGTCTGTTGTGGGTAAATTGTTTGAAGGATTTCTTAGAGATGCTATTGTAGAATATCTTAATGATAATAACTGTCTAACTCCATATCAACATGGATTCATGAGGGATCGCTCCTGCCAAACAAACCTGATGGCCTTCTACGAGGAGGTGAGCTCACAGCTGGACCGGGGAGAGTCAGTGGATGTTGTATACCTGGACTTCTCCAAAGCGTTTGATACTGTGCCACACAAAAGGTTGGTATATAAAATGAGAATGCTTGGTCTGGGGGATAATGTGTGCAAGTGGGTAAATAGCTGGCTGAGTGATAGAAAGCAGAGGGTGGTTATCAATGGAGTAAGCTCAGGGTGTGTCAGGGTTACTAGCGGGGTGCCTCAAGGGTCTGTCTTGGGCCCTATATTATTTAATATATTTATTAATGATCTAGTGGAAGGGTTACATAGTAAAATAGCAATATTTGCAGATGATACTAAACTTTGTAAAGTAGTTAATACAGATGAGGATAGGGCACAGCTACAGGAGGATTTAGATAAATTGGGGAGCTGGGCCAAAAAATGGCAAATGGGGTTCAATGCCGATAAATGTAAGGTCATGCACATGGGAAAGAAAAACAGCAGTCACCCATACATATTAAATGGAAAACCGTTGGGGAAATCTGACATGGAGAAGGACCTGGGCGTCTTGGTTAATAGCAAATTAAATTGGAGTGCCCAGTGTCAGGCAGCAGCTGCGAAGGCAAATAGTCATGGCATGCATCAGAAGAGGAATAGGGGCATATGATGAGAACATTGTTCTACCTCTGTATAAAGCGCTGGTAAGGCCGCACTTAGAATATTGTGCACAGTTCTGGGCTCCGGTGCTCAGGAAAGACATATTGGAGCTAGAGAGGGTACAAAGGAGGGCGACTAAGGTAATAAAGGGAATGGAGGGACTAGAATACCTAGAGAGGTTGTCAAAATTAGGCCTATTTACATTGGAAAAGAGAAGGCTTAGGGGAGACCTCATAAACATGTATAAATACATCAGGGGGCAGTACAGAGATCTCTCCCATGACCTGTTTATACCAAGGATGGTGACAAAGACGAGGGGGCACACTATGCGTCTGGAGGAAAGGAGGTTCCTGCACCAGCATAGAAGGGGATTCTTTACGGTCAGAGCCGTGAGACTCTGGAACTCTCTGGGAGAGGAAGTGGTGATGTCCAACTCACTTAAAGAGTTCAAGAGAGGCCTGGACGCCTTTCTTGAGAACAATAAAATTACATCTTATGCTTAGTTAATTAATCCAGGGATTTAATCTGACTGCCAGATTGGTGTCGGGAAGTGAATTTTTCCTCAATGATGTAAATTGGCCTATACCGCATGGTTTTTTGTTGCCTTTCCCTGGATCAATGCTGCGGAATAGCTGCAGTGCACAAGAAATAGGCTGAACTGGATGGACGCTTGTCTTTTTTCGGCCTTATAAACTATGTAACTGGCAGTGTATTGAGTTTGTAGGACAAACTACTTTCACACTATGGTCTGACATTGAGTTACTCAGGGATTGTTAAATTTCACACCTCTTTTGCGCCACAGGTATTGTTGAATCTCACACCTTGGCCAGCCAATGTTAACATTTTTACACATCACTATTTTAAACTGTCCTAATCCAAACTGCTATCACAGGTGACCAAGACAAGATGGTAAAACCAAAAAAATAAATGAGTTTCACATACTGCTGCACTTGCTTTTTTTCTTTAAAAATGCAGCAAAATTTGATAGCTATGTACACACTATGCATTTTTTCAGCATTTTTTTCACCACCCATTACTTTCAATGGGCGAAAAACGCTGAGTGACGTGCTCTATTGTGAAAAAAAACATGCAAAGCACAAAATACTGATGACACAAAAACCAAGCTCTGTGCATGAGACTTCTGAAATCTCAAACTTTGTTGGTACTGTAAAACATAGCTGAAAATTTGCATAAAAAACCTGCTGTAAAACACCTAGTGTGAACATACCCTTATAGATCTTTATCAAGTATACATACAACACACAGGGCTGGCTTTTATAGTGTGGTCAGCGCACATGCACTAATCACCACAGAAGCCAAGCCCATTTAATTGAAATACATTAAATTACAAAAAAACATCAATATGGGGCATAAAAAACCCCAACATCAATATACATATAAAAATCTTATACATTAAAAAGATGGTTATTATGGCCCATATATGGTAAAATATCAGTGTTTCATAATTGGATATCGGGATGATCTACCAATTGCGCGGTAGCATCCCCCTTGTCAAGGTTATCAAAGTCCAATCAATAAAGCTCATGAATATGTAAGGCACATCTTGCCGGCAGCCAATGGTAGAGATTGCCGCCAATTGAGCTTTATTGATTGGACTTTGATAACCTTGACAAGGGGGATGCCACCGCGCAATTGGTAGATCATCCCGATATCCAATTATGAAACACTGATATTTTACCATATATGGGCCATAATAACCATCTTTTTAATGTATAAGATTTTTATATGTATATTGATGTTGGGGTTTTTTATGCCCCATATTGATGTTTTTTTGTAATTTAATGTATTTCAATTAAATGGGCTTGGCTTCTGTGGTGATTAGTGCATGTGCGCTGACCACACTATAAAAGCCAGCCCTGTGTGTTGTATGTATACTTGATAAAGATCTATAACGGGTCGAAACGTTGTTACATGATGGAATAAAACCGTTATTTTTTTGGAATTTACCACCCTGGATTGGACGCTGTTTGTTTACTTGTATGCTGTTGATCCTCCAAGTTGGTTCCTTGGAATCCTGAACGAGCGTCCAGCTTAGTGAGTGCTGTCAGCCCCTTCTTTCTTTAGGTTGACCTCTGCAGCCAATCACCAGTTATAACAATTGCATGTTGTAGCCCTTAGTCACCACTGTGGCCAGTTATTGGCTGCATTGGTTTTGTGGTTTTTGAATATGTCACTAGATATGGTGACGCCACGTAAGCACTAGACCATGGTAAGTTGCTTTTTAATAATAAAATCGAGTTTGAGAAACCTTTACAAACCTTTCTAAAAATGGTCTTCAGAGTCCATACTCCTGGACATTACAATATGACCACTGTATGGGAAATGTGGGCAACGCACCCAATAGGGATAATTCTATCGAATGCCAATCGAAAGGATCGGAAGAGCTAGATACATGCTGAGGAAAGCATGAGAACTTGGGTTCACCTTGCTCATTGGACTACTATATGGGGCAACTTACATTTCTATTGTGGCCCGTATGTACATTGACCTTTTTTTGAGGTGCTGACTGTCCTATTTCAGTATTTATTGTCCCATAAATAACATTTATCAGCTATCCATAGAATAGGTGATAAACTCATGAGGACCAATCCCGACACCCCTACTGATCACAAAGTCCCTGGGAAAAGGAGCAGTAGCGAGCATATACGACCACCACCGCATCAACAGTATAAAGTGGTCGCACATGCTCACAACTGCTCCTCACACTTTAGGCCTTTTATTCTCAGGATTAGTGGGAGGTTTCCATGTCCTGACCCTAAAGATCGTATATTAATCATCTCTCCTGAGGGTAGATGATGATGGTTGATTATGGTGCAACCCCTTTAACTCTTTAGTGGAATAATTTCCACATTAGACTATGGGAGTCCTTACTTTAGATCAGTGCTAGTTTAGGGCCCCATAGAGGACGCTCTCCAGCCATTCCCTCCGACGGCGCCATGAGATTTATTTTGGGCAGCCTCGTGTAGTTTATCTCCTCGGCCGCAGCATCTTTTACTTAAGTATTGGGATTTTTAACAAGTTGTTCCCTACGGTGGACTGAGTTTAATATAGTGCTTTTTTTTCCCAATCGCTCTGAGCTCTGTAATCTTTCTCTAATCTTTATCCCCTGGATTACCACAGAGAGCTGCCATCAAACACTGATTGACCTCTTTTGTATAAATGTATTGCATATTCCGTTTCTCTGGCACTGGATCACTTTAATCTGTAAACCCTAGTCATAATTTGGACAGTCGAGTTTCACATTCGCAGCTTGTTGGGGGCGTTCAACGCTCCGTCATCATACTGTAGTAGGGCAGACACATAATCACTATCTGTACCAACGAAATGGATTTTAAGCCTTCAAAAAGGAAAAAAAAAGTGCCTCTTCTTAATCTTTGTCTCGGCTCGCTCAGTGGTTAAAGATCTGTTGCCACTTTTTTAATTCCCTCTTCCACACACAGAAGCAAAGTGGGATATAGATCTCCTCTTCTTGATTGAAGACCTGGAGATTTTTCAGCAGCAAAACTGAGAGCAATCGGCAGCTCTCCAATTAAAGCGTCACCGATGATGTGACAGACTGCATCAGAAGGCCATATGTAACATTCACCAATAATCGTGTGTACGGTCAGAATGGTCACATTGCATTGACTGTGCATACGGTTTTATTACTATGGCCTATTCACATTGGATTTGTCGGAGGTATGCAGTACATCGCTGGATTTCTCTGTTTTTGCTACTGTAGACTCCCATCCTTTTAATTGTTGCATGGTATAATGTCGGCTTATCTATTCCAAACAGTTGACAAAAGGGGCCACTAATATGTACCGGTGGGTCCGACAGGCCAAGAGGGCACTGCTTTAACATTCAGGTTGAACCCTATGGATACATTTAGTGCATGTCCAAAAATGGACACTGCAATTTTAGTTAATACTCCATTATAAGAGGAGGGGATAAGCAGCTTACAGATGTTTTGTTTGTTTTTTTGCTTACTTGCAGGGGAACATACATTTTTATTTTTTGTTTTGCCCAGACCCTTCAATTACTTCCAAACGGCCCATAGACTAAAAACGTCCGGGAAGTTTGCATTATAATCTGCAATGACGTTCCAAAAAACGTCACGGAGTAGTATAGCGGCTACACAAGATAATGCAGGAGTGGAGAGCTGGCAGTCAGGCGGCACAGCTGGAAGTCCCATAGAAAGCAGAGACGGTTTATTACCGCCTCTGCCTTCCTTATCGCTGGATACCCACAGCATAGTGTATAGAGTAATAGGAAGCACTGACATTTCAGCCTGTGGACCTAATGGTCATGTGACCGCTGGTATATGGAGGGAGCAGGAGCTGCTGGGTCCTAGGAGTCTCAGTCCATTCTGCTTTGCAACCAGGAGCCTGAATTCCCTCTGCAACTGGGGCTAATATACCAGCCCTAGTTACCGGGAAAATCAAATTAAAAAAAAATTAAATATTGAAATGCCTCTCCCCCACCCCCTCCAAAGTTCTCTTATGACCTTACAGGGGTTTGGTATATTGGGGAGAAATGTGTGTAATAAATTAAAAAGCAGTAAAAAAGTGCTGCCATTCCAAATTGCTTTTACTAACTACCCCTGTTGGGGGGTGGAAAAAGCGTCCAGTATCTAAAAATAATTGTTATGGAAAAGGGAACAAATTTTAGATTTAAGTTGTCCTTTATCGTCGTAAAACAAAATTAAAACAATCATGTATTTTGGTTTATTTTTCCACCTATATTGGCAAAAAAAAGTGAAAATAGCATACAAATCAGGCCCCACGTGTCGCAAAGAAAAAGATGCAAGTATTTGAACGAGCAAAAAATGACAACTTTTATGAAAAACCCCAAAATGTGCTTCATCATGGAGGGGGAATGAACTGGTTTTGAACTGGCTAAACTTCTTGACTCTGGCTCTGTTGCAAGACTACAACCCCCAGCATGTCTTGTTTGACAGATCTAGAATGTTCTGAATCTAGGAAAAGTTGATCCGTTAAACCGGTTTTTCGCTAGAAGCTTTTCCAGCTTCTACAGAATTCGGCTAAATGCATTCCTGCAGGTCATCGTCATATCGTGGACGCACCACGTCTGAGGCCTGATGGGACCTTTTTGGGTTTAGGCTCAGACTTCAGGGTGACCCTTATCACACGGCATGAAAATCATGGTGACACTTTACAATTGCGACAGAACTTCTAAAATCATTTGTCGCATTCCGACCCGTGACCATAAGACGTCACCAAAATGCAACCCTAATAGTTTGCTCCCATAGACTTCAATGTAAGTTTGCTGTTTTTACGTTGACTCTCATACGACTTTTCTGTACTGAAATAGTCTGACACCAAATCTGCAAATATTTTGATATTTGCTGAGTAGTTTTCTGCATCACTTCACTGGTCTCCAGCCGGTCAGACTCCATCGAGCCTCCGCACAGTTTATAAGTAGCACTTATTGTGGGTAAGGGTGGAGTGCATTGGTTTCTGGTCTGCTGTAAACACTACCTTGGGGGGCGGGGAGCCCAAAAAAAAAAAAACTCCGGTTACGTAACCTGGCACTTTAGCTTCTAGTTGGCAGAAGTCAATGCACAGCGGAATAGTCCTTTTTTGGAATCGTTTTAATGGATGCTAATGTGATCTCTTCCCAGTTTATGTAGTTTTATGACTGCGCGGAGAACGCTAGGTGTATTCTACAAGACACAAGCCCCACAATTAACCCCTTCCCAGCTTATAGGATATTGCCCCTCACCGACCGAACATTTGTGGCCCACCCTCTCTGAAGAGACAATTTGCATATTTAACTCCCTAGAGGAGCTTGTATGGCTTATAAGTCTCCTCACTCTGGCATGCCAGGCTTGACAAGGAGAAATGTTACCCTTTAGACCCCTGTGCCACCCTAAGGATAGTTTTCAGGAAGCTTTCTTCAGCCGTGCATTTTTCTTTGTAAAGGATAGCCTGTAGGTGGCACTAGAGACAGTTTGTTTCCTTTTGGAAGGGAGCTAGTTTGCATATTTTTATTCTAGGGGGCATTGTATACAAGACTCAACACCAGTGGTATCTCTTCAAGAAGAACCAGTACCTTCGGAGAGATGCCATCATTGTGTCGGATCAATTTTTCATCCATGTGTTTGTTCTTCCCATTCATGAATAATGTTTATTTTTCTCTTCTGCAAAAAATAAAAATAAAAAAACTGCTCGGAAATTGCGTAGACCTGTCCAATTTTGATCCGAGGGTTGGAACAAAATCTGCAATGCAAGTCAATGGGTCCATAAAAAAAATGAACTACATTTTGAATGGCATCCAAGTGCGGTCTGATTTTCATGGACTGTCAGAAAGGAGTCGGGTGAAATTTTTTTTAATTTTTTTTTTTTTACCTCCACGTACGGTAAAAACGGTCATTCGGACCAAAATCTGATCAACATAATCTGTCCTTTTTTTCTCAGACTAGATAAAATTAGACATCTGAATGAGGCATTAATTATATTTTTTTTAATGGCATATGCCATCTGTTGGCTTAAGTACAATAAGCGTAGCCTGTACGCCGTGCCCTGGCTGTGCTGCAAAACTTCATGCGAATTTGCTGCAACTGGCCTCCGTTTTGCTCTGTGCCGTGCCACGCTCGGCCGCCCCACTATTGCATCTCATACAGGAGTGCTGGCATAGCCTCCAGGCTACTTGGTTTTAATGCAAATGCAGCTTTCAAGTTTTGTTTCCAAGCATTTTTCTGGCTAAAGAATCCTCATCCCAAACCCATATCTTAAATTTTTTTTATTTTTTATTTTTTTTTTTTGGTGTATGAAGCATTTTTCCTGTTTAGTTGATTCAGAAGTCAAACTCGGAGCGTTTTTTCAAGCAGAAACTCCCCGAGAATTGACATATTCTTTTCCCACGTGAAAAACGTGCGGCTCATCGTAGCAGCGCCAGTAAGAGGGGAAGTGGGACACGTCAGGCGGAAGGAATACAGGATAATCAAGAGTTGTCGGAGGTGTATATTTCAGCAACATCTGGCGCGCGGACCATTAACAGCTCCTTCTTATTGCTCGCTTTTCCTTTGGGCGGGTGGGGTGGGGGGTTGCATGTACATTGTTTCTTACCAGAAGAAGCGATCCTTTCAAGTATTCTTAAGTTATTCCTAAGGGCTTGACAATTACACAACTGTTTTACAGTCAAACGAGCTTGCATTTCTTGAGCGCTGAGTGCTGGGAGGGATATCGCAGCAGAAGCCTCTTTTATTGCACGTGTGTCAGCAGTCTGGTGATTTAATGGCGTAAGACAGCAGCAACTGGCATGGCCTCCGGAGACAGCTGGCCGGGGAGGAGGAGACCCTGCTGTCTGGCACTTTATTTCTTAAGCCTATGCTGCCCAGGCCGGGCAGACTCCTCCAGATAATTGAACGTGTCAGACCTCTCAATCCAACTCCAACTGAAGATCTGACATGAAGACAGACAAAAACAATTGATCCCAGCTAAATAAACTAATTAGCGGCAGTGAGAGAATCCATAACTTCGTCCAATAGATTACTTTGGCTTGGCTACGGCTTTGTGAAGCAAGAACGTGCGTTGGGGGGGCAAACGACGCTGTGACCTGCAGCATGGCAAAGCTTTCCATTGTGGCCCATTAGAAAGTGCACACTTTGTCTGGTGTGATTCGATATGCACCGGCTCAGTCTGTCCGTGCCTCGGGGAACAGTACGGTCTTTTACGTCTTTGTGCGGAGAGATTATTGCTCTTTGCAACTGGTCAGTCTGGTACGTAAAGCTCAGAGCTCTATCCCTGGAATAACTTTTCAGGGGCGCATCCATAACAGGACACTAATATGCAAAGGGTAACTTGATACAATCCTATAGCAAATCCACTCAGTGTTTTCCATTTTGATCCACGTAAGAAATGAGGCTGACACGAGACTGTTGCTAGTCTGCGCAAGAATTAGCAGATTTGATGGTAATTTAGGCACAAAATCATTCAAAATCCTGAATCAAATTCTGATTGTGTAAATAGGGCTCACAAGTGTCAGATTTCCATTGCAGAAATTGCGTCAAGCGAAATCCACTCTCTTCTGATTTATAGAAGTGATTTTCGATGCCTGGCTGCTGGTAATATGGCACAGTGGGCAACTTGAATCTAGGAATAAATCGTTTTTTTTTTCCTCAAACTCACTGCACAAGACCATAAGAGACTAAAGGCCTGTTTAGACAGGATGCTGCCCATATACTAACAACTATATATGTTAATTGCTGCTGATTTATTGGCTTCTCACAAAGCTGTATGGGGACAGAACTTTTTTTTTTTTAAAGGGGTTGTCTTGTCAGGTGAAATGGGTAACGTTGCAAAGTGCTTGGAAAAATAGAATGGAGGGATTTTGTTTACTGCTCTTTGCCTATGTTACCAGCCACCGCTGCAGTGTATCTGGTGGCCGAAGCCCAAAGCAAAGAGTGCTGCGATCTTTATTATATATCAATGTGAATATGACACTTCCCTTTAAAAAGAATCAGGTCAAGAGTGATGCCGATCAACTGCTAATCAGCGGTGGTGGTATGGCTGGACCAGGAGGCACCAGACACCTAGTCCTGCTGTGACTCCTACTGATAAAACACTGATTGTCCGTTACAATCCCCTTCTGTCTGGGGATAGTCATTGGTGTAATGAATCCAGGTTAAGATTTTTTGGCAAAACCTCCCAAGTAAACTTTGTTCTGTGGAATTTGCTGGACTTTCCTATTCCAGATAATTAGTTGTGTAAGTGCAGAGCAAGCAGGTTACAGCAGCTGGCGCTTTCTGACTGTTTAACTTACTAAACTCTTCTCTATACTAATCTTGTTTGGGGCTGAGTTACAATGTCTCATATATAGGTGCGATTGTCTTTTCAATTATCTCTTCCTCTGTCTTTTAGGAGCAGGCTCCGGTGCCCGTGTATCACCCAACGCCAAGCCAGACCCGGCTCGCTACTCAACTGACCGAAGAGGAGCAGATCAGAATAGCACAACGAATAGGTCTCATTCAGCACCTGCCCAAAGGAGTGTACGATCCCGGGAGGGATGGATCGGAGAAGAAGATAAGAGAGTGAGTTTTCCCACACATACATGAACTTGTCCAGAACTTTTACAGGCTTTATTCACACTGACATCATGGTGTCATACTGTCAGGTTTCCGCAGCTCCCAACAGGCAGAATATGTTGCCAGATTTAAAAAAAAAAACAAAAAAAAAAAAAAACGGGGAACCTAGCTTATACTGCTATTAGTGAAGTGGAGTTCCCATTTATTCATATGGGAATTTGACCACCTCTCTACTAACAGCAGCACAAGATAGGGCTTTGTTCTCGAGATGGACGCAGGTCCCTATGGTGGGATCGGTATACATCTCGTGGATATGCCATAAATATACGCCAGGGAAATACCCCTTTAAAAAGGTTTTCTCAAGATCACAAGTTATCCCCTATTCATTGATCCTATCCCTTATCTATAGGATTCTTGCAGATCACTGGTGGCCAACCGAGACCCCGAGTAGACCCGAGCGCAGGGTTCTGTAGAGCCCCCGTCTTGAATACAATAGTACATGCCCTATTTATTGTCTATGGGTCTACTGTAGAAAACAGAGTACAACGATCCGAAATTTTCGAAAAGGAGCGGCGGTCAAGAATGGGCGTGCCCCTGCCTCATTCAAGATGGGTGTCTATAGTTCCCAACGGTCACACCCCCAGCATATATTTAACAAGTTATCCCCTATTCTTTGGATAGAGGATAATTTGCAATTTTTTAAGGACGCCTTTAAAATGGAATTTTTGAATATGGCTTTAAGAGAACTCTAAAAGTAATATAGGGGTTCAGTTTTAGCCGTAGTTCCTCTAGGATTATCTTCTCAATGTGTGCAGGGGAAATTCAGATCTATATGGATCTTGCATATAATTGTCAATCATACCCACCCACCTCATGGTGGCGTCCTGCCTTCACCTTGCACAAGGACGTACGGCCTCTCCCTATTGAGGACACTCTCAGCTGAGCGCAGCTATGTAATGGGAAGGTCGGGATGTAGCAGACGTCTTATCTCAGGCCGGGTTCAGACAATGACATGATAGAGGCTCCTGACTCTTCAGGTGTCCAGTATCAGTAACTTCCTGAATACCTCCTGGAAGCTCACATTGACAGCCTCCCCCGTACACATGAGCGGAGCGTTACACTGGAAATATTAGGATTGGATGACCTTAATGTCCGCGGGCAGCCTCACCCTTAAGACATCACTTTTATAGATGAACGTCAACCTACAGAAAGGAGCCTCAGGCACAAAAGCGGGATGAGCTGACAAGGCCAGGTGTCTCCTGTGTGATGTGCATTGCAGCATCATGTCTGCAGGGAAAAGTCCTGACGGTAAAACCTTGTTTATGCCTTTATCATTTACAGATGTAGCCGAGCCAAGTTTAACACTTTAGCAGCGGTACGGTACTTAGCGTGCGCAGAACAAATCCTGGGTGGAGGCCTGCCAGGAGGAGCAGGTAGTGGGATGGGATCTTTCCCACACCAGTAGTAACTACTATATTACGGTGCAGGGGATCATAGACCTGACGGGGGGGATTGTGGCAGTAAAGTGACTACATAAAGAAGCGATAGATGCAAGGCAGGTACGCAGGGTGTGGTGAAAGACATTGGTTATCTCCATATGTGTCTTGTGTTTGCATGGTATAATTGTGAAGACCCAGGGTCTTCCGTGGGTGTAATACTACTCAGACAACACAGGGTGAGGGTTAAACAGTGTGGCAATACTCTCTTGAATCACAAAACAGGCAATAAAGAGATAGAACAGTCCCAGCAAATACCCAACATTACACAGTCTCGCCCTTCAGCTGGCCCGCCTGGGATAGAAAAGCTGCGATTTCTGGTCTTCCAGGGCCGACTACCCCCACCAGTGGCCCCCCGCTTCTGGCTGGCCACCAAAGACAGAAGGTAGCGGCAAGCTTAGGAAGCTGACAGTCCATTGAGGTACAAGGCCAGGAGACCCGTGGGTCCCACCCTGGCCTCTCCGAGACTTTCCATGGGGCCTGATGACCGGCTGGTCCCAATCTGGCTTCTCCAAATGTCTCCATGGGTTCCAGGCGACCTGAGGGTCCCACCAGGCGACCTGAGGGTCCCACCAGGCAACCCCAAACAACATATCCATGGGGCCAGGTGACTTCATCGTCCCAACCTGGTCTCCCCAAATGTATCCATGGGCTCTCTGATGGTCATTGGAGCAGATCCTTATCTTTCCAGTCAGGGCCATATACCCTCAGGCTGGAATAGTGTAGAATCCAAATCTGTGTCTCTTTAGATAAAACCATGCTACCAAGCTGATGGTTTGAAGGGAGTTTGATCTTTGATTCTCCTTGTAAAATCTCTTTCAAAACTCTTTGCAGCAGGATAGAAAAACCCTTTTTTATATTTACATTTGTGGCTAAAGTCCTCAGTCACAGGTCAGAGTTAAAGGTGCAGGGCTTGCTCAGGTCTCATTGTGTGAGCTAATCAATTTACATAGTTGGTATAGCAGGGGGCTCTTTAAATCAACATCTAGCTGGCTTTAGTATAATATGCAATTAGCATAGTAACAAACATAATTGTTTCACAACCAAGAGAAGACAACATTCAGGGTTATACAAATACTGGTCTGTCCTTCTTGACCCACCAAAGAAATCCACACAAGTTCTAAAGTCAACACAAGCACAATAGTGTATTTCTCTTGGATTAACAAATCTAATCATCTAGCTGACTAAGTTTAGAAGCTGTGCCATCACAATAATGTCATATACAGAATAATACCTAATCTGTTACTCTTCTGTCATCCACAGGTGCGTGATTTGTATGATGGACTTTGTGTATGGCGACCCCATACGATTCCTCCCCTGCATGCACATCTACCACATGGACTGTATAGACGACTGGCTCATGCGTTCCTTCACTTGCCCTTCCTGCATGGAGCCGGTCGATGCAGCGCTGCTTTCCTCTTACGAGACTAACTGAGCTTGTCCCTGGACGTGGCAAAGGAGACATGGCTGCCTTTTTGGGGGAGCGAGATCCACACCATGGGAGAATGCACACCGGCCCTAGGACCCACATATCTGCTGGCGAAGCAGAGCATACCCCGAATAATCTACATTGGGAAGACTCGTCGTTTACCGCAGACTGATCCGCGAGCAGCAGCTCCCATCATACAGATCGCAACCGGTTCCTCCCGTGCACAAGAGGCGCCGCTCCGTCTTGTGTTGGTGCAAGGCCAGACTAGTAAGGAATATGCTGATCGCGATTCCCTTCCCTGCCTTCTACTCTCCACAAATACTCGGCACCTTCCGCCCCCTCCTGTAGTGACCTGTTATGTTGTCGCAAAGTGAATTTGTGGAGGTGTGTGTCTATAAATGTCGGGGGTGAAGCCTTGCCTTGTTCTGAACTCTGCGTCAAGTATCCGGCCCAGAATGGTGCGATCGACCCAGAACTGCCGTCTTATCGTCTCCCCATGTGGACATTCACAAGAGGAGCTGCTCGTTCATCCCAGATTCAGCCGAACACCTTGCTTTTAGTAGCCTATAGGGGGCGTGAAAACCCATTGTAGATGCATCCCACTCCACATCATACAATACCCATCAACCTATATAGTGATGGGGTCAGGGTGTGACTACAGACAAACTGCGGCCCTCGGGGTCAAGGGCACCTCCGTGCCAAAAAAAAAAAAAAAATCGCTCTGGCGGACAAAGAACTGGCACGCAACTAGTTTTAACCCTCTGACTCCCAGAAATGTCCACGCCGGGCTTCTGGCTCCTGCTAGAGCAGAGGAAATATTTGCACCTTTTATTATTATATTATTATAATTATTATATTTCTTTCCATTGGAAATGGAATTTCACGGCCTTAGGTCTCTGTAACGTGAAGTTTGATATTGCAGGACAGGCTCCTCACCCGTGCCGTACTGCGTACCCATAGAGCGCCGGCACCAGTTTCGTGTTGCAAGGCAGAATCGTGCGGCGCTTGATCCATTAACCAAACGTTGACTGATTTTCGCCGCCTTTTCTGCTTTCATGTTTTGTCTTTATTAACCCCTTCCCCGTCAGAGAGGACGTAGCCATACGCTGGCTTGGGGCAGCTGCTGACTCTGGAGGGATTAACCTTCATTTGTGTTACATTTATGTTCATGTAATCACTACGGTATATGTTTTTATTTTTTATTATTTTGTCTAAAATCGGACTGTATTTTCATCGGCCTTTCACAGTGGTGTTGCTAGCTCAGCATCAGATTAAAGCTGTGTATACCGAAGGTTTAATACCCTGACTTGGCTCTGCTTCAAAACGCCTAATACCCAGCACTGAATAGTCCCTGTTCTCAGCATTTCAGCTCTCGAAAATCTGCAACCCGTGCTGATGCCTCTGTTACAGTACAGTTCTGTCCTGTCAATAAGATGCCTTGTGTAAATGACATTTTGTACAGCGAGGTGAGGTCATCCTGCATTCTAGCTGCCTTGTGGGCTCCGCAGCTGTCAGAGCTAAAAACTGTGGCCGTATCGCTAGTATTATATATCGCCCAAAGGGCTGATGGCTCATTCATCCATATAGGATGATTAAAACCTATAAAACAGCACTGGTGGAGCAGGGATCATCTTTATATCTTGTATACATGACCATCAATTGCAGCTGCTCCAGTGCACAATTACCTAACAGGTGTAGAAAGTCCTGAACTGCTGTTAATAGCTACTTTAAAAGTCAGTGTTTCAGGAATTAAAAACCTTCCATGTGTTGCTGGAAGCAGGTTCTGGGACAAATGGGTCTCCTTCTCCCTCTGGGACAAATGGGTCTCCTTCTCCCTCTGGGACAAATGGGTCTCCTTCTCCCTCTGGGACAAATGGGTCTCCTTCTCCCTCTGGGACAAATGGGTCTCCTTCTCCCTCTGGGACAAATGGGTCTCCTTCTCCCTCTGGGACAAATGGGTCTCCTTCTCCCTCTGGGACAAATGGGTCTCCTTCTCCCTCTGGGACAAATGGGTCTCCTTCTCCCTCTGGGACAAATGGGTCTCCTTCTCCCTCTGGGACAAATGGGTCTCCTTCTCCCTCTGGGACAAATGGGTCTCCTTCTCCCTCTGGGACAAATGGGTCTCCTTCTCCCTCTGGGACAAATGGGTCTCCTTCTCCCTCTGGGACAAATGGGTCTCCTTCTCCCTCTGGGACAAATGGGTCTCCTTCTCCCTCTGGGACAAATGGGTCTCCTTCTCCCTCTGGGACAAATGGGTCTCCTTCTCCCTCTGGGACAAATGGGTCTCCTTCTCCCTCTGGGACAAATGTGATTCCAACGGGTTAGAGATCCTTGAGGTAGTGGGTTCCTGTCTCCTTTGCGGGTTAGGTGGTCGCTCTCTCCCACTGGTGCTGTCATTGTCTCATGAAAAACAGATTACCGGTAAGTGTTACTATGGGTCCATTAGCTGTCCGAGAAAAAGACTGCACGTGGATGTGTGAATGTAGCCTTAGATATCTATTGTAAGAGCTCCTCAGAGCGTCCTGATGAGACTCTGACTACGTGATCGCTGGACGTCATCGCATTGGCAGAAATTACATGTTCACATCTTGCTTAAGTGGTTGTGTTGTGAAAGACGGGAAATTCTCAGATGCCGGTAATTGTGGTCTTATTTACAGACTTATCTTCCAGGGTAAAGGATTTCAGCTTCACATGCTAAAAATTACAGTGAAAAGGTATAGCGAGGTTCAGCAGGACACGGGCTGCTTACAACTCTCCTCACTCGGCGTCTTTTATTCATATTTTTCATCTGTTACAGGAAAGCTCCCATAGACGTCCATTCACCAGACAGGCCAAGTTAACCTCCATAGGTGTATGTTCCGGGGGTTTTGTTTTTTTGGTTGTATGAATGGAGCGGTATATAGTGGCATCCAGTAAAAAAACAAACAAAGTATACTGTGCTGTACGGTGTTGTTTTTATTTACACCATAATGAGATGACTCTTCTCGTTCTGTCCCAGGCTATACAGCGAAGCTGACAAATGAGCTAATGGTCAATGTGAGAAGTGAAACATGTCAAAGCTATTTTTCTGTGGACAGTAAAAAAAACAAAACAAAATTCAAAAATATATATTCCTATTAAGAAAACTGATTTAAACCTCCATTTGCCTGATGATACATTCTCTTTAATGATAAATGTTCTTGGTTTTCTGTCCTATGTACGTCTTAATGTTCCATTGTTATGTAGGGATGAATCCTCTGCATATCTAGGATTTAACATTTGATCAAAAATATTCTTAGTACCCTGGTCCAGCGGCCACAGGAGTAGTCCATGGTTACCAGACCAGAGTTCTGGGAACTCTTTGATGCTGGATGGGCCCCCTGTGACCTCTTCTGAGTGCAAGGCTTGGCCCAAGCTATGGGGGATGCCAGTTGTGTATCCCCCATCCCCCAAACACCCTCCTTGATGTCAATGCAAGAATTGGAAATATTCTAAAACCAATTCAAGAAAACTTGTACACTCACCTGTAAACCAGCTCTATGCTGTTCCTCAGTAATTCTTCCTGGAAATGTATAATTAGACCTCTGTGTATTATGGTTCCATTGGTGATAGTGAATCCCTCTGCAAGGAGAGCGGCCTGAGCCTTTCTAACTTAGGTGAACATGTAGCAATTTCAGATATCCAGTGGCACTGAGGTTTCAATTGATGAAGAATGGCCCCACTATCTTTGTACCCCATATACCACACCATACCATCAAGATACGAGATGTGCAGCATCTGAAACAATGGTTACTGGAAGCCTGTGCTAGCATTTCTTCTGTGGTGTTGCTATCAGTGTGTCAAGAGTGGGAGAAGAGGGTTGCATTGACAATCCAACACAATGGGCAGCACTTTGAACACATTTTATAAGTGGTCATAAACTTGTAAAAAACTCATGAAAGAATAAAGTTACGTTAAAACCAAGCACACCATTGTTTTTCTTATGAAATTCTCAATAAGTTTGATGTGTCACATGACCCTCTTCCCCTTGAAAAAAATAAAGTTGGATCCAAAATGGCCAATTTCAAAATGGCCACCATGGTCACCACCCATCTGGAAAAGTTTTCCCCCTCCCATATACTAATGTGCCACAAGCAGGAAGTTGATATCACCAACCATTCCCATTTAATTTAGGTGTATTCATATAAATGGCCCATCCTGTACAATCAATCACATAAAATAAAAGGGATGACGAAAGGAAAAGTACTAAATCTGTGTCACAGAAATGGCTCAGAACTTAATGGAAGAAGGCACTCCTTAGAACAGCTCCTTAGAGCAACAAACAGGAACCACATAGTACTGTGTCCTCCAGAACTGACAAATGACAGAAACCCAAACTCTGATTTTTATTAGATCAAGCTTTTACCCACATACCTCCCTTTTGGTGAACTCATATGGGGCTATGGAATGTGCTAGGTCTTTTAGACATTTGAGATCCCAACCTTTCAGGATATCGTCACCCCTGGAGATCCCAGGTGGGAGATAGTCATTTTTCCAATCACGATTTTACCTTTCTATAGGGATGAAACATTGCATGGATAGCATCATCCATATGGCTGATATGAAGATATGAGGTGTTCAGTCGGCCTTACGTGATGGGAGTGATTGCGTTATGTTGGTCCCTTCGCTATGATGGTGAAAATACATCTCCCATAAATATTGGATCGATGCAAACCCGAATATTTATCACTGGCTCCAGAGAGTCTGAGAGAATTCCTTTGAACAGAGGAAGCTCTTGCCTCGGGAATTGTACTTCTTTGCCTCAGAGTTTACAAATTCTATACTTAGTGGCTGCCTCTCAACAGATCCCCTGCTGTAATTACCTGTTCACAGCAGGAGTAGGAGGTCCTACTTCAAAGGAGGTTGAAGTGTCAGCTCTTTCTCACTTCTCCAGTTATAATTAATCCCATATGTTCAATGTGAAGGTGATATGTCCCCTCTTCTGAGCTGTCTTTATGGATTTTACAATTTTTCTCTACGACAGGAAGCCATTAGTGATGAGCAAGTATCTTCGGTGTGCTTGTATATTAGGTTTGAATCCCTGCATCTGCATGATTTACAGCTATAAGACAGCCTGAACACATGCAGGGATTGCCTGTTTGTTAGTTAGCGTCAACACATGTGAGGATTCCCTAACAGCCATAAGTCATGCAGACACAGGGACTTGAACATAATATACGAGCACGCCGTAGATACTCGGTAAGCACCTGAGCATGCTCGGTCATCACTAGAAGCTACATAAACATAATGCCCAGCTGAAAGAAAGGGAGGCCACATCCTTGTGGGCACTGATTGCAAGAACCTAATGAAAAACTGAAAAATGAATTGGAGTACAACATGTAGGAGCATGTTCACACTGACCACTAAATAGACAAAACCTAAGATGGAAACAAAATAAACATATACCCTGCTGTAAGTAAGTGAACATGCTCCTACATATATGTATATGCATGTAAGTATATTGTGGCGTGAGGAGCACGGGGGACTTTGGGAGGTCTTCGTATTAGTTTGTCTATTCATTCTCATCAGCTGTTCACTTAATCCCGCAGAATCCGCACTTCACAATCCATCACGACAGGGGGAAGACGGACGTGTGGAAGGGGGTTTAATGAAGGAAAAAAAAAGTTCACGGTAACTTCAACCAAACTATTAGTTTATCTGCTTTGCCATCTCCTCCATTTTTCATTGTTGCTTGCAGACACAGCAGGGCTCCTATGCAGGTTTCTTATGCACACAAAGTCATGAGTATATTAGAAATTAATTTCCGGTTGATGTGGGACTAAAAACCCCTCAAAAAAGTAAAAGAAGCATCACAGAACAACGCGGCTTCTTTAATTAAAAGGACAATTTATTCTGAGCAAACATTAGAAAAATACAGAATGCCTTCTCATTAAGAAACTTCAGATTCAATAATAACTTTAAAAAAAAAACAAAAAAAAAAAACACTTGTATAAGTTTCTAGAATATTTTTGGCAACAATTTCCCAAATCCAATGAGGAACAGGCTCAGAATTAGGCCACTTGCACACATTCAGTATTTGGTCAGTATTTCACATCAGTATTTAGTCAGTATTTGTAAGCCAAAACCAGGAGTGGGTGATAGAAACACGTCACCCTTCTGTATTTATTATACATTTCCTCTGACTGTTCCACTGGTTATAAATACTGATGTAAAATACTGACCAAATACTGAACGTGTGAACGTGGCCTTATAGTAAGATGGCCAGACCAGTAGGATGCTCACAGATCGTCATTCATTCGACTGGACATGTCTGCTGCACAGTAAGTCGGAAATATGACATAACCAAACTCCTTGGGGGTGGGCTTTTGAAATGATGACCACCATGAGGAGCACAGCATGAGTGCACGGCTCTTACCAGCAGAAGTGTGCAGGATCCTGCCTTGCTTTAATTTCTCCACAAGTTTCTGCATTATTGGCATGACTTTATTCAGGTAAAGGAAGGCTATGCTCAGATAGAGGGTTTTTTTTTAGGTGTTTTTCTAGTTGAAGCCACTTCAGGAAACTCTCCTTTTTTGAGGACTTTTTGGAGTTTTCTTTTCCTGAAGAGTTCTGGAAAAGTTTTTTTTCCTGGAGCATTTTTTTTTACCACCTTCTGTAGGGATCAGATTTCATTAAGTAACGAGCAATTTATATTCCCCACCAGGCCTTTTTTCAAAACCTTTCAGGAAAAAAAAAGTTTAAAAAAAAAACCCTCCTCATATGAAGAGCAAAGTCGATTTTCCAATAGAAAGAGTTTTCCAAAAGTTTCTTGGGGTATGTGCACATGACATCGATAAACCTTTTTGAAGTAATAATTTTTGCATTTTTGGCGTCTTTTCCAGCATTTGTTTTAATTTTACATAAAAAATAGTGGCTAGCCTACCAGAAGAAGCCACCTGAAGAATAGACCGGTTACTACTTTTAGCCGTTTTCTGACTTTCAAAGCCATTGGTATGCATATGTTCATTATTTTTAGCATTTGTTGAGCCCCCGATGCAGCAGGTGGGCGACATTTGGTAGCGCTGAGTACAGCAGCCTGTATTCTGCGAATGGAAGGATCACAAAGTGCGAGCAGCAGAAGTGAATCTAATTTCCCCACCCGACTTCATCTCCCGCACAGTGTCTCCAAATCTTCTTGCAGAACATGCTGCAGCTTCCAAAACATTAGAAAAACATGGCAGCCTCCTTTCAGCGCCAGTGATCTGGGTCTGGTATTGTTTCTCAGCCTGGGTCACTAGAATGGGCCTTCAGGGCAATAGCAAACATTGCCAGTGAATAACAATGGTGCAGTATTTCAATATAATTTGTGAGGGTCTGACCCTTGGAATATCCCGCGGATCACGAAAACCTACTGGTGTTTTTGTAGCTTTCTCCATAGCAAGAAGTAAGAGTATTGGGATGCAATTTAAATGGAATGTCAGCAGGTTTTTGTTATGGAATCTAAGAGTAGCATGATGTAGGGGCAGAGACTCTGATTCCAGTGATATGTCACTTACTGGGCTGCTTGCTGTAGTTTTGATAGAATCCTTGTTTTCTCTGCTCTAGATGTATCAGTGCTCAGAATGTGTGTATAACCCCATCCACACCCCTGATTGGCAGCTTCCTGTGTCCACTGTCAGTAGGTTGGCCAATCAGTGGTGGGGGCGGGGTTACACAGATTAGCAGGACTGCCTGACACGTGACACTGATAAAATACTGATTGTATTGAAACCACAGCACACAGTCCAGTAAGTGACACATCCCTGGAATCAGGGTCTCGGCCCCTGTATTATGCTGTTCTCATATTAAGTAGCAAAAACCTGCTGACAGATTCCTTTTAATTCTGCCAAACTTTCTTTATTCTAAGCCAGGATTCTGCAAGTCCTTGCGATATTTCATCACTGTAGTGCGAAACCCCCTTTGAGGAGAACCTCTCATCAGGTCAAAAGTGCCCAGTTTTTGTTCCTATTATATTCTCGCAGCTTCTCTGATTATTACCTTTTTTTTTTAATTAAAGTCCGCTATACGGCTCCAGAGATATGGGGCTTTTTATGTAGCGCTGTTTTTTTCCTGGCCTTTACAAGGGGGCGTGGTTCATATGATTCTGTGGGGGCGTGTCTTTAAGCTGATCTACATAATTACCCTGTGAGCCCCGCCTACTCGGAACAGACCATACAAATTGGCACTGAATAAAAAGGTCCATATTTATAGAACCCTATGTTGGATTTAACAAACAAAAAAAAACAATAATTAGGGGACCAGCGAGAATAAAATAAAAGCAGGATCTGAACACTTTTGAACTGTGAAAGATTCTCCTTAAGAACATAACACAAGTGTCAAAGTGCTCCAGCCATGATAACAGTGGAATGACCGGTTGGACCAGGTCCAGTCTTCTCTGCCAGGGTGACCTAGCACCATCTAGTGGTACAACTGTAAAATGAACCAGGACCTGATATCTGTTAATCCCTGTTGCGTTGCATTTAGTAACATTTGTATTTAGGTAATTGATTTAATTTACATATAGACATTTTATATGCAATGTGGAAACAGCATAAATACATTCTGCAAACCCTGATTGATGATCATTCAAATTCTCACGTTTCCCAGCTTGTAAATTTTTAAATAAAATGTAGGATCAAAGCGGGGAGAAGCAGCCACTTCTAGGATCCCAACTACAACGTGCCGCGAGGAAATCACCTTTGGACAAATAATTTAGAGAATTCAGCATACAACCCACCATTGTCTTTTTACTTTATCCCATCAATGTGGGAAATATCAGTTCTTGGAAAAATAAATACTAGAAGGGTCTATCCTGCGGGGGACATTCGTCAGCAGCCGTTCGGAATAGATTTGGCTTGTAATAGAGCGTCCTGAATTCTGAAATGCGTTCGAGACTCCATGGAATAATTCTTGTAATTGTGTCTGGTGGAAGAACATTCAAGAGTTAAAAATGTAAGTTTAACATTTGACAGTAAGGATGTGAAGACATTTGCAGCAGATTGCTACACTGTATCTAAAGTAAAAAGGAAAAAAAGGATACTCTGCTAATAGTGCAAGTTAGAAGTTTCCAATTGTATCCAGCTAAGTATTAGGCTACGTGCGCACGTTCAGGATTTGAATGCAGAAAATTCCTTAAGGTTTCTGCATCTCTTGGCAGGAAAAACGCTGCAGAAAAAAAGCACGTTTTACTGCGATTTTTATGCATTTTTTATGCGCTTTTTGATGCATTTTTGTACAGCAATGAATGCTTTTTGGAGCTAAATAAAGATCTTTTAAAAAAAGAAACTTGGGACATCACTGGTGAGTATATTGGTTAATTTAAATGATTAAATAATGTGTCTGTTGTATTTCAAATAAAGTGTTTTACTCTCAGTGTGTGTGTTTATTTAGCTCTTTACTTTACTTAGGTTTAGTAATGAGGTGGTCTGGTTGACATCTTTTCATCACTAAACAAAAGGGCTAGCTGTCAGCTAATCCCATACACGTTATTCCCATTAGCATTCCCATTCATGCTATTTCTGGGGCAGCTGAGAGCTGCTATTTTTAGCCTAGGAAGGTGACATTAGGCCAACATGTTCCTTGGCTATTAATAACAGCATACAGCTGTTTGTTTAGCCGCTACGTCCCCACGATCAGCAACCAGCAGTACTTTGGATGCAGCGTATTTTAGCTGCGTCCAAAACACTGTGTTCTAATACTGCACTTTTGTTGTCAATACATGCAGATCCACCGCATATAATGACATTTCAATTGGTCAAAATCTGCAGAAATTTACATGCTGCGGGTGAATTTGGGTATGTGCCCACGATCAGGAGCAGCTACAGGTTTGAAGCTGCGTGTTTATGCAGAGTCAAACCCACAGCATCCAGATATTACAGCAAAGTGGATGGTATTTCTAGAAATCCCATGTCCACTATGCGTGCATCTGAGGCTGCAGATCACCCGCGGACACTGACATGCGGCACGTCTTTCAGGATCGCAGCATGTCAAATTCTCTTGCGGAGTCGCTAGTCTCCGCAACATAAATTTGACCACTGGAATGTATTGAATGCGGTAAATCCACATGGTTCAGTGAACACATATGAATTTACCTGTGTTCAATAGAATGCAGCGTTTTGGACGCAGCAAAAATATGCTGCATCCAAAGAGCTGCTACGTCCAGATCGTGGGCACATAGCGTAATATTAAAAAAAATGGCGTGGGCTCCCGCGTCATTTTCATAACCATCAGAGGGAAAGCCGACCGCTGGGAGCTGATATTAGTAGCCGGGGAAGGGGTGATTAGCCAAAAATGTTCCCTGGCTATTAATAACAGCCCACAGCTGTTTGCTTAGCCTTTACTGGCTAGATTACAGGGGGACCCCAGAAAAAATTGACGTAGGGTCCCCCTATAAAATCTAACCAGAAAAGGCTAAACAGACAGCTGAGGGCTGATATTAATAGCCAGGGAAGGGGCCATGGATACCAGCGCCCTCCACGGCTAATAATATCAGCTCTCAGCTGCCCCATAATTGGCGCACTCCTCTCACTGCTGTGTAGCGGTGGCGATTGTGGTAATAAGGTTGGGGTTCATGTCAGCCTTGTATTGGCGGCTGACATGAAGCCCAGGTTAGTAATGGAGGGCGTCTATAAGATGCATCCATTACTAACACCGTAGTAAGTTTTTTGACGTTTTTCAATAAAGACATGGCCAGAATAAAGTCCTTTATTTAAATAAAATTACACATAAAAGATTAAAACTATGTCACAATAAAAAAAAAACGTATACTCACCTAACACCTAGTCCCCGAAGCCCTCGTCTCCTGTATAAAAACAAAAATAAAAACAACCATATCCCTCACCTGTCTGCCGTCATGACGTAATCTACAGTGTCCCATGGCAATCCGGGTCACTTCTACAGCAACCACATCAATCACATCAGTGATGTGACTGCTGTAGAAGACAGCACTGTATACACTGACAGGAGTGTAATTACGCAGCACCTATGCCGTAAGTGAGGGCACCGGAGCTCTCAGCTGATGAACTCCGGTGAACTCAGTCCCGGCAGCGCAGCGATGAACACTGCCGGGAGCAATCGCGCTCCTGTCAGTGTATTGCAGGATGCCGGTTGATCAGGTCACCGTGGGACATCAGGAGGACAGCGGACAGGTGAGAATGAAAGGTGATTTTATTTTTTTTAAATATTCATTATTTAAGTAAATAGAACATAAACAAATGACATCAGTGCAGCATATGGAATTATAGACAAGGAAATTGAGATATCATAACAATATCAATAAAAAGACAATAGTATCTCAATGAAACAAATCAAGGCACTTGAAACAATATATAACAAGACAAATACAAAATTAAACCTAGTATACCTAGACAACAAGAGACCTAAGCTAGGGAAATGAATAATATCTGAATAAAGTATCAGAAAAGAATTAATACAAGGGAGCATAATGTATGAGAGACATCACATACCAAAACAAAGTTATGTGTTGCGGCGCGTTGGCAAGATTAATAAACAACCTGAATGAGGTAGGAGATAAAGAGTAATGGGAAGGAGAAGGAGGTGCTCAAGATATGACAGAATAAGTAGTAGTTATTTTTAACCCACAAAACCGCTAAACCGGCCAGGTAGGTTTCCAGGGATGCCAAACCTCAAGAAAATGGGAATGCCGGGAAGTCTCCCAACTAGTGAGCTCCTCCACCCGCCTAATCATGTCAACCTTATTCAACCACTCAACGTGAGTGGGGGGTGTAACCTGCAACCAGTGCAGAGGGATCAGGTATTTCGCCTCCCCGAACAGTAGAGGGAGCAGATCATGTTTTTTAGGTTTAAAATTTTGAGATGGGCAGAATAGTAAGACTTCTTTCGGAGACAAGGGACAAAGGTGATTTTATTTTAATATTGATTTATTTTTACTTTTTTCTTTTATTTACACTGCGCACAGGCGCCGACTGAGGAGACTACTTCTCCCCTCAGCCACACCTGCTCCCACTGTTATTAGCGGGAACGGCCGTCGGATGATGGGAGGAGTAGTCTCCCGCGGTCCATTCTTTGTGCGTTTTTCACTCATTGACTTGAATTGAGTCAGTCAAATACGCAAATACATTTATTTATCCCTGCGTTTTTGCTGCAGATTTGACTGACTCAATTAAAATCAATGGGTGAAAAACGCTGCAGAAACGCACAAAGAACTGACATGCTGCAGATTTAAATGCAATGACAATCCTGTCAGGAAAATTCCTGATCATGTGCACAGCACTTCAGGATTGTCATTGCATTAGCTGGTACACGGATCTAGCTAGTGTTTTTGGTGCATTTCTGTGCAGAAAAAAAAACGCATCAAAAACGCACAGTGTGCACATAGCCTTGGGGTCTTAGAGAGATACAGTAGGTGCCCTCTCCCCTTCCTACCTTATTGTTTTCTTGAGGGGATCCTCTTGTTCCCCTCTTTACTTGTAAACTTTTATGATGTTATTTGGGTGTCTATCTAATAAAGATTTACTCATTTTTAAAAGAGGCACATTTTTCTTTTTCTGTAGATGTTTTTCGATGCTCTTTATATCATGTATCCTATTTTCTCTGCAAACTTATTTTCGGTGTTTTTAGCTTGTTTTTCATTTGTGCCTTATTCTTCTTTCAAGCAAACATGCCACCCATATTACTGGGAGAGGCACAAAGAACTCACATCCAGCCTATATTACTGGGAGAGATGCTCAGAGCTCACATCTAGCCTATACTACTGGGAGAGATGCTCAGAGCTCACATCTAGCCTATACTACTGGGAGAGATGCTCAGAGCTCACATCTAGCCTATATTACTGGGAGAAATGCTCAGAGCTCACATCCAGCCTATATTACTGGGAGAGATGCTCAGAGCTCACATCCAGCCTATATTACTGGGAGAGATGCTCAGAGCTCACATCCAGCCTATATTACTGGGAGAGATGCTCAGAACTCACATACAGCCTATATTACTGGGAGAGATGCTCAGAACTCACATACAGCCTATACTACTGGGAGAGACACTCAGAGCTCACATCCAGCCTATATTACTGGGAGAGATGCTCTGAACTCACATCCAGCCTATATTACTGGGAGAGATGCTCAGAGCTCACATCCAGCCTATATTACTGGGAGAGATGCTCAGAGCTCACATCCAGCCTATATTACTGGGAGAGATGCTCAGAGCTCACATCCAGCCTATATTACTGGGAGAGATGCTCAGAGCTCACATACAGCCTATAGTACTTGGAGAGATGCTCAGAACTCACATACAGCCTATATTACTGGGAGAGATGCTCAGAACTCACATACAGCCTATACTACTGGGTGACACTCAGAGCTCACATCCAGCCTATATTACTGGGAGAGATGCTCTGAACTCACATCCAGCCTATATTACTGGGAGAGATGCTCAGAGCTCACAAATTTTAAAGAGGTCAATTTTTCTGTTGCTATACTGTATATGTTTTTGGATGCTCTTTATATCATATATCCTATTTTCTCTGTGAACTTATTTTTGGTGTTTTTCACTTGTTTTTCATTTTTGCCTTATCCCTCTTTTAGGTTGCGGGTTTTTTATGTGTATTTTATGTGCGTTTTCGCCTGCTTTTCATTTTTGTTTTTAAGATTCATCACTGCACAGGGTTTGGGTTTTTAGATGTTTTTGGCTGATTAATTGTAACTTTTTAAAAAGTCGCTATTCTTTCTTTGTTTGCATGGATGTACTCCAGTTCCCCCTTGAGTGATTATAAATGTGTCAGAATTTTTTTTTTATGGAAATTTTTCATAATTTTAGCAGAACATACGATTTTTTTGCAGCAAAAAGGTTCAAGACAAAAAGAGCATTTCTGTTTTTTGTGAAATTCATGAAATGTGTGCGCCATTTTGAAGAATTTGGTGCAAAAACGTCAACAAGTACTACAAGACAAGAAAAGAAAAAAAAAACTTTAAAAATCCTTGCGCATCAATGAGTCTTGGGTAGAGATGAGAGTATAAATTCGTTGGACTTGGTCTAGCGGCCTGGTCTGTATTTGGTGATTGCTGGATGGGAACCCTGTGAGCCGCCTTCTATCTGACGGCATCCACGTCTGCTCCTCTTATGATTAGCCGGCCTGCTGTGACAATGTGTGCATCACGCAGCTAAGCAAGAGAGGACCCGCAGATGCCGTCAGGTAGAAGGTGGTCCGCAGGGCTCCCATCCAGTGCTCACAGAATACTGGCCGGACTGCTAGAATCAATTTGCTCCCACTGAATTGGTAGTCACAAATTTGCACAACTGCCCCATTTACACAAGAATTCGAGACCCCCATTCTAAGGACTGCTGGGGGTCCCATTGGTCTGACCCTACATTCCTAGGTATGTATTGTAAGGTTTGCATCATATAAACCAACAACCGATATTAAACATTTCTCCTTACTTTGCATTTTGAAGTAGTTTGATGGCCTCTTCCCTCCGGTCTATCTGAAGATACAATAGAGCCAGCTCCAGCAGTGCGTTGGGTATCAGGTATTCATCATATTTAATCTTCTTCTCACTGTAAAAGGAAAGTATTCATTATATAGAATGGCAGCACCTTGGATCAATATAGCTGACTAGATGGTGGCCCGATTCTAACGCATCGGGTATTCTAGAACATGTATGCGGCCGACTGGGCCCAGACAGCAGAGCGGTGTTTACATTTGGCGCCAAAATCGCTGATTGGTCGCGGCCAATCAGCGAACCGTGTTAGTGAGGACCGGAGAGCGTGTTTAAATTTGGCGCCAAAATCGCTGATTGGTTGCAGCCGGCCGGCGGCTGCGACCAATCAGCGAACCATATTACTGAGGACCGGGCAGCGGCGCTGCTTGTGCGGGTACTCCCGCTGCGAGCTGCCGTCCCTCCCTTCACACTTGCCCTCGGGAGATCAGCGGGCCAAGCCACTGATCTCCCGACGGTAGCCGCATGGAGGTCAGCGGCGCCGCCCGTCGGGGTACTTGTGCTGCCAGCAGCCGGGAGATGAGCGTCTAGCGCCGCTCATCTCTCCGCTGCATCGCCGCTGACCTCCGTTCGGCAGATGAGCCGCTAACGGCTGCCATGTTTTTCTGAAATCCTGCGTCGCTGATTGGCCGCGGTCGGACCAATCAGCGATGCGGGATTTCCTGGACAGATGGACAGACAGACAGACGGGATAAGACGATTATATATATTAGATGATCCCTTTACTTCCTCAGGGTGAACACGAACCATGAAGGTGTAAAATTACATTTTTGGCAGGTGTTCATGTGGCCCATCATGCTCTCGTGCTGAAGGTCATACACCACCTACTTTTGATAATAGCTACTTTACTAAACTTTTTACTACTAGAATTCAGTAGCATCTTGCTCACTAATTAAGACTTGTTTAAATTATTTTTTTTTCCCGTTTCATTTGTTTACTAAATGCAAGGTGAAGCAACCTTCTAAATAGTGTGAATTACAAAAAAAATTATAACTTTGCTACTGCAGAGTGTCTGTAAGTTCTTTCTGAGTGATCTGCAAAAATGTTACAAATCCTTCAGGGCACCTGTTTCTTTTCTTGATGGCTCTTTCCTCTTTCCTTCTCTCAGTGTTAGAGATACCAACAGGGAGAGATAGGTAATTGTAAACAGATCCGAAGGGAGGTGAGAAAGGATCTCACGGAGTGGAGAGAAAATAGGCTATAGACGTAAAGAGAAAATAAGCATAGGATCTGTGCTGATACATGAGTTAGTGAATACACACAGACCTCAAATCCAGCCTATATTATTGGGAGAGACAATCAGATCTCACATCCAACCTATTTTACTGGAAGAAACATAAAGACCTCACATTCAGCTCATATTACTGGGAGAGATGCTCAGAGCTCACATCCAGCCTATATTACTGGGAAAGACAAACAGACCTCACATCCTGCCTATAATATTGGGAGAGACACTCAGAGCTCAAATCAACCTATATTACTGGAAAAGACACACAGACCTCACATCCAGCCTATATTATTGGGAAAGAAACACAGATCTCACATCCAGCCTATATTACTGCGAGAGAGACTCAGAACTCACATCCAGGGGGAGGAGAACATGCTAAAACTTTAGCCAATCAGAGACTTTGTCCTGCCCCCGCTGATCTATCCGGCATATATCACCATAGGTGATAAAACCACGGAGATTATTTAAAGTAAGATGTTCCTGACCCTTAACTTTTTACTCACTTTGTATGGATGTATTTGAAGCACGCCTCAGCCTCGTCGATCCTGTCCAAATACTTGAAGCACAAACCTTTTAGCAGTTTTACCAGACATTGATCGTCCCTCAGAAAATCATTCTCTGACAAAGAGAACAGAACACATTTATTTCCATTATGTTTCGGAATTAGATGCCGACATTCAATATTGCAACGTTCCTTAGTAAATACTGATGGCCGAGGTCTTTTATATGAACAATGCAATCAAAAAGGCTTCTACTAAACTCTGCTAAAGTCTGGGGTAATAATGATGGAAGAAACGTATTCTTACGGGAAATACCAGATATGCCCAATGGAATAGACATTTTACAAAAGTTACTGATGGAATTTTAGATAAATGGTAAATAAACTTTTAAAAAACTTTTGATATATTATAGGATCAGTTTGATCAGTGGAAATCCTGGTCCTGAGACCACCAGTAATCGCTCAAGGAAAAGGTCACAAGTTCTTGAGCATGTGAAGACCGGTGTATGAGCTAGTTAGGAAATCTGTAGGTCCGTACCCCGCCCGACTCTTACTCTGGGGATCAGCTGATCTCTTTTGCCTTTTACTTTAAATTGTAACTACATTTTTCGTCCATGTTCCCACTTGGCGGAAATACTTTTTTTTTTCCCCCCCTTGTGTTTTTTGTGTGCAGAAAATCCGCTACATTTAATTGTCTGAGCAAAGTGGATGTGATTTTATGAAAACTTTTTCCTCTACTGCCTTATATGTGGAGCCTGAAAAAATGTATGTAAAAAAATAAAAAAACGCACTTGCATTTGTAAGGGCAGAATCAAAGTTTTTCTGTACTAAAAAAAAATAATGCTATAAAAAAAAAAGGGGAAGATGCAGCAAAAAAAAAATCTGAGCAAAAACGCTACAATGGGACAAGATTGTTCTAGCGTATTTTATTGCGGACATCTGCAGAAATGATGCTGATAAAAAGCAGAAGAAAAAAATATGCATCAAAAACTCTACATGCGAAAAAGCCCTTAAAAGCTTTATTTTTTTGTGTTTATTTGCTATAGTTGCCTAAATGTCCTGTAGATTGGTGGGGGTCCCCAGATAACTGAAAAGACTGTGCAGAAGAAAGTGTGGGGGTCTGTACATTACTGAGTACATGTTCATGCGGGAGTTCAGTGCTTCTGCAAAGTCTTTTGAGCTATCGGTGGGGGTCTTAGGACTCGGACAGATAGTAAAGAGGTGTTATCCAGGACTATATAATTTTTTTTACTATGGGCCTAAGAACTAACAGTCAGGTGGTTGCTAACTACCTGCCTATTGTACCCGGCGCCAATCTTTGCTGGCACAGAGTGGTCACAGACCGCTCCTGCCGGTGATCCTGTGGCATCCTCGGACGTCTCAATTGACAGAGCAGCAGCTTTTCTTTTGCTCTGCTCTGTTGATAAGGCGTGAATGCAGACATCATGCTAATTGACAACCGGCTCCCTGCTACCTAACTGCGGGGAGCTGGCTGTCAATCAGCATGATGTCGGCAGTCACGGCCGATTGACAGAGCAGCCCGGAAGAAGAAGAGCTGCTCTGTGAACGTGAAGAGCTGAATCACTGGCAGGAGCGGTCCCCGGGTAGAATAGGCAGGTAGTTACATCTGTTAAGAACTACCTGCCTGTTAGATTTATTAAAATTAGAATTAAATATTTTTTGGATGACCTCTTTAATCTATAAAATATTAATGGACTACTACATATAAAATTACTTTTTAAAAGTTTTGTTATACTTTAAACTTTTTTTTCTGCAATGTTTGGAGCAACCACAGCATCAAGTGACAGGGTACATTTTTAAAAAAAAATGTGGGTCCCATATGGGATGACTCATTGATTTGCGGGGCTCCACCAATGGGACCCCTAGCAAGTCTGAAAATGTGGCTGTGAAGAGCCTGGACTGAATGGAGCGAAGTATAGCATTCAGGCATCTCCAGCAATCCTATAGACGATGGAATGGTTGTGGGCATGCTCAACCTCCGAAGCACCGTTCTCGGGATGGACAAGTTATTTCTTATTAATAGGAGATAACTTATTAATTTGGTACAACCCCTTTAAATATATAAGCTGCTCCTTTAAAGATGGATTATGACACATTTTACTAACAAATCAGCTGAAACCCCTAAAAATGAGGCACATGCCCCAACATGCAGAAACACCCCAAAAATGAGTGCTTGCCTCAGACTACATCACTGGCTACCTGTAGCTGGTTCTAGCCCATTTAGATTCTCCTCTGCTTTGCTCAATGTGAGTAACATCTTTTCGGTGAGGTCACTCTGCTTCCCCAAAATAGCATAGCCATTCCAGATATACATCATTTCCTGAAAGAAGGAAGAGAACAATAGTCAACTCCTCACACCGGAGTCACAGGCCACGATTCATTACTGCATTTGTGCCTTTTTTTGTCTAGTTTTTGCCATTTTTCGTCTGTTTTTTTTATTTGCGCCAAATTCTTCTTTTACTTTGCACCTTTTATAAGTCTAACTGATTTGTGTCTGCCCTTTTTGTCTTTTATTAAATTCACCATTGTGATTTTGGGTTT
Organism: Phyllobates terribilis; assembly: GCF_046119375.1. Taxonomy (NCBI): domain Eukaryota; kingdom Metazoa; phylum Chordata; class Amphibia; order Anura; family Dendrobatidae; genus Phyllobates; species Phyllobates terribilis. Next base: position 147,639,758 of record NW_027362768.1, on the reverse strand, counting down.
CCAGTTGTTTGCAGCCGATTCATCAATTGCGACTTGCACAATTTTTGCACAAACGTTCTCCCTGGAGTGATTTTAGGTCTGATTTTTTTTGCCCAATGTATGTGTAACATGCAACTTTTTACTCTTTTAACACTTTTTTTGGGCATTTGCACAATATTCATGAGCCCAGTGCGCCATTTTGACACAAAAAATGTTCTTGATTACCACAAAAACAAAAAAGAAAAGGGACTAAAAAATAATGCAAATGATGAGTCGGGGCCCACAGTCTCTTAGTCGTGAAATAAAATCTAAATGTGCTTTCTTGCTCCTGCATGGGTGTCTGCATCCCCTTCCCTCTGGGATAAAACAGCACTTTGCTGTTTTACGTTTGTCTTTGAAATCAACTCAGAGGATGCAGAATATTACATGCTGTGCGATAATAAAAAGCAGTGAAGACATTGGTCCTGCACCTGCGCAGGATGAATGTGTTATTGACGCAGATACTGGAGCGTTTTCAGCTTGTTGCCTGCGCCTGCGCAGGATGAATGTGTCACTGACACAGATACTGGAGCGTCTTCAGCTTGTTGTCTGCGCCTGCGCAGGATGAATGTGTCACTGACACAGATACTGGAGCGTCTTCAGCTTGTTGTCTGCGCCTGCGCAGGATGAATGTGTCACTGACGCAGATACTGGAGCGTCTTCAGCTTGTTGTCTGCGCCTGCGCAGGATGAATGCGTCACTGACGCAGATACTGGAGCGTCTTTAGCTTGTTGTCTGTGCCTGCGCAGGATGTGTCATTGACGCAGATACTGGAGCGTCTTCAGCTTGTTGTCTGCGCCTGCGCAGGATGAATATGTCATTAACGCAGATACTGGAGGGTCTTCAGCATGTTGCCTGCGCAGGATGAATGTGTCATTGGCGCAGATACTGGAGCGTCTTCAGCTTGTTGTCTGCGCCTGCGCAGCATGAATGTGTCACTGACGCAGGTACTGGAGAGTCTTCAGCTTGTGTTTGTGCCTGCGCCATAAAGGACTCAACCACTGCCAACTTGGGAAACTGTAAACGCCTTATATCTGTGCCAGCGCTGAAGGCTTTGAGCACCGGCGCAGTAAAGAGCACAGCTGCTGCTATAGATATGAACGCTGCCTTTTTTTTTTACATGCGCTACATTAATCCCTAGCACATTTTATCATTCCTTTTGTCATTAAACATCATTTCATAGTATTGAAAATGAGCATAAAAAGGCCCAATCCATTTAAAGAGAACCTATCACTCGCCATAAATATGTATTTTTTTTTACCTATTTAAATATCGTTGTTCTCCTGAATCCGGCGTTGTTTTTATTGTGTTCCTACGTCTCTCCGGTCCTGAGATATGACCCCACTTCCTTGTATATAAATCTAGTCTTTTTGTTCCGAGTGGGCGTGTTCTAGCAGATCACACCCAATTAGTGAACAGGACTAGATTTATATACATCAAAAAGAGCCCATATCTCAGGAACGGAGAGGCACAGGAACAAAAGGGAAACAATTCCGGATTCAGGAGAACAGCAGCATTTACATCAAGTAAAAAAATTACATATTTATGACAAGTGACAGCTTCTCTTTAAGTGGAGGCCTACTTCATAGAACAGTGATTGTTAGTGAGGTAACTGACCATTCATGGTGGCCATTAAGAACCACATGCCAGTGCACCAGGGCATACTAGTACAACCATTCTAGGAAGATATACAGAAAATATTATGCCACATTACTGATCGGGCTCATACCAAAGGAGGGATAGGTAATGACACTGGATTCTGAGCTTGATACCTCCGAGTTTTTCTAATAGCAAATTTTTCCGTTGGAAGAGATTTCCCGGCTATTTTAACTTTTAGGCTTGGCACCAGTCTGAGAAGGAAATAGAAGCATATGTTCTGTTACTAATATGAATCAGACATTGCTGGACATCTTCTACTAATATTACCATACTGTGCGGAGATCCAGGGCGAGGCATCGGGTCCTAGACTTCCCGGCATGTACACTAATCCTCAGCTATTTTACTGCAGCTCCAGCTTTTATGAAAGAAAAGTTCTGGCTGACAGGTTGGGTACAGGCTTCTCTCCATTAAAATCAATAGGATTTCATGCTCTGATATTTAGCGCTACGAAAATATCCAAGTCAGAGGCGAAAACAGCCTGACAGATTAATGTGGTCATTACTAACCACAATAGCCATAATACACATGATTTGGGGTATTAAAATGCATTCATGAGTATAGGATACTTACTTTACTTTTTTGGAACATTTTGCATGGTAAAGGTGTTTTCCATATGTGTTAAAGATATTGCGATAATGTCCTATCCATGGCCCCTTCACTGCAGTATGCAGTGACAATGAAGCTGTGCCTGGTACTGTTGCTTTATAAGCTAAGCTACAGAACCCGGCACAGCCATACACATTGTGATTTCCACTGCTGCAGAGAAGGAGCCACAGTTTTACATTATTGCTGCACCTGGTATTAAACTGAACAGACCGTGATGATGAACTGATGGTAACTTGGGTCCCAGGGGAAGGTTAGCTGTAACAATCATACAGTGATGTCCAATTGTAGGGATTATTATGCATTGGTTATATAGAACTATCATATTCCACAGTGATTTATATTCATTATCATCGCTGTCCCCATTGGGGCTCACAATCTAGATTCCCCATCAGTATGTCTTTGGAGTGTGGGAGGAAACTGGAGAACCCGCAGGAAACCCACGCAAACACGGGTGAACATACAAATTCCCTGCAGATGTTGTCCTTGGTGGGATTGGAACCCAGGACCCCAACGCTGCAAGGCTGCAGTGCTAACCACTGAGCCACCATACAGTGCTAACCACTGAGACACCATGCTTCCCATCAATATGATATTCTTAGGGGGAAAAAAAGTCCTTAGCACCTTAGCTATGGTCCAGAGAATGATCCATTGTGCCCTACCCATTGATTTACAATGTTGGGTATTTTAAAGGGATTGATCAGCTAGAAAAAAAAAACTTTTTAATGTGTTTAAAGTGAAGATAGATGAAACTTACTCTCTCTCTTTTCATACATCAGCCTTCAGAGAAAAGGAAGCTGGCTTAGCTATTGAAATGAGCCTGATAGTAAGCCCCCTTCACAATGTCATAAACAAATGGGAAAACCCAATGCAGAAGTGGAGCTGCCGGGACCCGAACTGGCACTGATATATTACTACTAAAGAAGGGCTGGCTTTGTCTATATATTTTTTGTCACTGATATATTGATGTCAGAGCACTTTTCTTTATTAAAGTATATTAACAAGTTGAATGGAGTTTTACTTTAAACTAAATAAAGCAAATTTATTTTCCTATTTGGGTGAGCTCTATTAGTGATTTGGGTAATATTTCTACCTTCCAACAAAAGTTAGAAATAAACCAAATCTCATTATCACACACACTCCTTCTGAAGAAAATTAGATGAAACGCGCGTCAGGGGGTGACAATGACAGGATTTGTAACAAGGGTAATATGATAAAAAGGTCATTATTGTTTGCAATATGGTTACAGTTTATTTATGCTTATTCACAACACTGTAATAGTCCAATTGTATGCCATTTTTGGTACCCCCTATTATGTACATTGCATTAAGGCCATACCACTCAATCCCCGATACATTTCTGTTCAGTTCTTCTTTTTCGTCTACTGTACTGACATTCCCCTGTTTTATCTCTTTTTACCCTTTGTCTCAATAAATAAAATGTATTATTCTACAATTATGGTTTATGGAGGACCTTTTGTTTCTCTGTAGGTGTCTCTGTCTCTGTAGGTGTTGTATGTTTATGGGCATCCAAATTATAGCTTAGGGCTTTCTTAGGAACAAAAAGTTAGAAATAAACCTACTCTCATTATCCAATAAACCCCCATTGTACTATAACTGTCCCTACAGGCAATAGCAAAGGGTACCAATTCACCCAAGTAAAGGGAGATGTCAACACTCCAAACCCAACTCTAAAGTATCACCTCCAGAATAATAGGATGATTATTTTGTAACTAACCTAAAAAGTTTAACTTCGTCCTCCCCAAAAGGTTTTGTGTCATCTTCTTCAAACATGCTGAGATAAGCAGCTTTCATGTAGACATATGTAGCCTGAGAGGCAAAAATAGCAGGTAGGACAGGGTTAATTATAAATTATATATTATCAGAAATCCTATACACCTAGTGTCTATAACATTGTGGTGGATAGTGAATAAAGAATCCACCACTATGTTATATACAGTTGTACTCAAAAGTTTACATACCCCGGCAGAATTTTTCTTTTCTTGGCCTTGTTTCACAGAATATGAATGATAACAAAAAAACTTTTCTCCACTCATGGTTATTGGTTGGGTGAAGTCATTTATTGTCAAACTACTGTGTTTTCTCTTTTTAAATCTTAACCACAACCTATAGCGATACTAAAAGTCAATACTCTTTCACAAGCCTTGCCATATGACTTAGGATAAAAGCCAAACCAGAATCTCAATTTGCAGACACATGTGTCGGGGTGTTGCCCCTCCTTAGTGCAAAGCATGAGATCTGATTTGGCTGTATGAGAGGCCTCTGACTAGGGTCAAAGGGGTAACGTTTCTCCTTATGGAGAGTGACATGCCGGACATGCCAGTGTAAGGAGACTTATAGGCCGAGCACAAAAAGGGTGAGCACAGATTTTCCCGAAGGAAAAATCACCGCTCTTACAATATTGGCTGAGCATTCCTCCAAAAATATTATAAAATTGCGATAAAAATCATCCAGATGGTCAGTTTATGCTATAGTGGAGATAGTCGCTATACTAAATGGATCCCTGAAGAGATTCCTATATTTATGAAGATGAACTTATAAAGTAAACACGGGCAGAACGCTGCCTAATCTCTGTATATCCTAAATAAAAACACACTAAAATATTTCCCCTAACACCGATGTTCACCCAGGGCTTCACCAGGGGAATGCAGCTACTGAACTGATTACCCTGATGAAGCCGGGTGAATAGCGGCGAAACAAAACTGTGCTTATAACAACAACTCTCATAATAATTAGAGTGTTGGGTATAATTTGGTACCAAAAGGGGGCCCAGCGGCAAATATGAAACCATTTTTTTCAGCTGTTGTCCGGCTACTTAAAGTGACTATCAGGGTCTAGTCTCTGAAGATATCAGAAATATAAGAAAATGTGAGCCAGGTAGATATAGGCTGAACATTTACTCAGATAGGGTGGTCACTTCCCAGTTCTACAGGATAGGAAGCTGAGATGATGAGAGACTATCATGAGTGCAGGGGTTGAAGTCATCTCCGTGGAGGTTTCTTTGGCCCATTTGTGGAGAACAGTACTCTTAAAGACACATGATAGTTGGAGCTTTGTTGGATATCTTGCATTGGGTTCATGAGCTTCAATAGTTCACAAACAGGGCACATCATCAATAAAGTGTATGTCAGAATTCCAGTTGCCCTTCTACAGTTTGACCACTAGTGGCTGCTATTGTTCACCTTAATAATTGTGCTGCAATCCTACTCCTTACCACTGGAGGCTGCTGTTGTGTTCTGCAATTGCCCTTTACTAAGATGGCGGATTCTGAACCCGTGGGATCCATCTTGTTTCCTGTTTGGGCCTACTTAAAGCCGCATGGATCTCTTACTCATTGCTTGAGTATTGTGTCTAGCTGTTAGCCTAGTCTCCAAGCTCCAGAACATTCTTATCTAGATTGTTCTCAACTATCTACGGATTGTTTCCTACAACTCTTTTTGATAACTACAAGAACTTCTACTACCGCTTGCTGTTCTGCTCGTGCTGCTTCAGCCACTGGTTTCCAGGAGTGCTACGCCAGTATCGTAACAGTGTAATGGGCATTTGTGAATTCAGTGACATTAGTAATTGGCTCCAAATGAGGTTATACTCTGCTGAACCTTTGAGGTTTTCCTGATGGACCAGTGCCACCATATTTTAAGAAGAAAGACATCAAAGCAAGACCATAACCATTTAGTAAAGATCCACCATTGCAGCCATAGATTTTCCATGCTGCAAATGTCTTCTCTTTGTACATATGAGATCTGGTCCAGGACTACAGCCGCTGGTTAGTTTCTTCATTCTTATCTAATACATACCTTTGACCAAGAGCTTTCCTTGCTAAGGAGATCGGCATAAAAATACGCCATCTTCCACTGCTGCTTGTAGGTGAAGCACCACATAAGCTCCCAATAACACATATGATGGAACTGCTTCCAGGTCTGCTGAGCCTCGCAGCATTCCTCAAATCTCTGGATAGCCTAGAAAAACAACAACACGGCACCTAGTGATGAGATACCACCATTGCTTCCCTACTGCCAATTAGATAAAAATGTCTTCCTCATGACTCCTCCATCTAGAAAATCCCATAAAAAGAAATTTCCAGGTTTGAAAGTCATCCCTTCTCTATGGGAGAGGGCCCAACGGATCTCAAGAATTGGGAACTCGGTGTGAAAGGAGCGGTGGTCGACCATGAGCAACTTCAATACATTCATTCTTAATAGGACCACTGAAGATTGCAAAGCTATGCATTTGGGTGGTCTTCATCACTCCCATAAGAATGAATGGAGCGGCAGTGCACATGATCCAACGCTGCTCCATTCACATGGGGCTCTTCCAAGAAATGGTTCTCAGGATTGGTGGTTGGACCCCCAGCGATGGGGAAATTATCCTCTATCCCATGGATGGGGTATGAATTTCAAAACTGAGAACACCCCTTTATCATTAATTGTGAGACTTCTCAGCATAGCCCTCTCATGCTGAGCGTGCATGGGCATTCACTGTTGAGAGGGAATAATCAGACTTATCACTCGGGAAACAAAGATTGGGATGTTAAAATTCAACATGCCTGATCCTTCTTTCTCTCAACATCTGGAGTCAGAGGAGAGTCGGGAGACCCCAAACACATGGAAAAACACATGGCTGATTAACAGATCCGTTTTCCATTTACTTCAATGTTAAAAAAAACAGATCCAGCAGAGATCAGTTATTTAAAAACAAACTAAAAATTTGTGTCTGCACAGATCTGTTCAAACTGATCACTACTGGACATGTGAACATAGCCTTAGATAGCCGGCTGATTATGCCAACAGTGGTGACGGCAGTGGGACATTCTTGACTGTAGGTTACCTGTACAAGTCATAATTTGGTGTTTAAAGTCCTTCTTAAAGGGATCATCAAGGATTAGAAAAGAGGATCTACTTGTTTTTTAGACAGTGCCACTCATGTCCATGAGCTGTGCTTGGTCTTGGAACTGTCCATGAACATATATAAGGGGATGGAGTTTCGAAAAATAAGACAGGGCAAACTGTGGTATGCACAATGAATTAGGATGAATTGGGGCATTGTTTAGAAGTAGAGATGAATTCTGGTTACTGTAGTAGTAGGAGATGATTTTTGAAAGTTTTCCTATAATAGATGATGGTGGAATCTGACCCATCTTGATAATACTTGTGCTTAGTTCTTTTGCATTGTCAACCAGTCTTATTATAAGGTTGTCCATTTACCAAGTCAATATTTCCTTTAATTTCTTCAATTCTTCCAGCAAAGAACAGGAATATGGCCCCCTATGGAGAAAAACATGGAAGGGTTGGAAGTGTGATGATAGAAAGTGATATCATTATCATTGTCAGCACATTGAAATAACTGATGTGACAACTCCGACAATAAAATCAAATAGAAATCCAACATCTAATAATCTTCACACTCCACGTTTCTTTTATGTAACATTCGTTATGTGGTTCTATAACATTGGTGCCGATGAATTATTTGATTTACACTCATTTAATCCTGTTCTCAAATCTGTTCTAAAATTCAGCAGCAGGAAGGAGGGACACTGAGGTGATGTCAATCAGACTAGATGGGTGGAGATTCAGCAGCAGGGAAGAAGGACACTTAGAAGCTGTCAATCAGACTAGGTGGGTTGAGATTCAAAAAAAAGGAGGAGGGACACTGAGGAGCTGTCAATGAGGCTAGGTTGGTGGAGATTGAGCAGTAAGGAGGAGGGACACTGAGGACCTGCCAATCAGGTTAAGTGGGTGGAGATTCAGCAGCAGGGAACAGGAACACCATGGTACTGCCAATCAGGCTAAGTGAATGGAGATTCAGAGGGGGGGAAGAGGGACACCGAGGTACTGCCAATAAGGCTACATGGGTGGAGATTGAGCAACAGGAAGGAAGAACACTCAGGTGCTGCCAATCAGGCTAGGTGGGTGGATATTGAGCAGCAGGGAGGAGGGACACTGAGGAGCTGCCAGTCAGGCTAAGTGAGTGGAGATTGAGCAACAGGAAGGAAGGACGCTGAGGTGCTGCCAACCAGGCTAGGTGGGTGGAGATTGAGCAGCAGGGAGGAGGGACACTGAGGAGCTGTCAATCAGACTAGGTGGGTTGAGATTCAAAAGGAAGGAGGAGGGACACTGAGGACCTGCCAATCAGCCTGAGTGGGTAGAGATTCAGCAGCAGGGAAGAGGGACACCGAGGTACTGCCAATCAGGCTATGTGGGTGGAGATTGAGCAGCAGGAAGGAAGAACACTGAGGTGCTGCCAACAAGGCTAGGTGGGTGGATATTGAGCAGCAGGGAGGAGGGATACTGAGGAGCTGCCAGTCATGCTAAGTGGGTGGAGATTGAGCAACAAAAAGGAAGGACGCTGAGGTGCTGCCAACCAGGCTAGGTGGGTGGACATTGAGCAGCAGGGAGGAGGGACACTGAGGAGCGGTCAATCAGACTAGATGAGTGGAGATTCAGCAGCAGCAGGGAAGAAGGACACTTAGAAGCTGTCAATCAGACTAGGTGGGATGAGATTCAAAAGCAAGGAGAAGGGACACTGAGGAGCTGTCAATAAGGCTAGGTGGGTGGAGATTGAGCAGCAAGGAAGAGGGACACTGAGGACCTGCCAATAAGGTTAAGTGGGTGGAGATTCAAAAGCAAGGAGGAGGGACACTGAGGACCTGCCAATCAGCCTGAGTGGGTGGAGATTCAGCAGCAGGGAAGAGGGACACTGAGGTGCTGCCGATCAGGCTAGGTTGGTGGAGATTGAGCAGCAGGTAGGAAGGACACTGAGGTGCTGCCAACCAGGCTAGGTGGGTGAAGGTTGAGCAGCAGGGAGGAGGGACACTGAGGAGCTGTCAATCAGGCTAAGTGGGTAAAGATTCAGAAGCAGGGAGGAGGAACATTGAGGAGCTGCCAATGAGGCTAGGTAGGTAGAGATTAAGCAACAAGAAGGAAGGACACTGAGGTGCTGCCAATCAGGCTAGGTGGGTGGAGATTGCGCAGCAGGAAGGAAGGACACTGAGGTGCTGCCAGCCAGGCTAGGTGGGTGGATACTGAGCAGCAGGGAGGAGGGACACTGAGGAGCTGCCAGTCAGGCTAAGTGGGTGGAGATTGAGCAACAGGAAGGAAGGACGCTGAGGTGCGGCCAACTAGGCTAGGTGGGTGGAGATTGAGCAGCAGGGAGGAGGGACACCGAGGAGCTGCCAATCAGGCTAAGTGGATGGAGATTGAGCAACAGGAAGGAAGGACGCTGAGGTGCGGCCAACTAGGCTAGGTGGGTGGAGATTGAGCAGCAGGGAGGAGGGACACCGAGGAGCTGCCAATCAGGCTAAGTGGATGGAGATTGAGCAACAGGAAGGAAGGACGCTGAGGTGCGGCCAACTAGGCTAGGTGGGTGGAGATTGAGCAGCAGGGAGGAGGGACACTGAGGAGCTGTCAATCAGGCTAAGTGGGTAGAGATTCAGAAGCAGGGAGGAGGAACATTGAGGAGCTGCCAATGAGGCTAGGTAGGTAGAGATTAAGCAACAAGAAGGAAGGACACTGAGGTGATGCTGTGACACCCCAGGGGTCTGGTTGCCACAGTAATAGAGATATTATGTCTGAGAGCAAGTGGGAGGTTTCTCTGGTCAGGAGCCCTAAGCATGCAACACGGCCCACCCAGACCTGGGAGGGGAGGAATCTGCCCTTATAAACTGGGTCTGGGGCGGGATTAGGTGAGACAGAGCCTGCAGAACAAGCAGAGCAGTCAGAGTGAAGCTGCAGACAGAGTCAGAGTCTGGAGAGGGAAAGTGAGATCAGGAGCTCTGGAGGAGCAGTAGCTGAAGTCCAGGGGCTGGAGCTGAGCAGAGCTCGCCCTGGATGAAGACACTAAAACCGGACACAGGAGTCCGAGGCTGTGGGGACTGATATACACCCAGCAGCAGAAACCAGCCGGCAGGGGATTCCAGGTCCTCTGGCCATAGAAGCCCGGAGGCTCAGTCACAAAGAAGGGACCAGCGCCGCCATCCAGGAGCGGAGGCTAACAGAAGGCCCCAAGTCACCAGCCATACGGGTGAGCACCACACGGTATACTCAGGGACGTGGGCTACTTGTAACCGCTGACAGCAAGGTAGCCAGGAAGAGTGCAGATAAACGGGGAGGCCTACAACTCCACCTGGCCAGGGGAACTCCTGCTTGCTCGCAGACTGACCAGGCCCCTTATACTAGCCAGTACTCCCGGGAGGGTCTGCCTTGTACCATCAGTAAAGACCCTGAACTGCACCACACGTCTCTGATTCCTTGCCGCTCCTGCACCATTAGCACTGGGACCCTCACACCATCACTCCCATCATCTTCCACATTAGCTGCCCTGAGGCAATACTTCTCCCGTGGGGAGTCATCCAATACTCGGCTGCGTGAACAACATCAGCCTCAGCGGTCTGCAGCGCAGCGGCGGTCCCCACTGCAATCCACGGGTGGCGTAGTCGGACACTTATTCCAATACAAATAGACTGCCACTGGTTTGACCACCCTGGGCACGGACCGGGTCGCCGCCACACGGAGACTACAACCCCCAGCATTCTACAACAGGCCCGGTTCCGGGTTCCCCTGCACAACACAGGCCCAGGGGGCGCGTCAACTTTGGCGTAGTCGGCAGGATTTTGTGCCCGCAACCACCGGGTACTGCGTGCCTGAAAAAGACTTTTGAACTTACCTGTGGTGAAGTTTCCCGCCGTCCGGAGTCGTTTCCCGCCATCCGGAGCCGATTCCCGCCATCAGACGCCATCTTGGACCGTTTCCCGCCGTCTTCTGCCTTCTTCCCGCCATCCGCAGCTGCTTCCCGCCTTCGGACGCCATCTTCGGGACGCCGTACGGGAAGAAGAGGGGCGTGGACGCCGAAAGCGCGCGAGATCCGAAGCTCCGCCCCACGCTCTGACGCTGCGCAAGGTCCTGGAAGGGAGGAAGAGCGACGCTGACGTTATCGGAGCGCGACGCCAGGTCCTCAACCCCGACGATTGACTGCGGAGCCGCGGCCTACAGAAGAAGAGCATCACAAGGTAGGCCACGGTCCACTAGGGGGGAGGAGGATGCCGGATACCGAGGGGAGCTCCACTGCCACAGCCACCACCAGCGCAACCGCTGCAGCAGTCATGCCATTCACCATGTGCTATATCCCGGGGGCAACCTGGCTACCCCAGTACTCAGGGGAGTCACATACTCTAAATGACTTTAGAGAAAGACCGGATAGCCTCTTCCAGGTGTACCCCCTCACAGAAGAGCAAAAAGTGAGCATCCTGGTGGCCCAATTAATCGGGGCAGCCCAAAGGGAGGTAAAGTCCTGGCCACCTGGGAGGAAGAGGACTGTCAGAGACATACTAACCCGGCTGAAAGACACATTTGACACCCGCACCTCAGCCGAAATAAAACTAAGATTTTATGGGTGCAAACAACGGGCACATGAGAGTATAAGAGACTATGCTCTAAACCTACAAGAGGCCCTGAGAGCCATTAAGCAGGCAGACCCTGACAGCGTGGGAAATGAAGATAAGCTGTTGACTGAACAATTTATTGAGGGTCTACTGTGCAATGCCCATCGAACCCAGTTGCATCCAATGGCCTTACAGGACCCTGACCTGGACTTTGTACAGTTCAAGGACAGAGCCATCCGGGTGCTCCGAGAACCGGCACCAGGTGGCGCTGTGACCCACAGGCGCCCTGCTATCACTTACCACCAGGAGACGGCGCCCTTGTCTGCAGGGCCTGTGGGAGCTGATGCGCAGGCTTTAAACAGTGACCCGGCTACAGACCTGCACCATCAGGTCCAAGAGCTGACTAAGAGCGTTGCCGCGCTAACCAGAACTGTGCAGTCTTTACAGGTCTCTTCTCCAGGAAAGATACAGCTGGCATCTGGACCGGAGGACGTCCCGTGGCGCCGACTGAGGAGGACCCCACTGGCCAGAGGAAGACCCAGCGACAGATACAACGAGGACGGACGACCCATCTGCCGCCGCTGCAATCAACCCGGACATGTGGCAAGGTACTGTCATTTAAACGGGCACAACCTGGGGTAGAGGGCCAACCCCCAGGCATAAGACCATCAGGCCCATCAAACTGGCATGATAAATACGTAGGGGGACGTCCAATCTTGCCTGTGGTACTGGATGGCATTCCTATGAGTGCCCTACTAGACACCGGGTCACAGGTCACCACCATCCCGTACGTGCTCTTCAAGCAGTACTGGAATGACTCGGACATAACCCGCTACCCAGATGACGACCTGAGTATCATCGTCAGCAAAGGTCAGCCCGTGCCACAGGTGGGATTCAAAGAGGTGACCATTAAGATCGGTAAAGTCGAACTGGCGGCACAAGGACTGATTATAGTGGACATAGACCGTCATGAGAGTCATCCTAGAATAACCTTGGGAACTAATGTGATTGAAAATTGTCTTGCAGAGGTGATTCTCATTTTACAGCAGGTTGCCAAGAACGCCAGTTCCGGCCAGCAGCGTGTGCTCCAAAAAGAGATCCGGGCACTGATGAAGCGGCAACAGGTGGAACTATCTGGTGGTGAGATAGGTAGCGTGAGAATGTGTGACCCGTTCCCTATTGCCATGCCCCCAAAAAGTGAGATGATGATTTGGTGCCCGGCAGCTATTGGTCTAAGAGGTAGAGACTACCAAGCAATGGTAGAACCCGTCTACTCAGACAGTAGGCCCACCATTTTGACAGCACGGGGGGTGGTCGATGTACGCCATGGGAGGGTGCCCGTTCGCATCATAAATATCGGGGAGAGAGAAGTATACCTGCCCCGGTATGCCACGCTAGCCAAATTGTTCACCATAAACCAGAATTCTGTACAGGCCGTGGAACCCTTGCCTCCATCTCAACCAGAGGAAGGTAACGGCTCTAAGAAACCAATGGAGGACTGGTGTCAGCAACTGCATTTGGGTACTGACTCCACTCCCTCACACCAGAAACAGGGAGTCTATCGGGTGGTTCGAGAGTACGAGAGAGTGTTTAGTAAACACCCGCTAGACTTCGGGCGAGTAAAGGGGGTAGAACACCACATCCCCAAGGGAGACCATCCTCCCATAAAGGAGAGATACCGACCCGTACCCCCGGCACACTACCAACACGCCAAGGGGATGCTTAGAGACATGAAGGAGGCTGGGGTAATCAGGGACAGCTGTAGCCCCTGGGCAGCTCCACTAGTCTTAGTGAAAAAGAAAGACAACACCATGAGAATGTGTGTAGACTACAGGAAGGTCAACCGTATCACACACAAAGATGCGTACCCGTTACCAAGGATAGAAGAGTCCTTAGCTGCATTAAAATCTGCTAACTTCTTCTCTACTTTGGATCTCACTAGCGGGTACTGGCAGGTTCCTGTAGCAGAGGCGGACCGGGAGAAGACCGCATTCACCACCCCGATGGGTCTCAGCGAATTTAACTGTATGCCGTTCGGGCTCTGCAACGCACCAGGAACCTTCCAACGGTTGATGGAATGCTGTCTGGGACACCGGAACTTCGAGACGGTCCTGTTATACCTGGACGATATCATCGTCTATTCCAAGACCTACTAGGACCACCTGAAACACCTGGCAGAAGTGTTCGAAGCTCTGGCGAATTACGGCCTAAAGGTGAAACCCTCCAAGTGTCACCTCCTGAAACCAAAGGTGCAGTACCTGGGACACGTGGTGAGTGCTGACGGAGTGGCTCCTGACCCTGATAAGATCACTGTGATTAAGGACTGGCCAAGACCCTCCAGCATAAAGGAAGTGCGGCAGTTCCTCGGGTTGGTAGGCTACTACCGAAGATTCATTCCCGGTTTCACCAAAATGGCAGCCCCTATGCAGGACCTCCTGATAGGTCAATCTCGGAAAGCCAAAAACCAGAAGCCGCCCTTCAGGTGGGAAAAACTGGAAGAGGAGTCCTTCTGCCAGCTGAAGATGGCCCTCACGGGGGATGAAATCCTGGCATATCCAGACTACAGCCAGCCCTTTATCCTCCACACGGACGCAAGCAACATCGGGCTAGGAGCCGTACTGTCCCAGATCCAGCAAGGGAAAGAACGGGTAATCGCTTACGCCAGCCGAAAGCTACGGCCCACAGAGAGGAACCCTGAGAATTATAGCTCATTCAAGCTGGAGTTCCTGGCAGTAGTGTGGGCAGTGACCGAACGTTTCAAGCATTACCTTGCCTCCTCCAAATTCACCGTGTACACGGATAACAACCCGTTGACACACCTGGACACTGCAAGGCTCGGTGCCCTGGAACAGAGATGGATGGCCCGCCTGTCCAACTTTGAATTCACCATCAAATACCGGGCAGGACGATCAAATGCCAACGCGGATGCCCTGTCTAGAATGCCGAACTTACCGGACGTAGGGGAAGATCCAGAAGATCTGGAAGAAGTTGAGCTCCCTGCGTTCCACCATCATAGGATTACCCTGTATTCCCACCGTGTGAAGGACAGGCGCTCCGTGACGTTCAATCCCTTGCCCCACTACAACTGGGCGGAGACGCAAGACAGTGATCCCGCAGTCCATTTGGTGAAGGAAATGCTGACCCAGGCCGATGCCCGTCTTGACCCAGATGCTCCGGAGGAGACCAAGCAACTGTGGAATGAGAAAAGTAAGCTGTTCCTCTACAGGGAGAAGCTGTGCCGGAGAATGGTTAACTCTCGAACACATGAGTTGACCTGGCAGGTAGTGGTCCCAAGACGAGACGCGGCTATGGTTCTGGAGGCATACCACAACGGAGCAGGGCATTTCGGATGGAAGAAGCTGGAGTTCTTGTTGCGTGAACGGTTCTACTGGGTAGGCATGAGAGGAGCCATCGAGAGGTGGTGCAGAGACTGTGGCCCGTGCCACCTGAGAAGAAAAGACCGAGCCAGCCAGAAGACTCCTCTGCAGCCCATCATCACCAGACAGCCACTGGAACTGGTAGCCCTGGACCATGTGAAACTGGCTCCAAGCAGATCTGGGTATGTCTACGCCCTCACAATCGTAGATCATTACTCCCGGTTCCTGGTGGTGGTCCCGGTCAAGGACTTAACGGCTCAAACAGCAGCTAGAGCCTTCCAGCAGCACTTCTGCCGTCCACACGGGTACCCGGACCAAGTGTTGACAGACCAAGGACCAGCCTTCGAAGCGGAGGTCTTCCAGGAGTTCTGCAACCTGTATGGCTGCAAGAAGATAAGAACAACGCCCTATCACCCTCAAACCAATGGACTCTGCGAGAAGATGAACCAGGTGGTGAAAGATCTGCTAAAAACGTTGCCCCTGGAAGAACGCAGTCTGTGGCCTGAGAAACTGCCCGATCTGGTGGACCTGTATAACCACATCCCTGTAGGTTCCACCAACTGTACCCCGGCTTACCTAATGAGAGCAAGACCTGGTAAGCTGCCTATTGACCTGGATATGGGAGTCCTGACGCCTGAGGACACCTCGCCAGAGGCAGACTGGGATACAGAACGGCAGCAGCAGTATCGGAAAGTACAGGAGAGCGTCGAGCGAAGTCTGTCTCAAGCTAGAGAAAGGCAAGAGAAGGCTTATAACCAGTATGCTCCTGCTGTTCCCCTGGTACCTGGAGAGCAGGTCTTGAAGAGGAAGAGGCGGCTCCACAAGTTGGACGACCAGTGGGAGAAGGACCCGTACACCGTACTGCCATCAAGCCATGAGAACCCAAAAATCTGCGTAATCAGTAAGGATGGAGGAGAAACCACAGCCATTGTCTCCAGAGACCACCTGAAGAAGTGTCCCGAGCAGCTGCAAAGCCCTAAAGAAGATCAAGAAAACCCTCAACCCGCAGAGGAAAGGGAAGAAATGATCAGTACCGTACTCGGAGACTTCCCCCGGTCTTGGACACAAGTAAACGGCGCTGTCATGGTACCCGTCCTCACCTTTCTCCAGCCAGCCCCGCAAGTGCCTACAGAGGAACCGGTAGAGCTGGAAGAGCAGCCGGCCCAAGAGGCAGAAGAGTTCACACCAGCAGTACAGGAGGATCAACCCTCTGCTAGTAGTGAGCCTGCTGTGCCCCTAGTGAGCCAAAGAGTGCGCAGAAAGCTGCCCAGCTTGCCCATAACACCTCCTACACCCTGTAGTGCAGAACCAGTTAGTGAGCTCCGTAGGTCCACTAGAGTCACTAGAGGTCAGATGCCCGCTCGCTGGAGAATCTAAACCAGTGCACTGTAAAGTTGACTGTTTATTGAAAAATGTTTATGGTTTATGTTTGTTGCCTGTTACTAATTATGTTTCTCAGTTACCCTGCAGATTTATTTGGACTAACAGATTATGGACACTGGATAACCGGAACAGTTTTGTAGATAGTTGCACCTTGGTGCCTCTTGCGAAGACGGCCGCGGAAGAGAAAACCTGTCTGGCGTGGCCTCCTTGCGGCCCAAAGTAGTTAGTCTACCCTTGCAGCCACGCCCAAGGACAACGCAAGGGGTTTGCTTTGGACAGGTCCCCTATTCTGTGCCAAGACTTCGCCTTGTTGGGTGACATGGACACCCCCTTTGTTTCATAAACTTCACCTTGGGTGATATGGACACCCGGTTGCGGACACGCCGTGACCTCTACTTACTAAAGTTTCTTGTGAATATGTTATTGTATTATTGTTATACCTTGTATTTATGTTTCTTTAAAAAAATGTGTTTAGTCCCGGAGTACTAAAATTTACTAGGGGGGAATGTGACACCCCAGGGGTCTGGTTGCCACAGTAATAGAGATATTATGTCTGAGAGCAAGTGGGAGGTTTCTCTGGTCAGGAGCCCTAAGCATGCAACACGGCCCACCCAGACCTGGGAGGGGAGGAATCTGCCCTTATAAACTGGGTCTGGGGCGGGATTAGAGAGTGAAGCTGCAGACAGAGTCAGAGTCTGGAGAGGGAAAGTGAGATCAGGAGCTCTGGAGGAGCAGTAGCTGAAGTCCAGGGGCTGGAGCTGAGCAGAGCTCGCCCTGGACGAAGACACTAAAACCGGACACAGGAGTCCGAGGCTGTGGGGACTGATATACACCCAGCAGCAGAAACCAGCCGGCAGGGGATTCCAGGTCCTCTGGCCATAGAAGCCCGGAGGCTCAGTCACAAAGAAGGGACCAGCGCCGCCATCCAGGAGCGGAGGCTAACAGAAGGCCCCAAGTCACCAGCCATACGGGTGAGCACCACACGGTATACTCAGGGACGTGGGCTACTTGTAACCGCTGACAGCAAGGTAGCCAGGAAGAGTGCAGATAAACGGGGAGGCCTACAACTCCACCTGGCCAGGGGAACTCCTGCTTGCTCGCAGACTGACCAGGCCCCTTATACTAGCCAGTACTCCCGGGAGGGTCTGCCTTGTACCATCAGTAAAGACCCTGAACTGCACCACACGTCTCTGTGATTCCTTGCCGCTCCTGCACCATTAGCATACTGAGGAGCTGCCAGTCATGCTAAGTGGGTGGAGATTGAGCAACAAAAAGGAAGGACGATGAGGTGCTGCCAACCAGGCTAGGTGGGTGGACATTGAGCAGCAGGGAGGAGGGACACTGAGGAGCGGTCAATCAGACTAGATGAGTGGAGATTCAGCAGCAGCAGTAAGGAAGGACACTGAGGTGCTACCAACCAGGCTAGGTGGAAGGAGATTGAGCAACAGGAAGGACGGACACTGAGGTGCTGCCATCCAGGCTAGGTGGGTGGAAATTGAGCATCTGGGAGGAGGGACACTGAGGAGCGGCCAATTAGGCTAGGTGGGTGGAGATTGAGCAGCAGGGAGAAGGGATACTGAGGAGCTACTAATCAGGCTAGGTGGGTGGAGATTGAGCAGCAGGGAGAAGGGACACTGAGGAGCTGCCAATCAGGCTAGTTGGGTGGAGATTGAGCAGCGGGGAGGAGGGACACTGAAGAGTTGTCAATCAGACTAGGCGGGCAGTGACTGAGTTTAAATATAATTACACAGCCATTAGGACATAGATTTTCAAAGTAAATACACAAGCCTCATCAGATCTAAGACAGAGGCGGGTGTACAGCCCATATTGGCAGACAACGTGGCCACTATGGGGCATGTTAGTTAGGGGAGCCCGGTGTTGAGTGGAACCTCCCCCCTTTTGGACACTCCGATCTCAACAGTAACGGTATCCTCAGGGTGCAGATATTGTTTAGTACAATGATGGAACTGGAGCCATCGGCTCTCTTTTCCATCATTCACCCTGTGCCTTTAAACCCCGGTATCCACACAGCACAGTCCGATGCAATGGAAGTATGAAGTTTGGTAATTTTTTTTATTATTATGATAATCGAAAGAAAGATATTGTGGGGCATTATACTGTATGGCAGGCTATGAGGGTCATCATACATGGTGTGGGGCGCTGTGGGGTCTATTATACTGTGTGAGGGGTCTGTAGAGACAATGATACACGGTGTGGTGCACTGTGGGATTCATCATACTGTGTGAAGGGTCTGTCGGGGCCATGATACATGAAGTGAGAAGCTGTGAGGTACATCATACTGTGTGGGTAGGGGCAGTGGGGGTCATCATAATGTACAGGGAGGGGCTGTGGGGTCATCATACTGTATGGGGACTGGAGGGGGGCAACATACTGTTGGTGCTTGCTGTGGGGTCATCATACTGTTCATGGGAGGTACTGTGGGAGAAAATTATGGGTGGGATTCACTGTGAGGTATCATATTGTCTGTGGGGCATTTTTGTGATGCATCATTCTCTATGGAAGTTATGAAAAAAGATTATTATAGTGGGTGAGAACACTAAGAGACAGTTTCTGTGTAAGTG
Source organism: Phyllobates terribilis (assembly GCF_046119375.1). NCBI lineage: Eukaryota > Metazoa > Chordata > Amphibia > Anura > Dendrobatidae > Phyllobates > Phyllobates terribilis. The sequence goes on along the minus strand of NW_027362768.1, from coordinate 147,620,740 downwards.
CTTCAAAACACTTCCGTTTCCCTATGTTTAAAAGTTGGGAAGTATTTTTTACTTCTGTGACTGCTACTATGTGCCCTGACCCCGTCGAATATTTTTTTTTGGTGGTGTGAATGGAGGTGAGATTGGTGGCAATAAGGACTCTTGCTAAGGGGCCCCATGATAAGAAATCTAAGTAATAATGCATGCAGTGTGTGCTGTGATTACTGAACACAGAGATCTGCGCTGCCCACAGCGCCCCCACTAATTACAATATTTCACTGGTCAATGTCAATGATAATCTTATGGAAAGAAGCTAATCACTAATCATAGGACTTGTCTGGTTTGGAAAAAATAAATTAAACTGGAGAAATACATTGAATACCACCCCTGACCGTACCTTGGGGTAGCGTTTTAAATATGGTTCTAGCAATTTTTCTGCTTCTTCAATGTTTCCTTTGCCAGTACCTAGACCAGGAAAAGGAGAATTCAATTTAATCTACAATGACAAAGTCTATGCAAGTTTGATTTTGTGCTACCGTAACCCCAAAATAATACTGATACATACAGTGCTGCTCACCATTATTGGGACCCCTTCATTTTTTTCATAGACTGTACAATATGTTCAGAAATAAATGTAAATGCACCAAAGTTATATCCTCAGGATTTTTTTAATTAATGGTCCAAGGTAATACAACAATAAAACATTGTTTTTCAACTTCCATGTTGCAATTTCAAAGAAGAAACAGTATAAACAGCATGTGCAGCAATAAAGGCACCCCTAATTAATAATTGGTTGCATTGCTGACAGCCTCCAAACATTTCTTGTAGCCATCTATAAGCTTCATGCACTTCTCAGCTGGAATTTTCTCCCACTCTTCCTTTGCAGTTGGTTCAAGCTCTTGAATGTTTGCAGGATTCTTTTCCCCAATGGCAGATTTCAGCTCACCCCAAAGATTTTCAATGGGATTAAGGTCTGGACTCATTGCTGGCCATTTTAAAACAGTCTATTTTTTCTTTTCAGCCATTCTTGTGTACTTTGGATGTGTGCTTTGGGTTATTGTCTTGCTGGAGAACCCATGATCTTCAACTCAAACCAAGTTTTCTTACACTGGGTAGAACATTTCGCTCTAAAATCTCTTGATAATTCTCTGATTTAATGATTCCTGTGATACGGTCTATGCCTTCAGTATCAGACACAGCAAAGCAAGCCTACAGCATTAAGGATCCTCCAACATGCTTAACTGTTGGCCAGGTGTTCTTTTCCTTATAAGAGTCATTGCGACGTCTGTAAACAAACTGTTGCTTTGCATTGCCAAAAAGCTCTATTTTTGTTTCATCTGTCCACAGAACATTTTCCAAGAAGGATTGTGGTTTGTCACGGTAGTCTTCGGCAAAGATCAGTCGTTCCTTTTTATGCCTTTTCTTCAACAATGGTTTCTTCCTTGACCTTCGCTAATAAAGCTCTGTTTGGTTTAGTGTGTGGCGTATGGTACTTGTTGAAACCATGACCCCAGACTGTTCCAGGTTAACCTTCAGGTCTTTGGATGTTGGACGTGGTGTTTTTTCCACCATTCGCACCAACCTTTGAAGACATCTCTTGTCAATTTTTCACTTTCCCTCACGTCCAGGGAGGTTCTTGATGGTTCAATGCTTAGTAAACTTCTTGGTAACACTACACACTATAATCTTTTATAATAATCTTTTTATTTATATAGCGCCAACATATTCCGCAGCGCTTTACAATTCAGACAATTTACAGATATTATGGACACTGTCCCCATTGGGGCTCACAGTCTAGATTCCATGTCAGTAGGTCTTTGGAGTGTGGGAGGAAACCGGAGAACCCGGAGGAAACCCACGCAAACACGGGGAGAACATTCAAACTCCTTGCAGATGTTGTCTTTGGTGGGATTTGAACCCAGGACTCCAGTGCTGCAAGGCTGCAGTGCTAACCACTGAGCCACCGTGCTGCCCACACTGTTGAAACTGGGATACCAAGGTCTTTGGAGATGACCTTATACCCTTTGGAAGTCTTGTGTTTGCTAATAATAGCAGTTCTGATGTTCTCAGACAGCTCCTTTGTCTTCACCATTGTGACAAAGGAACAGGGCCTACCATATGGCTTTTTAAAACATTGAAGTCGTCATTTTTTTTGGCTAATTCATGTCACATGGGCACCGACAATTAATCACAGGTGAATCTGTTTTGTAATTTACCACAGGCGAGTCAAAATGTGTTGCCATACTAAATTAATGTAAAAGGGTGCCAATACAAGTAACACTAAAAGCTTTAGGTTTTTCTATTTTTCCTTCCCATTGATTTTAGTTTAAACTTATTGTTTATTATTTGTTCTTTTGTATTTAACAAGAGTCTCTATACAAAAAAAACTGTTTTACTTGATTAATTTTTTTCAGGAGATATTCCACATTATGTACTTAAACTTCATGGGTGCCAATAACGATGAGCAGGACTGTAGCATTATAATGTGACTCCGGAATTAAAGATATCAGCTTACCCAGCACAAAACTCAGAAACGTGTGATAGCACAGAAGGAGCAGGGTGCAAAGTAATGCCCGGAAACTGTGGTCTGCGGCCCCCTCCTGGAGCTGTCTTAGGCCGTAATCCTGGGGACCATCAATAGATAGAGAAGTCACTAAAAAGTCCAGAATATGAAACCACTAAATGCAGTCAATACTAAACTCCCGGACTAAAGCACACTAGGTATGACCTGTGAAGAAGAGTGGGGGAAGGGAAACGACAACTGCTCTAAGCATATTTGATACTTAGAAAAATAGTTGTCACTTTTCAAGTCAAACAAACTGGGGGCAGATACTATTATTCTTCACCTTGAAACGTTCAACCGGAAGGATTCTGATAAGCGACCTCTCACCTTGTTACCGGAGAATCCGACAAATTCTAGAAGTCGCAATATCCTGGTGGGTAACATTGATAACGTCTAGAAGGAGAGATATAAAGATATGAGATCATCAGGGACGTAAACTAATAAAATACTGAGAATTGATCTATCATCGAGAATGAGCAATTGTTTAAATCAACTTTTTACCTAAGACATATTTAAAAAAAAAAAATGGTTGGTGGTTGGAAGTTTTTAATTTTTCACGCTACTATGTTTTTAAAAAAATTGCAATATTCACACAGGTAACAAAGGCCTCACTAAGGGGTAACACTTTTTAGAGGTCACCTGACCTCATTTGGATTTTATACTCTGCTTGGAAGTAATTGTAGCCAGTTGGATCGTCCATCTGAAAACGATGAAAAAGTGATGAAAATCTGCACAAAATCAGTGATGAAACTAGGACTGTTTTTCTCATACATGTAAAAAATGGACATCTGAATGAGCTCGTAGGCCACGTTCACATATTCAGTATTTGGGGAGTTTTTTACATCAGTATTTGTAAGCCAAAACCAGGAGTTTTGGCTTACAGATGCGGATGTAAAATACTGACCAAATACTGAACGTGTGAACGTGGCCTTAGTTTGAGCAAAGGTCCTCAAAAAATGTGCAACGATTGAACCATTAGTGACAATTTGCTAACTTTTGGTTGATTGAAGGTATTTTTTGATTTCTGACAACTCCTATTTACTGGTTGCAATCTTTTTTTTTTTTTTTTAAAGTGCTTTACTCACCCTCCCTGGGTTTAGATCCGGCTCTCCAACGCTGCTCTTGATGTCTATCATTGTCTATGATCCTATAATCATTGTCTGCAGCGCTGATGCAATGTCTGTAGTGCTGCAGACAATCTGTGATCTCAGCGGCTCATGCTGTTGGCTGAGCTCAGTTATTGGCTGCAGCGCTGTTGACGTGATGTCAGTGCCGCAGACAGTAACAGACATTGGGAGGAGCGGATTAGACTCAGCTCTGGACCTGGGAAGGGTGAGTAAGGCATTTTTTTAATTTTTTTTTTAAGTCCAAAATCAGAAAACCTCTAGCTCTTTCATAACAAACTAAAAATGATGGATTGTCTGTACCTCACCTCCTCGTGTACACAGACTTCTAATTACAGGTGGAAACAGACGGAAAAAAAGAAAGATCTCAAAAACGAAAAACGAATGAAAAAAAAAATCATATTATATTGTGCTCTTTTTTTTTTACAAATGTATCTTTACTTGGGGGGTAAAATTCGGCATCCGCCATAGCACTGAACTTTCAATCAGCAGGCGACCCAGGCGGGGTGCAGGCACGTGCTTCCGATACACAGGCCGGAGAGAGGTTGGTGTCCGGGAAACTGTTTCATGTGTACTAATCATTTACTGACGGTAAATAGGGCTTTATTCACACTCCAGTGAATTATTCTACATTGGTTTACACTGGTATCGTAAAATATTTTACATTCTCTCCATTAGTTCTGCCGCCCATCCCCCATAGACTGTAATTGGGAAAAAATCCAGGTCACCGCTCAGAGACTCCTAGAGACTCCCACCGACCATTATCCAGCTCGGTAAATATTTGCTCCATCTTTCTTCCCTCTGTCATTTAGTGTTTAAAGTTCAACAAAAACCAACAGTATGTGATATGTGCACACAGTATACGGAGGTGACATCACAGTATACAGAGCCGCTTACAGCTGACCAAGAACCTTCTAGAGACTTCACCCCATGGAGATGATGCAGCCAATTTTAATTTTTGCAATTTTTTTTTGTCCCCTTTCTTCCAAAATCCAAAACTTTTTCATTTTTCCCTGTTATTTTGACATACAAGCTATAGATTTAAGTAACACCATTCACTTTACCATTTAATGCACTGAAAACCTGGGAAAAATATCCACATGGGATGAGATGGTGAAAAAAAAAAGATCACAATTCTGCAATTGTTTTCTACTTTATTTTTTTACTGCATTCACTGTGCAGGAGAAATTACCTGTGAACATGATTCTCCAGGCCAGTACGACTACGGCGATCAGTGGCGTAATAGCGGTAGATCAAGTGGCCGCTACAGGGCCCATCAGTACTAGTGATGGCTTCAAACCACCCCCCCTCCCGCTCGACTTTCAACTGTATCTGCATCCTGGGTGTAGATACAGCTGACAGCAATGATGGAAGCGGAAGCCATCAGCTAACACTCCTTCTTCCTCCATTTTGCCTGTGAAAATGATTTCTCAGCGCAGCGGGCGCAATGTTGTGATTACATTATGATTGCTGTGCCAAACGGTGCAGACCATACACTGCAGAGACCAGAGCAATGAGGGAACAGGGAAAGGTGAGTTGTTGTTTTTTTTTTAACCGAGTTCTTTATGGGGCCATTATACCACGTGGAGGGTTATTTTTGTGGCCATTATACTATGTGGAGGACAGAGGACTATTTATGGAGTCATCATACTATGTAGAGGACTATTTGTGAGGCCATCATACTATGTGGAGGACTATTTATGGGGCCATCAAACTATGTAGAGGACTATTTATGGGGCCATCAAACTATGTAGAGGACTATTTATGGGGCCATCAAACTATGTAGAGGACTATTTATGGGGCCATCATACTATGTGGAGGACTATTTATGGGGCCATCATACTATGTGGAGGACTGTTTATGGAGCCATTAAACTATGTGGAGGACGGAGGACTATTTTTTTTTTTTAACCGAGTTCTTTATGGGGCCATCATACTATGTGGAGGACTATTTATGGAGCCATTAAACTATGTGGAGGGCTATTCGTGGGCCATCATACTATGTGGAGGACTATTTATGGGGCCATCATACTATGTGGAGGACTATTTATGGGGCCATCATACTATGTGGAGGACTATTTATGGGGCCATCATACTATGTGGAGGGCTATTTATGGGGCCATCATACTATGTGGAGGACTATTTATGGGGCCATCATACTATGTGGAGGGCTATTTATGGGGCCATCATATTATCTGCAGGATTATTTATGTGGCCATCATACTATGTGAAGGGCTATATATGGGGCCATCATGCTATTTGTGAGGCCATCATACTATGTGGAGGACTATTTATGGGGCCATCATAATATGTGGAGGGCTATTTGTGAGGCCATCATACTATGAGCAGGGCTATTTATGGGGACAACATACTACGTGGAGGGCTATTTATGGGGTCATCATACTATGTGGAGGGTATTTGTGGGGCCATTATACTATGTGAAGGGCTATATATGGGGCCATCATAGTATGATGGCCTCACAAATAGTCCTCTACAATGTGGAGGACTATACAGTACAGACCAAAAGTTTGGACACACCTCATTTAAAGATTTTTCTGTATTTTCATGACTATGAAAACTGTACATTCACACTGAAGGCATCAAAACTATGAATTAACACATGTGGAATTATATATTTAACAAAAAAGTGTGAAAGAACTGAAAATATGTCTTATATTCTAGGTTCTTCAAAGTAGCCACCTTTTGCTTTGATGACTGCTTTGCACACTCTTGGCATTCTCTTGATGAGCTTCAAGAGGTAGTCACCGGAAACGGTTTTCACGTCACAGGTGTGCCCTGTCAGGTTTAAAAGTGGGATTTCTTGCCTTATAAATGGGGTTGGGACCATCTGTTGTGTTGTGCAGAAGTCTGGTGGATACACAGCTGATGGTCCTACTGAATAGACTGTTAGAATTTGTATTATGGCAAGAAAAAAGCAGCTAAGTAAAGAAAAATGAGTGGCCATCATTACTTTAAGAAATGAAGGTCAGTCAGTGCGAAAAATTGGGAAAACTTTGAAAGTGTCCCCAAGTGCAGTTGCAAAAACCATCAAGCGCTACAAAGAAACTGGCTCACATGAGGACCGCCCCAGGAAAGGAAAACCAAGAGTCACCTCTGCTTCTGAGGAGAAGTTTATCCGAGTCACCAGCCTCAGAAATCGCAGGTTAACAGCAGCTCAGATTAGAGACCAGGTCAATGCCACACAGAGTTCTAGCAGCAGACACATCTCTTCAATAACTGTTAAGAGGAGACTTTGTGCAGCAGGCCTTCATGGTAAAATAGCTGCTAGGAAACCACTCCTAAGGACAGGCAACAAGCAGAAGAGACTTGTTTGGGCTAAAGAACACAAGGAATGGACATTAGACCAGTGGAAATCTGTGGTTTGGTCTGATGAGTCCAAATTTGAGATCTTTGGTTCCAACCACCGTGTCTTTGTGTGACGCAGAAAAGGTGAACGGATGGACTCTACATGCCTGGTTAACACCGTGAAGCATGGAGGAGGAGGTGTGATGGTGTGGGGGTGCTTTGCTGGTGACACTGTTGGGGATTTATTCAAAATTGAAGGCATACTGAACCAGCATGGCTACCACAGCATCTTGCAGCGGCATGCTATTCCATCCAGTTTGCGTTTAGTTGGACCATCATTTATTTTTCAACAGGACAATGACCCCAAACACACCTCCAGGCTGTGTAAGGGCTATTTGACCAAGAAGGAGAGTGATGGGGGGCTACGCCAGATGACCTGGCCTCCACAGTCACCAGACCTGAACCCAATCGAGATGGTTTGGGGTGAGCTGGACCGCAGAGTGAAGGCAAAAGGGCCAACAAGTGCTAAGCATCTCTGGGAACTCCTTCAAGATTGTTGGAAGACCATTTCCGGTGACTACCTCTTGAAGCTCATCAAGAGAATGCCAAGAGTGTGCAAAGCAGTCATCAAAGCAAAAGGTGGCTACTTTGAAGAACCTAGAATATAAGACATATTTTCAGTTGTTTCACACTTTTTTGTTAAGTATATAATTCCACATGTGTTAATTCATAGTTTTGATGCCTTCAGTGTGAATGTACAATTTTCATAGTCATGAAAATACAGAGAAATCTCTAAATGAGAAGGTGTGTCCAAACTTTTGGTCTGTACTGTATATGTATACACAGGGCTATCCAAAAGTAGGTGGACAGAAAGTGTAATAAGGTTATGAAGGGGGAGATTTATCAAACATGGTGTAAAGTGAAACTGGCTCAGTTGCCCTTAGCAACTAATCAGATTCCACCTTTCATTTTCCAAAGAGTCTGTGAGGAATGAAAAGTGGAATCTGATTGGTTGCTAAGGGCAACTGAGCCAGTTTCACTTTACACCATGTTTTGTTAAACTTGCCCATATATCTTCAATAGCCAAAAAGCTTTTATGGACGACAGTTATACCTTCCAAACCCCCCAATTGGAAGATAGAAGTAGGAGTAAGCCGCTGTCAAACACTTCTGGCAGCAGTTTATTCTTCTTTTTCCTGACATCATCTGTTGGGGAGATTTGGGATGCACCCATACACAAAAGATAGTGTGCCAATCGTATCAAAATTGTGGCATAGGCAGGTGTAGATTGCAACTTCTACCCTCCAAATTAATATACGGGTCACTACTTCAGTGTAATATTGTTCTTAGTAAATTTCCAGTGTAAACCTAAATGATAAAATTCTGTCTATCTACAGCCACCACTAGGGGGAGCTTAAGAGCTTACTTCATACCATTATACATTACATTTGAAGTGATTTTCCATCCCTTTGTTTAACTTTACAAATTACCTCAGCATGATAAATAAATAAGATATAGCACATAATTACCTTTCGATCTCCTGCCATTCCTCTCCTCCACCCCGATGGCTGTGTTCGCCTTTCTCCACCTTCTATTCCAGCATGATTGGCACATGACAGATTTAGCCACTGACTGGCTGCAGCCGATCACTCCGGAAGTGAAGTAGAGGAGACTGGTGGGGGCACAGCCTGCGGTACAGAGGAGTTGTGGAGGATCAGAAGGCGAGTATAAGCTATTTTTTTTTTTTACTAAACTAGAGACATATGTAAAATAAAGAAGAGGGATGGAAAACCCCTTTAAAAACAAAACAGTATGCGGTAAAGCTCCCTCTAGTGGTAGTCACAGGGCTTCCAAATCAATTTGTTGAATTTGGTGCTTTATGTATAAGAAAAATGGAGTTTAAACCATAATAAAGATACATAAAAAAATAATAATTGCAGTTGGAATTGACAGAGTCTCCCTTGTATAGACTGATTTTGTCTTCTCATTAATGTTCTTAAGACTAAGAACAAGTCTAAGGCAGTGAAACATACATACAGCACAGTTTTTATGCTACTGAGCTCAAATACACAGCACATTCTTTGCACATCTTTTGGGTTACATGATAAAATTCTGACTGCCTGTAGCCACCACAAGAGGGAGCTCACTGCACAGTTATTTATGTATCTACCATTAAACTATATTTACATGTAGTGAGCGCCACCTAGTGGCAACAGAAAGAATTTTAGCATTTAAGCAATTTCAACCTGATTCGATCACCCATTTCTAAGTGCACCTGTGAATAGTCCAATCTAATGCTTTGTGTGACAGCACAGTAGAAATTCATAAAAGAAGATTTGGCTGTAGAATAGAGAACACGTTCTTCCATTAGCGAGTGCTGTGACGGATGCACTCAGATGCAGAGAGCACACTGACTGCATATAGTCCATGTGAGATTCTCATTACATACCAAATTAAAAGCTCCAACACCCAACTTCACTCCACCTTCAAAGTGGCAGTGACTTTCTCCCTTCATGTAGTTTTCACATTTCTGCAGAGTATCGAGCTCCCTGAAAGAACAGAAACAAAAAGAAGCTAAATAATCAATTTTCACTTTTTTTTTTACATTTATGGATCATATATACTGTATTGTTAATAGAAAGTCTATGCACATCTCAGCACCATCATATCGTTTTATATAAATTAATTATTCATTGTAAGTTTAGTAATTTTGTGTATACATGACATAATCTTACTGATCCTGAGTTAGATCCTGTAAAATACTCCAGAGCTGCACTCACTATTCTGCTGGTGCACTCACTGTGTACATACATTATATTACTTATCCTCTACTGATCCTGAGTTACATCCTGTATTATATTCCAGAGCTGCACTCACTATTCTGCTGGTGCACTCACTGTGTACATACATTACATTACTGATCCTTTACTGATCCGGAGTTACATCCTGTATTATACTCCAGAGCTGCACTCACTGTTCTGCTGGAACAGTCACTGTGTACATACATTACATTACTGATCCTGTACTGATCCTGAGTTACATCCTTTATTATACTCCAGAGCTGCACTCACTATTCTGCTGGTGCAGTCACTGTGTACATACATTACATTACTTATCCTCTACTGATCCTGAGTTACATCCTGTATTATACTCCAGAGCTGCACTCACTATTCTGCTGGTGCACTCACTGTGTACATACATTACATTACTGATCCTCTACTGATCCTGAGTTACATCCTGTATTATACTCCAGAGCTGCACTCACTATTCTGCTGGTGCAGTCACTTTGTATATACATTACATTACTGATCCTGAGTTACATCCTGTATTATACTCCAGAGCTGCACTCACTATTCTGCTGGTGCAGTCACTGTGTACATACATTACATTACTGATCCTGAGTTATATTATGTATTATATTCCAGAGATGCACTCGCTATTCTGCTGGTGCAGTCACTGTGTACATACATTACATTACTGATCCTGTAATGATCCTGAGTTACATCCTGTAATATACTCCAGAGCTGCACTCACTATTCTGCTGGTGCAGTCACTGTGTACATACATTACATTACTGATCCTGTACTGATCCCGAGTTACATCCTGTATTATACCGCAGAGCTGCACTCACTATTCTGCTGGTGCAGTCACTGTGTACATACAATACATTACTTATCTTGTACTGATCCTGAGTTACATCCTGTATTCTACTCCAGAGCTGCACTCACTATTCTGCTGGTGCAGTCACTGTGTACATACATTACATTACTGATCCTGAATTACATCCTGTATTATACTCCAGAGCTGCACTCACTATTCTGCTGGTGCACTCACTGTGTACATACATTACATTACTGATCCTGTACTGATCCTGAGTTACATCCTGCATTATACTCTAGAGCTGCACTCACTATTCTGCTGGTGCAGTCACTTTGTATATACATTACATTACTGATCCTGAGTTACATCCTGTAAAATACTCCAGAGCTGCACTCACTATTCTGCTGGTGCAGTCACTGTGTACATACATTACATTACTTATGGTGTACTGATCCTGAGTTACATCCTGTATTCTACAGCAGAGCTGCACTCACTATTCTGCTGGTGGAGTCATTGTGTACATACATTATATTACTTATCCTGTACTGATCCTGAGTTACATCCTGCATTATACTCTAGAGCTGCACTCATTATTCTGCTCTGGTGCAGTCACTGTGTACATACATTACATTACTTATCCTGTACTGATCTTGAGTTACATCCTGTATTCTACTCCAGAGCAGCACTCACTATTCTGCTCTGGTGCAGTCACTGTGTACATACATTACATTACTTATCCTGTACTGATCTTGAGTTACATCCTGTATTCTACTCCAGAGCTGCACTCACTATTCTGCTGGTGCAGTCACTGTGTAAATACATTAAACTACTGATCCTGTACTGATCCGGAGTTACATCCTGTATTATACTCCAGAGCTGCACTCACTATTCTGCTGGTGCACTCACTGTGTACATACATTACATTACTGATCCTGTACTGATCCCAAGTTACATCCTGTATTATACTCCAGAGCAGCACTCACTATTCTGCTGGTGCAGTCACTGTGTACATACATTATATTACTTATCCTGTACTGATCCTGAGTTACATCCAGTATTATACTCCAGAGCTGCATTCACTATTCTGCTGGTGCAGTCACTGTGTACATACATTACATTACTGATCCTGAGTTACATCAAGTATTATACTCCAGAGCTGCACTCACTATTCTGATGGTGGAGTCACTGTGTACATACATTACATTACTGATCCGGAGTTACATCCAGTATTATACTCCAGAGCTGCACTCACTATTCTGCTGGTGGAGTCACTGTGTACATACATTACATTACTTATGGTGTACTGATCCTGAGTTACATCCTGTATTCTACTCCAGAGCTGCACTCACTATTCTTCTGGTGGAATCACTGTGTACATACATTACATTACTTATCCTGTACTGATGCTGAGTTACATCCTGTATTCTACTCCAGAGCTGCAATCACTATTCTGCTGGTGCACTCACTGTGTACATACATTACTGATCCTGTACTGATCCTGAGTTACATCCTGTATTATACTCCAGACTGCACTCACTATTCTGCTGGTGCAGTCACTGTGTACATACATTACATTACTGATCCTGTACTGATCCTGAGTTACATCCAGTATTCTACTCCAGAGCTGCACTCACTATTCTGCTGGTGCAGTCACTGTGTACATACATTACATTACTTATCCTGTACTGATCCTGAGTTACATCCTGCATTATAATCCAGAGCTGCACTCACTATTCTGCTGGTGCACTCACTGTGTACATACATTACATTACTGATCCTGTACTGATCCTGAGTTACATCCAGTATTATACTCCAGAGCTGCACTCACTATTCTTCTGGTGGAGTCACTGTGTACATACATTACATTACTGATCCTGTACTGATCCTGAGTTACTTCCTGTATTCTACTCCAGAGCTGCACTCACTATTCTGCTGCTGCAGTCACTGTGTACATACATTACATTACTGATCCTGTACTGATCCTGAGTTACATCCTGTATTCTACTCCAGAGCTGCACTCACTATTCTGCTGCTGCAGTCACTGTGTACATATATTACATTACTGATCCTGTACTGATCCTGAGTTACATCCTGTATTCTACTCCAGAGCTGCACTCACTATTCTGCTTGTGCAGTCACTGTGTACATACATTACATTACTGATCCTGTACTGATCCTGAGTTACATCCAGTATTATACTCCAGAGCTGCACTCACTATTCTTCTGGTGGAGTCACTGTGTACATACATTACATTACTGATCCTGTACTGATCCTGAGTTACATCCTGTATTCTACTCCAGAGCTGCACTCACTATTCTGCTGCTGCAGTCACTGTGTACATACATTACATTACTGATCCTGTACTGATCCTGAGTTACATCCAGTATAATACTCCAGAGCTGCACTCACTATCCTGTGCTCTTTGGTAAAAGTCAATAAACCTGTTAGCAAACACTTGCCAGCATCTCCTTCCTGAACAGTATGGTGTTGTATGACATTGTACGCTCCCATGGTGTTTGGTGCTGTATGATGGCTGCGTAGTGGAAGTCCATATTTGTTTTTCTGATGTCTTGGCTGATTTCTTTTAATTTTCCCATGATGTCAAGTAAAAAAGTATGTTTTGAAGCTCGGCCTTAAAAGGGGTTGTCCGGTCCCAACCGATAAGTCTGTAATCACTCTGTGTGTCACTCTAGGTGACTGCAGACTTATGAATCCCCCCAGCGCATGCACCGTGCGCTGGGGGGATTCGCCTGTTTCTGACCTGGTGTAACAGGCCAGAGTATACCCCGGGGGATAAACTGTCCGAGGGCAAGCTATACCCCTCCAGAATATACCCCTCTATTTTATGAGTGCTTGTAAATGAGACAGATTTTAGATGCCATTTAACTTTTCCAGAGCCTTTGTGGAAGCCCCCTATAACATGGAAGCCCCCTATATTTCCATTAACAGATGACAGACCTGGGTGGGGACTTTTTTTGTGGATTAAGTCTAAGCTTTTATTGTGATCCAAAATGTTATGTAAAATGTTCCCATTTATCCTGCGCTCAGCACGTTTACAGTGATACCACATTTATGTCATTTTTTTATGTTTTGCCGCTTTTATACAATAAAAACTATTTTACAGAAAAAAAAATGACTGCAGACTTATCGGTTTGGACCGGACAACCCCTTCTGACTGTATATTTTCTATACTGGTTACGTATTATAGGTGAATATACAAATATATATATTGCTGTGTATAAAGCGAGATCTATGATAGTGATACTCACTTGTACGTCTGATAACTGTTTCTGACCTTGATGCCACCTTTGATGAAGCTGACCATGTTTTCATCCTGCAGTATTTAATACAGCAAATTATTTGATTGTTTTAGTCTGGATTTTAATTGCCTTTTCTATTTATAATGCCGGGGGATCCGTCAAACTTTAATTTTATCATTCGTCTTGTTATACGACCTAGTATTATAAATGATAATACTGAAGTCTCCATCTTTAAAGCGTTCTCAGACCGTTGTAGTCCTGCGGGTCACTGCACCGTCCACAGGAGACCCACATGGTGTCATTATAGTGGGCACTGCAGCAATAGGATGTGATGGATCCTATAGTGACGGCTTAATATAGTATTTGGTGCTTGGATTGCGTGATTCTGTTATGAATATTGGGGACCCATGAAGACTGGTGATGCTGGAATGGGGGAGAATATTATGAATATATTGCAAAATGTAATATTTATATACAGAGCAGTTAAAAATTCAGTATAGTCTTGGATAACCACCTTTAACATTATGAGAACACATCAAATTGAAGATGGTGTTTAATCTGCATGTTCTAGAGCAGGAGGAGCGGAGCAGAATGATATGTAGGTTTGTGGGAAAAGATTCACTATAAGTTCTAGAGTCTTCATTTAAATCCAGACTGAATATATGCTGGAGTCTAGTGGGCGGAGCTAAACTGTGATTGACAGTCTTTCCTGTATGACGTAGAGAGCTAGATGTCAGCCACTAAGCAAGTCCACCCTAAGTATGTAAGTGGGCCCTGGGACCTAAAAAGTCCCTTTGATCTATTGGAAAAGACCAATACTATTAAAGGCTTGCAATAATTGGGGGCCTGTTGGAGCTTTTGCATTGGGGCCCAAGAGCTTCAAGTTATGCCACAGAGTCCTCCCACTGGACTACTACTATTAGAAAGAGCAATAATTTCAATAAACAAAATACAAGTTATACTGAATCTTTTCCCAAAAACGTATATATAAATCTGCTCCGCTCCTCCAGCTCTGTCACAAGCTGCACACAGATAAGACTGCGGCTAGAATGTGACAGGTTCCCTTTAAGGAGAAAATATAATCAAAAACAGTTTATGGTTTAATTCAAGTTTTTGTTTTAAATCTATTTTTTTAATTGGCATGATCTTTACTAGAATAAATAAATAATAGTAAAAAAATTAATCATCTTGCAATTTTTACACTTTCTTTCAGGAAGAGTTTGCAGCAGTTTCCGTATCATCAGAGGGAGGATTACAATGACAGGTAACACCTCTATACATAGCTGATAACACAGGATCCACCAATCACAATAGGTGATATCACAGCTCACCTCCTCCTGTATAATGACTGATAACACCTCTATATACAGTATATAACACAGGATCCACCATTCACAATAGGTGATATCACAGCTCACCTCCTCACCTTGTACAATGACTGATAACACCTATATATACAGTAGATAACACAGGATCCACCATTCACAATAGGTGATATCACAGCTCACCTCCTCCTCCTGTACAATGACTGATAACGCAGGATCCACCATTCACAATAGGTGATGTCACAGCTCACCTCCTCCTCCTGTACAATAACTGATAACACTTCTATATACAGTAGATAACACAGGATCCACCATTCACAATAGTTATCACAGCTCACCGCCTCCTCCTCCTGTGCAATGACTGATAACACCTCTATATACAGTAGATAACAGAGGATCCACCATTCACAATAGATGATGGCACAGCTCAGCTCACCTCCTCCTCCTGTACAATGACTGATAACACTTCTATATACAGTAGATAGCACAGGATCCACAATTTACAATAGATAATGGCACAGCTCACCTCCTCCTGTATAATGACTGATGACACCTCTATATACAGTAGATAACACAGGATCCACCATTCACAATAGGTGATGTCACAGCTCACCTCCTCCTCCTCCTGTACAATAACTGATAACACTTCTATATACAGTAGATAACACAGGATCCACCATTCACAATAGTTATCACAGCTCACCGCCTCCTCCTCCTGTGCAATGACTGATAACACCTCTATATGCAGTATATAACACAGGATCCACCATTCACAATAGGTGATATCACAGCTCACCTCCTCACCTTGTACAATGACTGATAACACCTATATATACAGTACATAACACAGGATCCACCATTCACAATAGGTGATGGCACAGCCGACCTTCACCTCCTCCTGTATAATGACTGATAACACCTCTATATACAGTAGATAACACAGGATCCACCATTCACAATAGGTGATGTCACAGCTCACCTCCTCCTCCTCCTGTACAATAACTGATAACACTTCTATATACAGTAGATAACACAGGATCCACCATTCACAATAGTTATCACAGCTCACCGCCTCCTCCTCCTGTGCAATGACTGATAACACCTCTATATACAGTATATAACACAGGATCCACCATTCACAATAGGTGATGTCACAGCTCACCTCCTCCTCCTGTACAATGACTGATAACACCTCTATATACAGTACATAACACAGGATCCACCATTCACAATAGGTGACGGCACAGCCGACCTTCACCTCCTCCTGTACAATGACTGATAACACCTCTATATACAGTAGATAACAGAGGATCCACCATTCACAATAGATGATGGCACATCTCTCCTCCTCCTGTATAATAACTGATAACATCTCTATATACAGTAGATAACACAGGATCCACCATTCACAGTAGGTGATGTCACAGCTCACCTCCTCCTCCTCCTGTACAATGACTGATAACACCTCTATATACAGTAGATAACACAGGATCCACCATTCACAATAGGTGATGTCACAGCTCACCTCCTCCTCCTGTACAATGACTGATAACACCTCTATATACAGTAGATAACAGAGGATCCACCATTCACAATAGATGATGGCACAGCTCACCTCCTCACCTTGTATAATGACTGATAACACCTATATATACAATAGATAACACATGATCCACCATGTACAATAGTTGATATCATAGCTGACCTCCTCCTCCAGTACAATAACTGATAACACCTCTATATACAGTAGATAACACAAGATCCACCATTCACAATAGGTGATGTCACAGCTCACCTTCACCTCCTCCTGTACAATGACTGATAACACCTCTATATACAGTAGATAACAGAGGATCCACCATTCACAATAGATGATGTCACAGCTCACCTCCCCCTCCTGTACAATGACTGATAACACCTCTATATACAGTAGATAACAGAGGATCCACCATTCACAATAGATGATGGCACAGCTGACCCTACTCCCACTCTTATCCTGATTAGATGGTTCAATACAATGTTAATTTTCTGAAAGAACAGGAAGATAGAGTCTAAAAATGCCCCGGGGGGGGGGGTTAAATTTTTTCATACAGATTGTTAAGTTAAAATAAAATTACCAAAACATTTTTTAAAAATACATTTAATACAAATCCTGATTTAAACAATAAGTCAGTTTCAGATTACAGCTTCTTTTTAAGAATCCTAAGGACACAAAATAGAACATTTGCAGCCACATTCTATCTATCGTTATTTGTAAACAACTAATTCATATGGCAAGAGTTGGACCATTTTGGACAATTTTGAACAATTTTGGAACAAGTCAAGTCAGACATGTCACTGGAAGCAAGGATCACCAAGAAATGACTTGTCTACTTTGGACACATCATACGAAGGAGAACAATCGCTGGAGAAGGACATCATGGTTGGAAGAATAGAAGGAACAAGGAAAAGAGGAAGACCAGCAACCCGATGGCTTGAAACTATCAAGATAACAGTGGAGAAAACCCTGGTGGACCTATCTAGGCTGCACAAGATCGATCTTCCTACAGATCGTTCATCCATCAAGTTGCCATGGATTGAGACTGAGCAAAAGGCCAATAATAATAATAATAATTATAATAAAGAGTCAGACTGTTGTTTCCCTACACAATAAATTAATCTTGATTGTGCAGGGAAATAATGCAGGGGGTATAAAGCCACAGCGTGACTGCTGCATGTGAACGCAGCCTTACACTCTGATGACCTTAGAAAGCAAATATGAATATAAGATTATTATCTGCAATGACTAAAGTAGAACACTGACATGTCAGACCTGCAGGAATGTGAGGGCAGCTCTCAGGAGAAGACACTCAGCATAGCACACCTCTGCGTGGATCTCCTCTGCAACACAGAACAATCAGATCAGAATAATACGAGGAAATATAACACTGTTTGGTGGGAATATAACTGAGACTGCACATTTCCTAAACTTATGTTCCTTATTTGATAAAATACACTTAGATGGTTGTATATTCTGCCTTCTATATAACTGGAATATTTGTATCCACTAATCATTCTAGTGAACAGTGGGGCAGAGGCCAAATATATTCACTCGCAAAAAAGCTATATTTTGGGTTGCAGGCCCATGGGAGCTGGAAAACAGTCACCTATAGAAAATTAGGGCCCCGATTCATCAATTTTTTTAAAGTCAATTTTCTTATTTTATGTTGTGGTATTTGTTGACATTTTTTGTGCATAATCCTTCGAAATGGCGCATGTGGTCCCTGAATGTTACAAAATTCACTTTGTTTTTGTCTTTAAACTTTTTATTTGCAAAGTTTTAGTGCAAAAATTTCACAAAGTTTGCACAAAAAACTCCAGACACACATAAAATCACTCCAGGGGTAACTGGAGTAGATTTGTGCAAAAATATTGGGACTTTTTAAAAAGTCGAAATTGATGAATCAGCTGAATACATCTTATAAGGCGCAAATGAAAAACAGTCAAAAAACACCAAAAATACAATTATTTCTTAGAACAGACATTTCAGGACAACCCACAGGTCCTCTTTAAAGGTTTTTTCTGGGACTGCAAAAGCGATGGCCTATCCTTTGCTTATCAAATCAGTGGTGGTCCGACGCTTACCCCCTGAAAGAGCATTATTTACTGGGGTTGGCAAAAGTCGGATCTTCTCTAATCTGGCAATAATGGCCTTAACGAAGTGTTCGTGCAATGTTTTTCTATGGGGATGTGCACATGTCCGATTCTTTCTTCGGGCAGAGTCGGTCGGAAGAAAAAAAATCGCAGAATGCTCGATTTGCTTCCAATATTCGTAAGAGAGAAAAAATATGGTGGCGTGACCCTAGCCTAAGGGTACACTATCAATTTTTTAAAAACCTCATTAATTATCAATGGGAACCTAGGAAGCAAAAATGTCTGGTGAGAGATATGTGACATGAAGAATATTTATACCTTCTGTGAACTGATCTAGACTTTGGCCGTGGACTAAATTGTTGAAAGAGTCGACAACGGTAGATTTCTTCCTGAATCTGGTGGGAAGATAAAACACAAGGTTGTCACATTGATCCGTGAAGTGTACACAGTGACGTTTCCACAAACAGCGTGAGACACCGGAGGGAAAGACAAATAGGATCTAACCAGGACTAAAAAAAAAAAAAAAAAAAAAAAACCACAAAAAAATATTAGCAATGTAAATGTGAAGATGATGCCATTTCCATATGTAACATTGTGTTTTCCAGAAGATCTAAGCTCCTTACAAAGTAAAACCTACCACTGATGGAGGCTTGTATCATACAAAGTATACTGTGTGCAGAACAGCCGCTGAAGAACCAGACATTTCCATAAATTATACAGACAGGAAGGGAAATTGAGCACTTGCTCATAGGTTTTCCCAAAAATTACTGCTGATTACAAGAGATCCCAGCAATGGGATTCCCTATGATATATTAATAGGCTAGATTTCCATAAAAAAAAGTATCCAAAGGAGACAAACCTTTTTATTAACGCTCTATAATTATTATTATTATTATTATTATTATTATTGTGATTTTTATACAAAACATCTAAAATAATTTGTGATACTTAAAGGGGTCGGCCTCTACTCGGACAACCTCTTCTTAATCCATATGTTCCCCCCCCAGTAAAATAATAACACACTCACCTCCGATGCTGGTGCCATTCCAGCAATGTCGGCACTGGCTCTCCCAGGGCTTGCATGACATTTTTATGCTACACAATCCCTGAGGCCAATCAGCGCTGGCTTCACTCTCCCTTCATTTTGACAAATCAGACATCCGAAGGAAGTCAGAGGGCGGCGGCTCTCTTACACCCTCCAGATGTCAATTACGTTCATAGGAGAGAAGTGAAGCCAGAGCTGCCACAGGGACATTGTTATGTCACGTGAGCCCCGGGAGAGCCAGTGCCGACCCTGCTGGAATGGTACTGGGACCGGAGGTGAGAATAAGTGTTGTGGACAACTCCTTTAATTTCAACCCCTTTTATTTCCTCTGTGGTGGCACGGCAAGGAAATTGAACACTTTTGTTTATTCTGTTTTGGAATCCATGCATCTCTCCTAGGGTTCTGTGCTTTTTCTTGTAGGCGACATTTTACCCAGTCGATTGATTGAATGGGAAATTTGGATTTCCAAGGCAATGGTGCACAGGGTGCTGGGCAGAAAATTGCAGAAATAAGTAGTAACCTGGTCTGGCAGCTACAGAGAACCAAACTGGATGCTGGACAAGGGAAGTTGGAAACTTTTTTGCTCATCTCTAGACCCAGCAATGGGATCCCCTGTGATATGTTAATTGATAGGGGACCCTTCTAACAAAAAAAGGCTTTGTCCAAAGGAAAGAACCCCTTTTATCTTCGCTTTATAATGATTATGATGGCTAATTTTATGTAAAATATCAAACATTTAAAAAGTAAGTAAACTTTTCTTGATCAAGAATATCTGCCCACAGCAGTCGCTGGTATCCCTATTACGGATCCATACTACATGAATCTGTGATACAGGTCTGTGCGTTTCAATGCGATGTGTCAGCATCACTGATCATTAAATGATGCATTAAATAAACGTTATGTAAGTAACTACGTCTTTTTATTATAATGAGATATAATTACATCCATTCACTATATAATGTTAGGTGATTCAGACCAGAGAGTGAACAAAGTGCAGCGTAAAAACAAAGTAAATGTTGGAGCTTATGATCGTCCTTGAGATGAATGACATCATTATATTGAGTCACTTTGTTTTCTCTTCAGATTTCTCATGAAAAACATGAACAAATTGGGCTTGTCCTGCCCACTCAATTTGAATTCCCCCCGGTGTGCGCCGACGTCACAGGAATAGGCTTGCAGTGGTCACGCTGATGCTGTGACGCACACTTGCGCAATATGTATTGAACGGCCGCGCGTGCGCAGTGATAATCTGCTCCTGTGTGTGCGCAGTGATGATCGGCCCCAGCGCGTGATGCTGTGACCCACGCTTGTGCAATGTGTATTGAACGGCCGTGCGTGCGCAGTGATGATCGGTTCCCGCGCGTGCGCAGCGACGATCGGCTCACGTGCACGCGCGGGAGCCGATCGTCACTGCGCATGCGCGGGAGCCGATCGTCACTGCGCACGCACGGCCGTTCAATACACATTGCACAAGCGTGGGTCACAGCATCAGCGTGACCACAGCAAGCCTATTCCGGTGACGTCGGCGCACACCGAGGGCAATTCAAATTGAGGCGGCGGGACAAGCCGGACTGAATAAGGAAAGGAACACCCATATGACTAAACGAGCAAGTAAGATTTAAGTACAGAAAGTGATTTTCACCAAAGATTACAGCACCGTTTCTAATGCAAAAAGCGTGTTAGTGATGCATATTGCATCACTAACAACAACCTGGGGACAGTTTACACACTCCAACTGACATGACAGGTTCCCTTTAAACTTTAAACGCCTTTGAACATGCTTTTTGTCCAGAAATGGAGTCTTGTGTGGTGAGAGTACATACAGGCCATGGAGGTTGAGTGCATTACTTATAGTTTTCTTTGAGACAATTGTACATTCTGATTCCAGGTCTTTCTGTAGCTCTCCACAGTTGATTCTTGGCTCTTGGACAACTCTTCTGATAATTATTTTCACTCTTCTGTCTGAAATCTTGCGGGGAGCAACTGGTCGTGGCTGGTTTATGATGAAATGATGTTCTTTCCACTTCTGGATTATGGCCCCAACAGTGCTCACTGGAACCTTCAGTAGTTTAGAAATTCTTCTGTAACCAATGCAATCAGTATGTTTTGCAACAATAAGGTTGCAAAGGTCCTGAGACAGCTCACTGGTTTTACCCATCATGAGATGTTTCTTGTGTGGCACATTTTTATAGGCCATCAGCTGAACCAGCTGATATTTTTCACTAAGTCTCAGGATTGCTTTCTAATTTCTGATTGATTTCAGCTTGGTGTCATAATAAAAATAATAATAATAATAATAATAATAATAATAATCTTTTTATTTATATATCGCCAACATATTCCGCAGCACTTTACAATTCAGACAATTTCCAGACATTATGGGCACTGTCCCCATTGGGGCTCACAATCTACATTCCCTATCAGTATGTCTTTGGAGTGTAGGATGAAACCGGAGAACCCAGAGGAAACCCACGCAAACACGGGGAGAACATACAAACTCCTTGCAGATGCTGTCCTTGGTGAGATTTGAACCCAGGACCCCAGCGCAGCAAGGCTACAGTGCTAACCACTGAGCCACCGTTTTGCCATTGTCATGACTTTCCATGGCTTTTTGCACCACTCTTTCTTCATGTGCTCAATACTTTTTCCCCTGTGTCATTTCTCATTATTACACACAGCTTAATGTACGGACATCTATGCTTTGATTTCTTTGCCTGTGTGGATTGGGTGAATTGTTACTGACATCTAGTGAGAATTTCATGTCAGTAGCACTTTAGAAATGCATTTACGTAGAAAATTGGTGACGTGTTTAATACTTATTCCACTCTCTGTGTATACACCCCCTTTGAAAAGTAAGATTTTAATCAATATAATCAAGAACAATTTCCAAAACTTTGACAAGACGGAGTTTCATAGAACATTTTTTTAACCCATATCATGAAAGTAAGGCTAATAATAAAACTTTCATTATAAAAAATTCAGTTTTACTCAAATTAATTGATGCAAAAATGAATGCACCCAACATTCAAAAACTACTACATCTAGTATTTTGTATGACCCCCATGGTTTGTAACGACGGCATCAAGTCTTATAGGCATGGAATGAACAAGTTGGCGACATATTACAACATCTATCTTTTCCATTCATCTCTTTTAGAGCCTGGATGCTGGATGGAGAGTGAGGACATCTTGTCTCTTCAGAACTCGTCATAGGTGTTTGGTTGGGTTCAGATCAGGAGACACTTGGTCACTGAATCGCTTTCACCCTGTTCTTCTTCAGAAATGCAACAGATGTGTGTTTTGTATCATTGTCATGTTGGAACAGTGCACGTTTACCAAGGGCACGGAGTGATGGTAGAACCTTCTCTTTCGATATAGAGCAGTACATCTGTAAATTCATGATACCATCAATGAAATGTAGCTCCCCGACACCAGCAGCACTCATGCAGCCCCACGTAAGAACGCTGACAACACCAGGTCTCACTGTAGGCACCATGCATTTTTGGAGCCATCAGTTCCAAAAACATTTACCTTGGACTCGCCACTCCTGAATATATAATCTCATTAGTCTTAACATTTTTCACCATGAGCCCCAAATTGTAGGAGGGCTTTTTTTTGTGAGTGGGTTAACTTGCATGTCGATTTTCTTCAACCCTTCTCATCAGAAGATGCTCCCGTTTAGGTGTTAACTTCCTTGATCAGCTTGGACATCACTGTGAGAAGGTTGAAGTAACATCCTTGTACCACTTTTGCTCCAGTATTCTGAGGAATAAGTAAAGCTTTGCAGATCTTCTTGTGGCCTTCATTTTTCTTATGTAAAGAAATTATTTTCTTTCTCAGGCCTTGTGACATTTCTCTTCCATGTGGTGCCATTGCTGACAGCATGAAATGGGCAGGTGTTTTCTTTGTTAAGTAACGCACTTTTATAGCCATCTTCCTGTTGGACACCTCTTCTTTGAATAATTAGACTTACTAATGGTTGAATTCTTGTGAATTCGAATTTTGTAGTCTAAATGTTAGCTTTGCTCCTAAAACTTTCATTGGGGTGGGCTCATTTTTGTAACATGGAACACAATGAATTTGTAAGGAAAATGACCTTTTTCATTATGTAAAATAACAAATCTTGTTTGCAATTAATGCTCCATATTTGGGAGCATTGTGTACTATGGTATCTCATAGCAAATGTTGATTCTGAAAGGAAACTAAAAGAAGTTCTGACTAATCTGTTGGGGTGTACTCATTTATACTGAGCACTGTATATATGTATGAAAAGAGACAATTATATGAATGCATCTTTTAAGTTGTCTAAAAATTTAATTATACATACTCATTTTATGTATAAATCTGCCTAATAGAATTTTTGTTTAAAAAAAGGTTTATCGTAACACATACAGTATATGTCATTAGCTTCTTAGCTCCACCCAAGAGCATTTTAGCTCCACCCCTGAGCTTCCCATTTCAATTGAACAGTATCCTAGCTGTAGTCAAATTTACAAAACACTTTCAAGTTTTGGTTCCTGAAAAATGTTTAGTTCGTTGGTGTATAGATCCACTTCTATACAGTGTATATAAATAAACAGAGACAATTATATACACCAGGACTAAGAACGCTACAGCGTTTGATTTTTATGGAGGGTATATTTTTTTCACTTTTTTAATGGATTAAATAAAATACCGGAATCTGGATCCTTTATCTTTTTTGGAGATTATATACACACATATTTTACATTATTTAATAACTAAATTATACATACTCATTATATATAGTCCACCTGATAGCATTTATTATTTATTCATTATTTACAAAAAAACTCCACGCCTAAGAGATTTCCTAACATAAATGTTATTAACATCTTATCTCCACCCCCGAGCATCCTATTTCTAATTAACAGCATCCTAGCCTATAGTTACATTTCACAAACCCTTGCAAGGTTTGGTTCCTCAACAATGTTTAGTCTTGTGAAACTTTTTAAAGGGGTCAAAAATTATTAGTAAAAAAAAGTAAAACTTGATTTATGTCTTGGGGTTAAAATGCCACATAATTCTCTACATGTACATTCATATATTGTTATGGTCCCTGTGTAATTTGGGCAGAGAGGTGCAATCTACTGATTTATTCAGGAACTCAAAGAAGACTCTCAAAGTCTGGTCCTCTCTGGGAACGTTCTTTCACTGCAGCGCCTGTTATTTGCCATCATTCCTCTGTAATATGTCACACATAGCTGACTCTGTATACCAACCTCTGACATACTGCCTGAGCCCCTTTCATAGCGTTCCCAGCGTTCACTATGTCCTGAGGATCAAATGTCATCATGGCTTGCATTTCCAGTATGATGGCATAGGTAAGAACATGGTACATACTCTCCTTGGACCTGTGTAATTAAAAAAGCATAATCGTCCATTATTATACTACTTCATTAAGTACAAACAAGACTAAGCAGATGACATAATTTCATACAACAAAAAAAAATAAAAATCAGAAGAAAAAGGGCCATGAGCACAATAGCGCCCCCTATCACATCCTTTTTCATATGTGGAATGTTTTAAGAAAAAATGGGCTCAGGTATTTTATATTATTACTCCTCTACACTCCTCTATGCTCATTTTTCCTAAAACAGACAAGAAAGGGAAAAAATGTCCTAAATGGCTAAGGACCCTACCATATTTTACCAATAGTAGCTCAATCCAAAAAAAACAAAAACCTTAAAAAGTTTAGAAGAACAAACCTTATATAGGGTTAATTATTCCAAGTGCCAGGGTTTACATTACATTAGAGGCTCAATCTGCCCAGGTTTCATCTAGCAGCATTCACCATTTATATAAGGCAGATGTGTGCACGTCATGTATGGAGCAGCCTCAGAGGCTGAACTCACTACACACTGCGTGGGAGTCTGCTGTGTTATACAGCTGGCAGCCAAGACTAATAGCTGGAATCAAAGCAAGCTCCGATCATAGCAGCTTAACCTCATAGATACCAATGTCATCATGACAGCGACATGTAAGAGTTTGGAAATGAGGGATCTGATTCCCATGAGCAGCGGTGTAATGATCGCGGTTGCAGAGGGTGTGACCGGGCCTGTGCGGGAGGAGGACCCGCTGACACCTGCGCATATTTCAGCTGGATGTGAGTCCAAGGATGCACATTCAGCTGAAAAACAATGCTGTGCAGACACCCGCCAACTCTCTGCACCACAATACATGCAGCCAGCCAATCAGAGGATGGGGGACAGATGTGCCAGGAAGGGGCTCAGGATAGGGGACATATATACCAGGATGGGGGACATGTATACAAGGAAGGGGCCCAGGTTGGGGAACATATATACCAGGATGGAGGATAGATATACCAGGAAGGGTCCCAGGATGGGGGACATATAGACCAGAAAGGTGCCCATAATGGGGGATATATATACCAGGATAGGGGCACAGGATGGGTTACATATATATCTACTATGGGCCCAGGATGGGCTGACATATATACCTGGAAGGGTCCCAGGATGGAGGACATTAGTACAGGATGGGGGACATTACTACATGATGCAGGGGGGCACGTATGTCTTTATATGACTTCGAATTCTACAAGGGCCCATACATCTGACCAACATACAGGGGGACCCAGGTCCAAAATTTGCACTGGAGCCCATCAAACTCTAGTTACGCCACTGACCATCAAACTCCTCGTAACATCAATGTGGCATGCCAATGACACAGTCATGGCAGCTGGGGAACCTACTGAAAGCCTTCATGTCTCCCATGTTTGTACACCTATGAAGCCCCAGCTTCTGGCCAGGCTTCATAAGAGATAAGTAATTTTACAATACACTGCAAAACTACTGAATTTCTGTGTATTGTATCAGCAATCAATTGATCGCAAGTTCAAGTCCCCTAGGGGGACCAATAAAAAATGTAAAAAATGTAAAAAAAGATACATTGAAAAATATTAAAAAAAATCTAAAACATTTAAATATTTGGTTCTGCTCCATGCATAACTGTCTTAAAGAGTAATCGTTGTTTTAATTTGTATTTCATAATTCAATAGTACACATGAAAATAAGCAACTTTGTAATATATCTTATCAGAGAAATCCGATTCTGTTTCTTTCTCTGCCGGAACTCATCATTCATTCCCAAAATTCTTAATTCATGGGTAAAATCTGTATTCAGTGAAGACAGATTATTACATTACTGAGATAAGAGATGGCAGTTGCTGCTGATGAGATTCTATGGACAGAGGAAGAGGGAGGAGCTAGTGGCAGAGCACCTCCTCCCCTTCTCCATAGAATCTCATCAGCAGCAACTGCCATCTCTTATCTCAGTAATGTAATAATCTGTCTTCACTGAATACAGATTTTACCCGTGAATTAAGAATTTTGGGAATGAATGATGAGTTCAGGCAGAGAAAGAATCAGATTTCTTTGATAAGATATATTACAAAGTTGCTTATTTTCATGTGCATAATTGATTTATGAAATGTAAAGGAAAAGGACGGTTACTGATTAACTAATAACATATCATAATTTTATCCCATGAGGTGAATGGAAATAAAATAGAAATGGCAGAATCGCTGTTTTTTTGGGTCACTTTACTTCCAAACAAAAACAGAATAAAAAATAGAAAGTCATATGGACTTAAAAATGGTAATGATAAAAACTACAGCCTGTCTAACAAATAAACAAGTCCTGATACTACTCTACCGACAGAAAAAGAAAACAGTTATAGCTTTTGGAAGGCAAGGAGAAAAAAATAGAAAGTGAAGAAGGGCCCTTGGAAT
This sequence comes from Phyllobates terribilis, assembly GCF_046119375.1. Taxonomy (NCBI): domain Eukaryota; kingdom Metazoa; phylum Chordata; class Amphibia; order Anura; family Dendrobatidae; genus Phyllobates; species Phyllobates terribilis. Next base: position 147,593,140 of record NW_027362768.1, on the reverse strand, counting down.
TGGGTCACCCAATGGCCACATACACCTGGAGCCGACCCTAATTATACTACATGGTTTATAAGCAAATATAAAGCAACCACCTTATCACTCATGTTCTCCTGTCTCTTCACGTGCAATTTTGCTCTAACAAAAGATCTGGAAGTCGTGAAATCGGTAGCTCTGAACATGAATTGGACCTCAATATTCTCACATACCAAGTTAGGGAGGTGCTAGGTGGACCATACTTATTGTCAAGGTAAATAACTCACAGTTTTGGGTGGTAGCGTGGTTGGAGATTGAGTCATGAAAACACTGAACTTTATGTTTAAGTCAAGAAGTTATACAACTTAAGGCCCCGTCACACTTAGCGACGCTGCAACGATCCAGACAATGATTCGACCTGTCAGGGATCGTTGCTGCGTCGCTATGTGGTCGCTGGTGAGCTGTCAAACAGGCAGGCTCACCAACGATCAGGGGAGCAGCGACATCGTGGAAAGAATCTTTCCACGATGTCCTGCTCCTGGTTACCAGCCTGCTGCTGAAGCAGGAGCAGGCTGGTAACCATGGTAAACATCGGGTTACTAGGGGCACACGCGCTCCTAGTAACCCGTCGTTTATCATGGTTACCACTCTGCTACAGTGAGCGGGAGGTTACCGCTCACTTTAGCAGGCTCATAACCATGATAAACAACGGGTTACTAGGGGCACGTGTGCCCCTAGTAACCCGATGTTTATCATGGTTACCAGCCTGATCGCTGCTCCCGCTGGTCACACACAGCGATGTGTGCTGACCAGCGGGAGGGCAAAGACCAAAAAATGGTCCAGGACACTTTGCAGCGATCAGCGACCTCACAGCAGGGGCCTGATCGCTGCAAAGTGTCACACATAGCGACATCGCTGGTGAGGTCGCTGTTGCGTCACCAAAACCGTGACACAGCAGCGATCTCGCTATGTGAGACGGGGGCTTTAGGTTCAAGAATCTCAACATTGAAAGTCTGGAGAAGCCCTGATGGCCTTAGACATTACTATTTTAGGAGATAATTTGCAAGGGCAAGTTGCATATCCATGTATACTGCGGTGTTCACACCTTCATCAAGGAACAATGGATCCACAACTTGCATAGTCAAAGAGGCCTGATAAGTGTCATCCTGTACAAGCCGCACAAGGGGAACACAGGGCTGTATTTCATGGCCCCACCCTATAATTATATGAGCGGTTATACTTTAAAGGCAACATACACTAAGTTAAGCAACTTTCCAGTCTTCAATCTTTATTAAAAATGTTCTAAGCCCAGTCTGTAAATCCTTTATCTAGCTGAGTGCTTTGCAAAAATGTTTCAGAGCTCCTGTTCCTGGGTCCGATGGCTCTCTCTGCTCTCCACATCCCTTCTCTCATTCCTTGATTACATTTACCCGGCCATCTGGCTTTTTTTTCTCCGGTGTTCTACAGTGGAAAACTGAGATCTGATTCATATTTTCTATAGAATTGTTCCCATTCATTCAGCTCGCACGGTAATGTTGCGTTTTTTGATTTAGTTCAAAAGTTTTATAGTAGTAAATAAAAATACTTTAATGTTTATGATCAGTTGAGGAGCAAAAAAAATGGTCGTAATGACAAGGATAAATAAAAATACAGTCTCAGTGTTAGAGACAGCAGCAGGGAGGGAGTTGTACCCAGATCTCAAATTTAGCCAAGGGAGAAAAATCTACAGTCTCAGGAGGGGCAGAAAAAAGAGGCTATAGAAAAGGAGGAAAGCACAAGAAGAGGAAATGAGTGCAGGAGAGAAGCTGTCTGGATATTCAACCCACAACGATGGAAGCACACAGACCTCACTTCCAACCTTCATTACTGTGAGAGACGCTCCCACATGAGAAAAATCCGAAACTTGACTCATGCTGCAAACTGAATATCTGGTGTCTGAAAATGAATGAAGGATTGAAGATTTGCAGACGAAAACTTAATGCAAGTGTTTTAACTGGAGGAAATCGCTAACCTATGTAAAAATAATTTTTCCATGTCAAAGATGTCCAATGACTTGAACTTTAATTATCACACTAACAGATAAAGAAGAATGTTCACTTGAGCTTCTAAAACCTGGACAAAGCAGTTAGAACAGGAGACATTGCAGGGGCGGAACTACCGCCCGTGCAGCCGGTTCATTGAACGGGGGCCCCGAGGGAGAGGGGGCCCCTCCAGCCTCCAGCAGGGCCGCCATCAGGGCATGACTGCCCTGACTCCAGTATGGGGTCCGGCCGGTAGGGGCCCCCTCGGGGGCCCCCCTCTTGTGCGTCTCTCTCCTCATGGGGCCCCCGGCCCCATGCTATGCGCCGGGTCCGGGACATTTCAGCGCTGAGCTGCGCTGTTGCAGCAGCGCCTTCATGATTCCCCTGACTTCCGGTCATGTGACGGTGCCGTCACATGGCCGGAAGTCAGGAGAACCTGCTGTCAGCGATTTGGACGAGCGCCAGGATTCTGCAGGGATCGCATGGGGGTAAGTATAACAAGTTTTATTTTTTTTAAAATACAATTAACTAGGAGTGGAGAGATGGGAGATGCACGTGTGTGTGTGTGGGGGGGAGATGGGAGATGCACATGTGTGTGTGTGGGGGGGGGGGAGATGGGAGATGCACATGTGTGTGGGGGGGGGATGGGAGATGCACATGTGTATGGGGGGGGAGATGGGAGATGCACATGTGTGTGGGGGAGAGATGGGAGATGCACATGTGTGTGTGGGGGGAGATGGGAGATGCACATGTGTGGGGGGGGGGATGGGAGATGCACATGTGTGGGGGGGGGAGATGGGAGATGCACATGTGTGGGGGGGGGATGGGAGATGCACATGTGTGGGGGGGGTGGGAGATGCACATGTGGTGGGGGGGAGATGGGAGATGCACATGTGTGGGGGGGGGAGATGGGAGATGCACATGTGTGGGGGGGGGGATGGGAGATGCACATGTGGTGGAGGGGGATGAGAGAGGGGCACATGTGGGGGAGGGGGATGAGAGAGGGGCACATGTGGGGGAGGGGGATGAGAGAGGGGCACATGTGGGGGAGGGGGTGAGAGATGTGCACATGGGGGGGGGATGAGAGCTGCACATGGGGGGGTTTGAGAGCTGCACATGGGGGAATTGGGAGTAGGGGGATAATGAGCTGCACATAACGAATGTGGGGTGGGGGAGAGTAAATGATAAATGATGATGGGGTGGGGAGAGCACGGACATGATATAATGAATTGGGGCAGGGGGTGCATGTAAATATTGAATGCGGGGAGCAGGAAGTATAGAGTAGGGGGCGTTGCGGATGCAGGAGTGTGACTGGTAACAAATTGGCGGAAAGAGTAGAGGTTCTAATTAAATTATATATTAAGTGCCTATTTACAGTTAATGGGGGCACAGTGGTGGATTACAATTTATATTTGGAATGGTAGGTTGCATAATAACTAACCATATATTGATGGTGGATGCACGTCTGTATTCAGCTGCGTAATGTAGAAGTTGGGGAATGTGCTCTAGATAACTGTGTTATTTTATGCAGAGACGAGTCCTGGCTGGAAGACGTGATGGCGGTCTGTGCTGGATGAAGGAGAAAAGCGAAGATGAAGGACTTCACCTAGAGACGTCACCGGTGAGTCAGTCTATTACATGTACACTGTGTATAATGTCACTGGTGATCACTGTATTACCTGTACACTGACACTATATACAGAGCTCCTGTGTATAATGTCACTGGTGATCACTGTATTACCTGTACACTGACACTATATACAGAGCTCCTGTGTATAATGTCACTGGTGATCCCTGTATTACCTGTACACTGACACTATATACAGAGCTCCTGTGTATAATGTCACTGGTGATCACTATATTACCTGGACACTTACGTTATACATACCATGTATAGAGCTCCCGTGTATAATGACACTTATGGTAATATTAGTAATGTGGTGGTAATATTAGTAATGTAGTGGTAATATGTGGTCTGGTCATGGTGTGGCAGTTTTTCTCCCTTCTGTGTGGTATTATTCGGTCACTATGTTGTGGTAATATGTGGTCTGGTCATGGTGTGGCGGTATTCCCTGTATGTGGTATTATTGGTCATTTAAAAAAAAAATGTATATGACACATTCCCTTAAAGAAAACTAAATAAAAATATATCTAAAAAGAGTATTGGATATTTTAAGAAAATTTTAATAGGTTAGAGTAGGGCCCGCCCAGAAGAGTCTACCTTATCGTGGTGGCGGCTTTAAAAATCTTTTGGCCAAAACAAAAGCTGATGGCTATGTATGTGGCGCCGTCACATGGCAGAACATCAGGAGAACCTGGTGGCAGCGACGTGGACGAGCGCCAGGATTCTGCAGGGATTGCATGGGGGTAAGTATAACAAGTTTTATTTTTTTTAAATACAATTAATTAACTAGGAGTGGGGGGAATCAGAGATGCACAGGGGGATGAGAGATGCACATGGGGGGGGTGAGAGATGCACATGGGGGGGTGAGAGATGCACATGGGGGGGTGAGAGATGCACATGGGGGGGTGAGAGATGCACATGGGGGGGTGAGAGATGCACATGGGGGGGTGAGAGATGCACATGGGGGGGTGAGAGATGCACATGGGGGGGTGAGAGATGCACATGGGGGGGATGAGAGATGCACATGGGGGAATGAGAGATGCACATGGGGGGGATGAGAGATGCACATGGGGGGGATGAGAGATGCACATGGGGGGGATGAGAGATGCACATGGGGGGGATGAGAGCTGCACATGGGGGGGATGAGAGCTGCACATGGGGGGGTGAGAGATGCACATGGGGGGTTATGTTTACATAACTTTGTTGCCTTATGAAGGGCAGGGGGGGCCCCCCAAAATTTCTTGCACAGGGGCCCACTACAGTCTGTGTCCGCCCCTGAGACATTGTATATGGAAAAGTTAAGTCAAAGAAGATCTTCTTCTGGAATTTTCACATTTAAACTCAGTACCTCCTCTAATTGCCGCTGTTCCGCTGAACAGTTTTTCATTTTCTTCTGCGCCCATCCAATCCAATAAAGAATCAACTGTTCCTTTCGACCAACTAATTGGGCGTGTACTACAGAACTTCTCTGTGGGCGTTTGCATTTTCCCCCTCTGACACTGGCCAATCGCAACATGGCCACACCCACACAAAAAAAAGTTCTGTGGTACACGCCTAACTGCTTGAAGGGAAAATCTGCACCATTATTACTGAAGGCGGCATAACTTTGGAACAGAGGAGCACAGAAGAAAAACTGTTCTAGAATCAGTTGAGCTGCAACAATTAGAGGAGGGACTCTGTTTAAATCGCAAAATCCAGTAAAAAGTCCCCTTTAAGTCTTTTATAAAAAAAAAAAGGAGATACAAAATACACTAAAAAAAAAAATCAATGGTTAAGTAGACACCAAATTCCGATTAGGGGATTTATTCTTTTTCTATGCAATTTTGATCAAAATAGTGTTAACCAGATACTCTATGTTATTTACATATCCTAATACAATTTACTTAATTACTAATTATAGGGTATATTTATCTTGTGTTTTGTCTGTGAAATGGCCACAGTGTGAACGTGCTCTTACACATTGCACGTACACCAACTTATGCTCCCACTCATCTCTTTGGTTTTACAATACAAATTGAGTCAAGCAAGCTCACCTAAAAGTTATATGCACATAATCAAGTGTAGAAGCTGAAGACAAAAAATGTCAAACACATAAAAAATCCAAATATGAACTCCTACAAGACAAATCCTGAGAGCGTGAAGCCGTCCTGAAACATGATTGAGCTTGTGATGACGCCCTAGGTTGTGATACTTACTTGCCCTGGAGGAAGGTGAGGGCCTCCTGGAATTTGTTGTTCAAGAACATATCCAACGCGGTCATACATTCTGACAGAGAGCTCTTCAAGTCTGAGTCCACCTGCCTGGACAGTCAAAGGTGAGATCAGATCAGCTGATATATAAATGTTTGTATCATATTAGAAACAATTACATATCATATTTGTAAATATGTATATTAGTATGATGTAAAATAAAAAATTATATTGTAGTATAGTGTTAGCCTGAAAAATCGATCTAAATACTTTTATGGTCAAAAATGACAAAAGTATTCTAGGAGTAATACCTTTATTGGCTAACCAGAAGAATGAATTTTACTGGTTAGCCAATATAGGTATCACTCCTAGAATACTTTTGTCATTTTTTGGTCCTAAAAGTATTTACATCAATATAATATTAGTAACAATTATTATATTAATAGTAGTCTCAGATGTAATGGTAGCCAAAGGCACCCTTTAAATTCTGGATAGGCTATGGACAATAATGTAAAAAAAAAGTCTCAGTAGGTGGAGGATGAAAATCATCAGCAGTAGATTCTGCCCCCAATTATACAGGGGATGACCAAGTTATTTTGACCGTTACCAATCTGTTCATAAAAGCCTCGAGCCTAAATGCAAAACTTCAAGACATCCTAATAATGACTCCTGCAGAACATCGGATCGCGCTCAGACCAATGTTATTCTATGGGGCCATGCACAGGTCCTATTTTTTTCCTCGGACAGAGTCTGTCCAAGTAAAATAAAAAATCACAGCATGCACCATTTGGGTCCGATATTCGGATCGCACTTGGCCATGAAAGTCAACGAGTCCGTGGAAAAAAAAAAAATCGGACTGCACTCGGATGACATCATGGACTGACAGAATGTAGTAGATGGAGAAATTTTTTTTTCCTCATCTGAAAAAAATCAGACAACACTACAATCAAACCCTGATCAGACTATGATTAGCATTATCGGACCAATTGAGAGAAAATATGGTGGTGTGATCCTAGCCTGAGAGGTTGCAATATTCTTTATAATACGCACCACCGCTGCTGCAGAACCTCTTTTTTTAAGATAAAAGTTAACGCTCCTGTACATCATTGATCTACAATAGCCAAGGCACAGGGTCACATAGCGCAGCTGCTGAAGAACTTCTTGTTATAGGAAGAGGATGCTCTACCTATCAGCCAATCAAGGGACTTCCTATCAAGGAGATCTGTGGCAGGAACACCACACATCTGCAGTCGATCGCCTGAGTTATTTCCGGGCTGACTGCTATAGAAAAATGAAGGCTGCATTTTGATTGTCTTCTATGGAGCGACAGACAGTTTTTCATTTTTTGGACAGTTTTTCTAAATTTGCCTTGCTATTGCTATTCCTCTCTGGACAAGACCTATAAACGATCTATGACTTGGGATATGAAAAAAAAAAGTCCCTGTGCCACTTGAATGGAGCTAAGCTGTAATACCAGACACATCCAGCAGACTAGAATGGCGCTGTTTCTGGAAATAAAAAACCAGACCCTTTTTTATGTAACCTCAGACAATCCTAGTAACAAAATGTATATTATCAGCTTTGTAATTAAGTCTAGAACATGAGATAAGATCTAGAATGTGCTACTAAGACGCCGGATCTAGAATAAAAATGGTGCAAAATCTATGTTTTGACAGAGAAGTCATGCTATAAATGTGACAGACTAACATCACCAGTTTTGCCCTGCCCCGGCCGCCTTCCTCATAATCCCAGCATGACTGACATTGTGTAATGTAATTAGCCACGCCTTGCATGCCTAAGTGGGAACATTGGTTTTGTGTCACACATACCATTAATGCTGATATTAGTAAATTATCAGATCATTTCTGTAAATTCTGGAGCAAAGATTCTCAAAGCGCTCAGAAAAATATGACACATTAGCAAAAAATGGCAATATCACATTATAGGGAATGTGTCATAAAAAAATGATTTATTCTTAAGAGATTTTTATCTTAAATTATTATTTTTTTTTAATTTTAGCAATGTTTTCTTTTTTCCCTTATCACAATCTGTATTAAAAAAAATATTGAAATTCTTGCAATTTTCACACTGGCCACCGGGGATTTTTTTTTTAGACTCCTACTTCCTGTTTCAGGAAATTTACATGCACATTAGCAGCAATAAACTAACTCAAAAAATATTTTTTATATTGAAGCATCTAATGAGCGTGTAAAAAAAATCATTGTGAAGGGAGAGGGCGGAGGTGAGCTGTAACATTGCCTATTGTGATTTATCAGCTGTGTTTTGAGGAGTTATTCTGCCTCTAATGATAATGAAACTGCTGTAAGCTCTTCCTGAAAAGACAAGGAAGTTAGACTCTCAAATCGCCCCAGTGGCCAGTGTGAAAATTGCAAGATTACTAATGTTTTTATTTAATGCACATTGTATTTAAAAAAAAATATTGGCATTTTTTCTTAAACACATGTAACACTAAAACTTGATTTAAAACTAATTTATTGACAATACGTTCTCTTTAAGAGAGGTTGATTCTTTACAGTATATACTTAAAGGCAGTATATCCCAGTGACAGAGGCCAGGAGCCCATGGCAAGCAGCAGGTCACCAACCTTGTAGCAGCTAGATGCTTTGATCTCATCATTTTTTTTATAGATCTGGATATTAGGGCTCCTTTTCCTCCAGGCGTGGGAAGAATACAGCAAACTTAAAGAATAGCCGATCTTTTTATTTTTTATTTCCTAACTCAATAGTACACACGAAAAAAAATAAATTTTGTGATATATCTTATCAAAGAAATCTGCTTTTTTTTCTCCCCCTGGACTGATCTTTCACTCTCAATTCATGGATAAAATCTGTAAAATTTGTATTCAGTGAAGACAGATTTTCCCACTACTAAGATAAGAGATGACAGTTGGTGCTTTTAAAATTCTATGGAGAGGGCAGGGAGGAGCTAGAGGCAGATACAGACAGACATTCTCCATAGAACTTTATGAGCACCAACTGTCATCTCATTCATTTATGAGGTTGGAAACCCCTTTATTGGATTAGGTGATCATACACAACTATACGCAGACCTAATGGAGAAAGTGTAATTCGGCCTGCGGCTGTATGCAGCCCTACTGGTCCCCTTTCTTGGTAGAGAAACGTCCCTTAACCACTTTATGACCGGGTGATTTTTTGTTTTTGCACCACAACTTTTTTCCTTTCCTTTTTTTCATAACTCTTTTATCTTTACATCATTATACCCACACAAGGGCTTGTTTTTCACAGGTCGAGTTGTTTTTTGTTTTTTTAAATCAACATCACTCATTTTACCATAAATGTACTGAAAAATGGGAAAAATTCAAAATGTGATGAAAAGGCTAAATAACATGATTCTGACATTGTTTTTTGGATTTTGCATTCATAATGTTCATTGTATGGGGAAAAAATTAAATGAAAGTATGCTTTCCCAGATCAATACAATTACGGTGATATCAAGCATGCACCTATATATTTTTTTTTAGTATTTAAGTGGCGAAAATTTGAAAGAGTAAAAAAAAAAAATTATTTTGTCTCCATTTTCTGAAACGCGTAATTTTTTTTTTTTCCGCCAATAAACCTCTGTTAGGCATTCTTTTTTGAGATGATGTTTTTTTTATGTAATTTTGGGGTACATAAAACATTTTGATCTTTTTACAATATTTTAGGGAAATGCAATGACCAAAAAATCAAAAATGTTGTTTACTGTAGGGGCTAATAAATATTATAATTTGATAGTTTGCACTTTTACGGATGTGCTGATACCAAATATGCTTCTTTTTACATTTCATTATTATTAAGGGGGAAATATTTACAAAGTCAAAGGTTTATATATATTTTTTAAACCTTTTTTTTATTCTTTTACTATATTTTTAGTCCCCTTAGGGGACTTGAACCTGCGTCTGATTGGCTCTTCTACATACGGCAATACTACTTTATATGGTAGTGTTGCAGTATATACGGTAGTTGAAATGACGTTCTCCTATGAAGCTCAGCCAAGATGGCAGTAATGTGGGTCTTCGGCCCTCTCCTAGCTGCATGATAACACATCGGCACCCCGTGATCATATCGTTGGGGTCCAATGGGAGTTGGTGCAGACAAACATTGTCAATCGTACTATTTAAATGCCACTGTCAGCGATTGACAGCGGCATTTCAATAGTTAAACAGCAGCGAGTGGAAATTTCTCAAGTCACTAATGATACAGGAAAATTTCAGTAGTCTTTCACAGTCTGTATCATACCTGCTCAGCTCCTGAGCCTGCAGCATACACTGGCACCTAAGCGTGTGATAAACTATTATGTTACAAGTCAAGAAGGGGTTAATAAGAAAACATCGCTTTTCATAAAAATGAAATTTTTTTTACCCAGTGTAAATGTCGCTGTTCTCCTGATTCTGGCGATGTTTTTCTTTTGTTCCTGTGCCTCTCCGTTCCGGAGATATGGCCTCCTATTCCCTGAATGTAAGTTTAGGCTATTTAGCCAAGTGGGTGCAATCCTCATCTCTTTTCTGGGTCGTCTTCCTTGATGACCACGCCTAGATGTCTAACAAGAATCGATTTATATACAAGGAAGAAGGGGCCATATCTCAGGAACGGAAAGGCGCAGGAACGAAAGAAAAACAACGTCGGATTCAGGAGAACAGCGGGTAAAAATGTCGATATTTATGGAATGTGTCAAGTCCTCTTTGAAAAATGTGAAAAAATGAAATGCCAGTGATAAGTGCGCATTCTTTTTGGGGCAGGAAAATGGGAACAATATCACATTGTGTGGCCGACGTCTCTTGGTAGCCACCGCCTTCCAGGTTGCAAATATTAATTTCCACCTCTAGATGGAAATAGACTGAAAAATGTATCTTAAGACTCTAGAATAAATAATCGGGTGGACGGTTTTGAACATAACATGTTGCAATCAGCTCGCCATGTTACGACGGTCCGTGGTCCTATATGTGTTGCAGTCCTAGGAGCCTGTCTACTGTAAACACTGACACAGCAGTAATCCCTGGCTGCATTGTCCGCTCTACTGTCACGTCACAGAGGCGGTGCTCTGCGCAGGGTGTGTGTGAACAGCGGCAGCTGCAATGTGTCATACCAGATAGGAGAATGGGGCACTGCCACCTGAACTGTCAGCTCCTACCCCTCCTCATGCCTTTGTCTATAATTGGCAGCCAAGGGCTGGGTATTGTATAGTAACGGTGGTATATACCGCCTAGTGGTGCTGCTGCCAGGCCCCTCCACCCCCCACAGACAGGGGATATAGGGGTGTGTTATATTCCTCATTCCTGTATAATAAGAACACCAGTAAAACCGGTTTGCCCAGTTTTCATAACTGCGCAGTATGACACTCCGGAGATCAGGGTAATGTTACTGTATATCAGTCGTCTGGTATTTCGGAGTTTTCCAGCCTTTGGTAAACAAGGGTCAGTGCAGGATCTGCCGCAGATCACCGACAGCCCTGACATACCCAGGTTACGCTGTTGCGACCGTCTGTCAGCCAACAGCTTCTTCTGAAAACACAACCTCTATCAGTTGACAACAGTGTTGCAAACTTGGCAAATGCCCAGGGCCCCTATTTTATGAGGGGCTCCCAGTGATGAAAACCTTACAAGTAAACCTCATTGACAAAATATTACTTAGTGCTAGTGTATAGTGATATAATATGGAAATAAAATTGCATCATTACTTGAGAACTATATGGCGGTATTATTTTACTACGACATTTTTAGGCACCATCTGGCAGTATGATTTCAACACTGCACATTATTTGGTCACTATTTGGTGGTATTATATAAATACTGCATATTATTTCAGCAACATATAGCAGTATTGATTGAATGCTTCTTTTTTTTCCATTGATTGAATACTGCACATTTTTGGAGCTCTATGTGGTTGTATTATTTGAATATTGCTTATTATTTGGACACTGTATGGTAGTATTGTCTGAAAACTGCATATCCGTTGGACATTGTATGTTGGTATTATCTTTCATAGTTTTTAAGGTTGGACATACAGTACAGACCAAAAGTTTGGACACACCTTCTCATTTAAAGATTTTTCTGTATTTTCATGACTTTGAAAATTGTACATTTACACTGAAGGCATCAAAACTATGAATTAACACATGTGGAATTATATACTTAACAAAAAAGTGTGAAACAACTGAAAATATGTCTTATATTCTAGGTTCTTCAAAGTAGCCACCTTTTGCTTTGATGACTGCTTTGCACACTCTTGGCATTCTCTTCATGAGCTTCAAGAGGTAGTCACCGGAAATGGTCTTCCAACAATCTTGAAGGAGTTCCCAGAGATGCTTAGCACTTGTTGGCCCTTTTGCCTTCACTCTGCGGTCCAGCTCACCCCAAACCATCTCAATTGGGTTCAGGTCTGGTGACTGTGGAGGCCAGGTCATCTGGCGTAGCACCCCATCACTCTCCTTCTTAGTCAAATAGCCCTTACACAGCCTGGAGGTGTGTTTGGGGGTCATTGTCCTGTTGAAAAATAAATGATGGTCCAACTAAACGCAAACCGGATGGAATAGCATGCCGCTGCAAGATGCTGTGGTAGCCATGCTGGTTCAGTATGCCTTCAATTTTGAATAAATCCCCAACAGTGTCACAAGCAAAGCACCCCCACACCATCACACCTCCTCCTCCATGCTTCACGGTGGGAACCAGGCATGTAGAGTCCATCCGTTCACCTTTTCTGCGTCGCACAAAGACACGGTGGTTGGAACCAAAGATCTCAAATTTGGACTCATCAGACCAAAGCACAGATTTCCACTGGTCTAATGTCCATTCCTTGTGTTCTTTTGCCCAAACAAGTCTCTTCTGCTTGTTGCCTGTCCTTAGCAGTGGTTTCCTAGCAGCTATTTTAACATGAAGGCCTGCTGCACAAAGTCTCCTCTTAACAGTTTTTGTAGAGATGTGTCTGCTGCTAGAACCCTGTGTGGCATTGACCTGGTCTCTAATCTGAGCTGCTGTTAACCTGCGATTTCTAAGGCTGGTGACTCGGATAAACTTATCCTCAGAAGCAGAGGTGACTCTTGGTCTTCCTTTCCTGGGGCAGTCCTCATGTGAGCCAGTTTCTTTGTAGCACTTGATGGTTTTTGCAACTGCACTTGGGGACACTTTCAAACTTTGCCCAATTTTTCGGACTGACTGACCTTCATTTCTTAAAGTAATGATGGCCACTTATTTTTCTTTACTTAGAATTTGTATTATGGCAAGAAAAAAGCAACTAACAGTCTATTCAGTAGGACTATCAGCTGTGTATCCACCTGACTTCTGCACAACACAACTGATGGTCCCAACCCCATTTATAAGGCAAGAAATCCCACTTATTAAACCTGACAGGGCACACCTGTGAAGTGAAAACCATTTCCGGTGACAACCTCTTGAAGCTCATCAAGAGAACGCCAAGAGTGTGCAAAGCAGTCATCAAAGCAAAAGGTGGCTACTTTGAAGAACCTAGAATATAAGACATATTTTCAGTTGTTTCACACTTTTTTGTTAAGTATATAATTCCACATGTGTTAATTCATAGTTTTGATGCCTTCAGTGTAAATGTACAATTTTCAAAGTCATGAAAATACAGAAAAATCTTTAAATGAGAAGGTGTGTCCAAACTTTTGGTCTGTACTGTAGACTTAAGTCCATCGAGTTCAACTTATACCCTAACATGTTGATCCAGAGAAAGGCAAAAAGCCCATGGGACAGACACTATTAGCTGCATATTAGGGGAAAATTTCCTTCCTGACTCCATACGGCAATCAGACTAGTTCCCTGGATCAACATCCATCGCAGAATCTAGTGCCCATAACCTGTAATATTATGTTTATCAAGAAAGTCATCCAGACCCTGCTTGAACTTTGTCAGGAATCAAACAATACAGCATCATGTGGCAAAGACATAGTCTCCCTGCTCTGACAGTAGAGAAACCAGAGTCTCACTGCTCTGACAGTAGAGAATCCATAGTCTCACTGTTCTGACAGTAGAGAATCCATAGTCTCACTGCTCTGACAGTAGAGAATCCATAGTCTCACTGTTCTGACGGTAGAGAATCCATAGTCTCACTGTTCTGACGGTAGAGAATCCATAGTCTCACTGTTCTGACGGTAGAGAATCCATAGTCTCACTGTTCTGACGGTAGAGAATCCATAGTCTCACTGTTCTGACGGTAGAGAATCCATAGTCTCACTGTTCTGACGGTAGAGAATCCATAGTCTCACTGTTCTGACGGTAGAGAATCCATAGTCTCACTGTTCTGACGGTAGAGAATCCATAGTCTCACTGCTCTGACGGTAGAGAATCCATAGTCTCACTGCTCTGACGGTAGAGAATCCATAGTCTCACTGCTCTGACGGTAGAGAATCCATAGTCTCACTGCTCTGACGGTAGAGAATCCATAGTCTCACTGCTCTGACGGTAGAGAATCCATAGTCTCACTGCTCTGACGGTAGAGAATCCATAGTCTCACTGCTCTGACGGTAGAGAAGCCATAGTCTCACTGCTCTGACGGTAGAGAAGCCATAGTCTCACTGCTCTGACGGTAGAGAAGCCATAGTCTCACTGCTCTGACGGTAGAGAAGCCATAGTCTCACTGCTCTGACGGTAAAGAAGCCATAGTCTCACTGCTCTGACGGTAGAGAAGCCATAGTCTCACTGCTCTGACGGTAGAGAAGCCATAGTCTCACTGCTCTGACGGTAGAGAAGCCATAGTCTCACTGCTCTGACGGTAGAGAAGCCATAGTCTCACTGCTCTGACGGTAGAGAAGCCATAGTCTCACTGTTCTGACGGTAGAGAAGCCATAGTCTCACTGTTCTGACGGTAGAGAAGCCATAGTCTCACTGTTCTGACGGTAGAGAAGCCATAGTCTCACTGTTCTGACGGTAGAGAAGCCATAGTCTCACTGTTCTGACAGTAGAGAAGCCATAGTCTCACTGTTCTGACGGTAGAGAAGCCATAGTCTCACAGCTCTTACTGTAGAGAATCCACAGTCTCACTGCTCTTACAGTAGAGAATCCATAGTCTTACTGCTCTTACAGTTAAGAATCTGAATCTGTGATTATGATTAACACTGCATATTATGTGGACACTATATGGTGGTATTATTTGACTACTGCACATTATTTGGATTTTGCATGATGGCATTATTTTACTACTGCATATTATTTGCCTATTATTTGGCAGCATTATGCCAATACTGCATTTTATTTCTGCACTATATGGTGAAATTATTTGAATTCTACATATTTTTTTGGTAATTTAAAGTGGAATTATTTGAAATACTGCATTTTATTTTTTTTCTATATCTGGGTATAATATCTTGGAACTATATGGAGGTTTTATGTGAACTGAAGTTATGAGAAAATATAACTTTTTACTGCCACCAAGGAAAATAGAGGAGCTCCCAGGGGGATAGCTACAGGGGCTGCAGAGGTACCTGTTAAATGGCGCCATATAAAAGACCCCAACCGTTTCAGATTATGCCTCTGAGAGTTGCCATTCTGTTACACTTAGAACCACTTTTGCAGGATATTTTTGCTGCTCGAGATTTTTTTGCACATTGAAATGATCTTGTTAAACGGCTGTAAGTTTAGTAAACATCGTGTCACATGAAGATCCTGTTTTTCTCTGAAGAAAAGTCAATGATATTTAAAGTGCCAGTATAATGGGGCAGCTAATGAGGCATCACCTGACATCACAGGATCCGTCTCATTGTATATCAGTATTCTACATGAGAAGTGCAAATAAAAAGTGAAATAAGATGATGGCGTGACATAAAAGGTAGCATTTCTGAAATGTAACTTTGATAACTTTTCTGCTTTGTAATAAGTTATATACAGTAGTTCTTAAACTTGATGTGCAACATAGAAAAAATCTGTTGCTGCATGAAAACAATCATCAAGGATTCCACTTTTTTTTTTTCTTTTTTAAACCTTTATGTACTTTGCAGCTCAGCGGATCTGCTCCAAAATCCTCCTGAAAAAACACTTTGAAAAACACCTTAATAACTCGTCTCCTTAAAGGGGTTTTCCACTGTCAACAGAAATTTCTGCAGTCAATCTATGTGACTGAGATTGCCAACTAGTGACAGTGTGCAATAGATACACTGTCAGGATTCCCTTCTATCTCCAGAACGAGCGGCTGCAAATATGTGATGTGCAGAGTCATGGCTCATGAGCCAACTACATTCTCATCCGCCTCTTTCAGTAGCATTATTGAAAGAAGTGGATGACAATCTAGTCGGCACGGGATCACCCACTCGTGATGAAGATAGAGGAGTCCCGTCAGTGTGCTCATTGCACACCGTCACAATTCAACATAAATTGACTTCAGAAATTTCTACTCAGCTTGGAAAACTCCTTTAATTTTTAAGGGAAATAAACTCAGATGTTTATTTTATGTATATTTTTCTGAAAAGTTTTTGAAAACATGGTGGAAAAAAAAAAAGTTACTTTTTTTTTAAGACGATCCTAATGGAATCCACTCCCAAACTATGCACTGTCCAACCAAAAGGCTGCAACAAAACTCTTCCAAAAATCTTCAGTGTCGCTTGATAAAAAGTAAGAAAAACTCCCCCAAAAAGGAGCGTTTCCTGAATTGGTTTCTGCTTGAAAACCTTGTTTCTTTTGAACGTCTCCAAATTCTCAGAATGAACATAGTCCAAGACCACCATGATGTGCTCAAACAAGATATCATAAGAATCATAGATCTGTACTCAGCAGTTTATTAAAAAAATAATAATTCTCTATTCACCCTCCCCGGGTCCAAAGCTGAATATCCGCTGCAGCTCCTAGTGTCTGTTATTGTCTGCTGAACTGATGTCATGTTACAGCGCTGCAACCAATCAATGATTTCAGTCTCTGCCCAAGTTAAAGGCACAGTATACTCAGAGGTTCTGAACTCAGTGATTGTCTGCAGGACTAGTGACATGACGTCAGCGCTGCAGACAATAACAATAACACTGGGAGCAATTATGGAGTCTCAGTGCAGGACCAGGATAGGGTGTGTAAAGCACAGTTTATTTAAAAGAAAACTTGTAGCTGGAATTATAGAGGTATTCTGAAATCAGAAAACCACTTTAATCAATTACAAATGAGCACTGACAGCGCTGCAGCCAATCAGTGAGCTCAGGGTTTCTTATTGGCTCGTCCCATCAACTTGGACAGAGCGGCCGGGCTCAGTGAATGGCTGCAGTGCTGTTGACTGCAGACAACATCAGACACTGGGAGCAGCAGTAGAGACTTAACACTGGACCCAGGGAGGGTGAGTAGTGAACAGTTTGCTTTGTTAACATGGATTTTCCGAAACTAGAAAACCCTTTTAGATTTTTCGTTTTCTTTGTTCAACTATGAAAAATGAAAGGATGTATCAGGCGTGAAAATCCCTCCTCTGCTATAGGATTAATTTTTCAGCTGAGAATCATTGTTTTTAGTCTGTAACCATGGAGACAGATAGGTCTGTACAGGAACTGTATACACAAAACGGATATTTTAGAAACAGGTGGCTTCTTTACTTGAGATGACATGCTTTATATGTGTCTCGTAGTGAGCTGACAGATCTGTCATCAGCAGACCCTGTCCCCCAGCTGAAGTTTATTTAGAACAAAATGGTTATATTCACCCTCCCCAGGTCCAAAGCTGAATCTCCACCGCAGCTTCTGGTGTCTGTTATTGTCTGCAGAACTGATGTCACGTCAACAGCGCTGCAGCCAATCAATTACTCATTACCGATGTCAGCACTTAGGGCTGTACGGAAGAGGCCACACGCTGGCACCTGTTTGCCCAGGATTGGCTTGGTAAGAACATATTGGCTTTATTAACGAGATCCAGCCAGAAATATATTATCTGCGGTGAAATAAAGTGTGCAAACACGTAAGAAAGATAATAT
Source organism: Phyllobates terribilis (assembly GCF_046119375.1). Classification (NCBI taxonomy): domain Eukaryota; kingdom Metazoa; phylum Chordata; class Amphibia; order Anura; family Dendrobatidae; genus Phyllobates; species Phyllobates terribilis. The sequence continues at coordinate 147,575,439 of NW_027362768.1, read as the reverse complement.
GTACTTATCACAAAGACGAGGAGAACCAGCGCCAGAGGGAAGTGACTAAGAGTCAGATCCCAAGAACTCAACAGTGTCTGTCAGCTGCGTATCACCAGGTATCTGCACAAACAGAACGTCCTATGGAGGCCAAACTACAGATCCGGCTGTGCCGATCCAACCCCATAGGAAAAAAGAGGAGTGGTCCACAGCACAGCAGCTCTGCTGGACAATCGGCTTCTAATTGTGATTATAATAAGAAACCCCAATTAGAAGCCAATTGTCCGGCAGAGCTGCCCGATGTCTGGTTGTTCCTTAAGAGAAACTCTTGACAATATTTTTGGAGGTGATCATTTGTGGAACTAAAGGAATTATAACAACATCATCGTTCATGGAATACACCGATACTGGAAGTCTGATTAATATGATGTGGATTGTGCTCTAAAGATCATAGATGCAGTAGTAAAATTGTATTTCATCTAATATCTATCAATGTCTCTTTCTTATATACAGGTGCATCTCGCTAAATTAGAATATTATCAAAAAGTTAATTTATTTCAGTTCTTCAATACAAAAAGTGAAACTCATATATTATATAGAGTCATTACAAACAGAGTGATCTATTTCACGTGTTTATTTCTGTTAATGTTGATGATTATGGCTTACAGCCAATGAAAACCCAAAAGTCATTATCTCAGTAAATTGGAATAATTAACACCAAACACCTGTAAAGCTTCTTTAGCGTTTAAAAAGGTCCCTTAGTCTGTTTCAGTAGGTTCCACAATCATGGGGAAGACTGCTGACTGGACAGATGTCCAGAAGGCAGTCATTGACACTAAGTAAATGCAAAGTAAATTTTGCATTTCATTTGGAAATCAAGGTCCCAGAGTCTGGAGGAAGAGTGGAGAGGCCACAATCCAAGCTGCTGGAGGTCTAGTGTGAAGTTTCCACAATCAGTGATGGTTTGGGGAGCCATGTCATCTGCTGGTGTAGGTCCACTGTGTTTTATCAAGACCAAAGTCAGCGCAGCCGTCTACCAGGACATTTTACAGCACTTCATGCTTCCCTCTGCCAACAAGCTTTTTGGAGATGGAAATGTCATTCTCCAGCAGGACTTGGTCCCTGTCCACACGGCAAAAAGTACCAATACCTGGTTTACAAACAACAGTATCACTGTGCTTGATTGGCCAGAAAACTAGCGTGTCCTTAACCCCATAGAGGATCTATTATAGAGAATCTATGGGGTATTGTCAAGAGGAAGATGAGAGACACCAGACCCAACAATGCAGACGAGCTGAAGGCTGCTATCAAAGCAACCTGGGCTTCCATAACATCTCAGCAGTGCCACAGGCTGATCGCCTCCATGCCACGCCGCATTGATGCAGTAATTGATGCAAAAGGAGCCCCGACCAAGTATTGAGGGCATTTACTGAACAGACATTTCAGTAGGACAACATTTTGGATTTTAAAATCATTTTTCAAGCTGTTGTTATAAAGTATTCTAATTTACTGAGATAATGACTTTTGTGTTTTCATTGGCTGTAAGCCATAATCATCAACATTAACAGAAATAAACGCTTGAAATAGATGACTCTGTTTGTAATGACTCTATATAATATAGGAGATTCACTTTTTGTATTGAATGTAGCGCCGGCGTCCCTGCCCTCTGCTAGGCAGGGACGCTGTTCCCCTCACCTCTCTGCTCCGTGCCCGGCGTCCTCCTCCCGCTCTGCTGGCAGCGTGCGCTCCTTCCCGGCCACTGTGCTTAGGGCGCGCGCTCTCCCTCCCTCTTAAAGGGGCCGCGCACGCCGTCCTAAGGAGTCCCCGGCCAATGGCCGGAGGACTTCACCATATATAAGGCACCTCCTCCAAAATGGAGGTGCCCGAGCAATGTTGTTGCACTGTTCACTACTCTGCTTCAGCCCTCAGGTCCCGTTGCCAGTTACCTGCCAGATACCTGCCAGATTCCTGCCAGCTTGCTGTCTTATTCCTGCCTGATATTCTGCTACCTGCCTGCTAGCCTGAGGTCCGACGGTCTGCCTTACTACTCCTGTCAGTCTGTCTAAGGACCAGCCTGTCCGCTCACCTGGGAGCGCACATCAGCTACCTGCCTGCTAGCCTACCTGGAGGCTCTGCCGTCACGTGCTGTGACCACCTGCCTGTCCAGTGACTCCTGCCCGCTCACCTGGGAGCGCTCATCTGCTGCCTGTCTGCTAGCCTACCTGGAGGCTCTGCCGTCACGTGCTGTGACCACCCGCCTGTCCAGAGACTTCTGCCCGCTCACCTGGGAGCGCTCATCTGCCGCCTGTCTGTTGGTCTTCCTGGAGGCTCCGCCGTCACATGCTGTGACCACCCGTTTATCCAGAGACTCTCGCCTGCTCACCTGGGAGCTCACGTCTACCATCAGCCGCCACAGGTCGTACCAACCCTTTACCCAGAGACTGCCCCGGTCACTTGCCGTGACCATCTGCCCGTTCACCCAGAGACTGCCCCGGTCACTTGCCGTGACCATCTGCCCGTTCACCCAGAGACTGCCCCGGTCACTTGCCGTGACCATCTGCCCGTTCATCCAGAGACTGCCCCGGTCACTTGCCGTGACCTCCTGCCCGTTCTTCTAGAGACTGTCTCGGTCACCTGCTGTGACTGCCTGCCTGGTCGCCACCCGCTCCCTTACAAGGACCGCCCCCTTGTATAGTAGCTCAGAGGTTCCGCCTCCCAGACCCGTTACAGTTTGCTCGGGCCTACATTGAAGAACTGAAATAAATTAACTTTTTGATGATATTCTAATTTAGCGAGATGCACCTGTATGTACAAAAATTCCAGAAAACGGGGTCAGCACTCCAAAGTGAGATAATGAAAAAAATGATTTTAAATCAGCACAACGCAATTCTGAGCTAAAACATTGCATGGGTTGATTAAAATACATTATTTTCATTATATGACTTTTTGAATGCAAGAGGTTTTGGTGAAAAGTGCTGCTTTTTTCCCATTTTTCTATCGCTATCTATCAATATATCTGTCTATCTTATATCTTTCTTGTCTGTCAATCTATCTATCTATCTCTCCATCCGCTCACACTATTCCCCTCCTCACGGCTGTCTCCCCCTGTGTAAATGTATCACAGATGCTTCATAACATTTTTACTAGCTCGGGATCACATTGTGCTTATAAAAAAAAAGAGTTCAGCTCATTTGACTTTTTCACTTTTTATTGTATAACTAAAATGACTCATTGTAGCAATAAACAGAAAAGACCATTATTATCCCTGAAAACAAATCTCCACAAAGCAATCGACTCAGTTTCTGAACACAAAATGGTGAATGCATAACTCTTCACCCCCCTGTGCTCTTTTTTTCCACTGCTCTTTTTTCAGTGGACATTTTTCCACATTGGACATCGGAGGATCCTGGAGTTGATTCTAATCATTATTTATCTGTCAGTCACTTTCTTATAAGCTGTCAATCACCAGCTTTGTGAGCTGTAGAAGGATCTGATATTATTTGCTTTTCTTTTTTTCTTGCATCTTGTAAGTAGAAATGGACAAAGGTTAAATCCTAGTGCAAACATACGTAAAGTCGGGAGCGTCTACTGTACTGTCATTCTCTGGTAAAGCCGAGCCTACCATGACAGGTCAACCATATTACCAAACTTATCGATGACTTTGATGAAAGCCTTCACTATTGTGGGTGCAGAGAGTATGGACCCTATTGGGGCGCAGCAGCTCCCCCTGCCCCATATGTGGAGAGCGGATACCGGGGGTCCCTCTGATGGGAACATGGCGGTCTGAGGATGCAGCAGCGTCTTATTTATTGATTCTCCTATGGACAGATCATGAGTGCACACAGCTGATGCATTCACCTACACGTCCAGCAATCATCTAATCAGTATTGATTTCGGATGTCAGCAGTTGTGGGGGCAGCCGGAAAAAAGGCAGAGAATTGATGCACTTACAAGAGGTGGCTGAGAGTTACGAGTAAGTGACAAATTCAGCTCTGCTACATCAGTCTTATGGAAAACCACAGAATACTTTCTAACATCACAATGACTTATGTGAAATGATAACTCATTTATGCTGCTATTACCAGACCCAGCGGATCCACATGTGCAGCATATAATACACGGCAGTGACATCAGCACAGGGATGTATAATAGGGCCGCACCATGAAATGCATCTGTGACATTTCAGGGCAAGAATTTTACTTTTTCCTTTTAAAACATGGTACTTGCTCCACTATAGCGAGACTTCTCTGTAACACCTTCCTACCATTATGTGCACTAATTGAATCTGTTAGCAGGTATTTGCTACTCCGTATAGAGCAGTATTATATAGGTGCAGAGTCCCTGATTCCAGCGATGTGTCACTTACTGCAGTTTTGATAAAATCACAGTTTTCTCGGCTGCAGATCTAGCAGTTCTCTGAATGCCGAGCTCTGTATAACCCCGCCCACTCCACTGATTGGCAGCTTTCTGTTTACACTTTGCAAAGGCAGAGAGCAGCCAATCAGTGTTGGGGGCGGAGTTATACAGTGCTCATGAATATGGAGGACTACCTGGCAGCAGGTTTACTAGTCTTCTAGTGATAATCTCCGGCTGATAAAACTGTGATTTTATCAAAACTACAGCAAGCAGCCCAGTAAGTGACACATCGCTGGAATCAGGGTCTCTACATTATACTGCTCTCAGAATAGATGGCAAAATCCTGATGAGAGATTCCCTTTAACTCTCAGAACGTAGGATCTATGTATGTATGCTAAGTATATGTGCAAGCTATGTGTATATCTCCAGAGACAAGTACATGCAAATCTTACAACCCCTGCTATACAGCCAGGGCCGCTGTCCCCGGGGTCACATTTTATCAGTGCACATGTATAACTGGATTATTTTAAAGAAGTTATCTCTTTAAAAAAAAAAGAGTTAATGGAGAGGTTTCTAATCCTATTAAAGTGTAAAAAGACTACAAAATGCATCGGGGGAACTTTGCACGCCCATGCATTTTTAGGACAAACCATAGATTTAACTGAAAACGATGTAATCCTTTATTCCACCTGTGGGGGCACTGTAGGGAGAATAAATACTTACTTCCAAGTTCTCCAACAGATCACAGCTGATCACGGAGAATATAATGTATCAAAAGTGAGACCTAGCACTTTGACAACTTTTTTAAGTCCTGTCTAAAATTCATCATATGAATTTTTTATGCATTTAATGTAACATTTACTTGTTCGGCTGCGAAAAAAAATATCCCGAAACCATCAAATGATTCAAATGTGATTTAAATTGCAGTACAATTCTTATTATAGCCGCTGCGAGCTCTCGTCACCACAGCCAATTTCCTCTCGCTGCTGACAGCACCCGATGACCCTACAGCTCCTTTCATCATTATCTGTACTTATGTGCCATATTACTCCTAAGTGTGCGCCCACATACGCCCACCGCCACGAGAGCACAGCTCAGGAACTGTTACCAGGACAGCGCCATGCATATGTTATTAACGAGACCGAGATAAAGGACATTGTAGTTTATGCAATGCACTCAATCTTGGCCAGTTGAAGTTGGATTATTGCATTGCTGGGGTATAAAAAGCAGAGAAAAAAAGGAGAAGTTATAGTTAATGATTGTATGAAGACTCTAGAACTCTTAAAGGAACTCAAATCTAAGAAACAAATTGAACAACTCTTATTCTGGAGGACCCAACACATCCATAGATTTGAATGAGAACGGTGTAATACTTCAGTTCTCCTGTGGGAGTGCTGTAGGAGAAGTAAACACCTACTGCTGGCTCTTCTACAGATTACAATTGATCGCTGGAGGATCTGAAACAGGACACTCTATTGGGAAATCCTTGAAGCAAAAAAGAATTAAGGAGAACCGTATCCAACAACTTTTATACTTCTTTAAGAGCACTCGGACAACCTCTGCCCTGCAGATGTAGGAAAATACTTTTTATAATTGTTGTGATGCTAATCAGCACTGACCTTGGGCATCTCCTGGCAATATTTGGTGTCTCCTCAGTGCAAATAGTCTCTGCCTCTCCTTAATTGAGGTGGATGATATTTTTTACGTCATCCAGAAACCACTGGTGGGCACAGACAGAAGAGACCCCTGTGCAAGAACTATATATGGGCCCTTTGCAGTCCAATATCTCACTATAATGCACAATTCCACCGGTTTTTGAGGTGGTAGTGGCCCCCTTAACTCTTGGGGCCCCGTGCGGCTGCAGAAGTTGCACCAATGACATGTCTGTTCTTGATTGAACAGGCTGTGTGAATGATGTCAATCAATACAGGAGAGGCGGCTACTGCAGGCACCGAGGAGGTGCTGAGCACGGTCCGGAGACGCCCATCGGACTCCTCGGTGCCAATTAGCACAGGACAATTATAATATGCATTTTCGTAGGTATGTGCCGCTGCTGGAGTCTTATAAATGGGTTGCTTGCTATAAAAGAGGTATAAAAGTTGGTGGAAATAGTTTATAAAGTGAAAACCTGATGAAAGGTTTCCTCTAAAAAAAAAGGAGAGAATCCAATTAAGTTGCTAATTTTGCAAAGATTTAGCCCCAAATATATAAAAAAAAAATCAGATATATATGCATTGGGAACAATCATTGGTAAATCACCAGACTGATTTATTATGATGCAACATTGTTTCCAATCCTGTAAATATTTATACAACTGAGTATTTACATTGTCCAAAATGTACATTTCTTAGATCATTCTTAGACCTTCTCCAAAGACTGGAGACGACAGAAACCCAAATTTGACAACTGTGTACGGTGTTCATCGGACACACGGATTATTAGAGCAAACACTTTCATTCCTATCTATAGTGTTTAGACTTCAGAGCTTGCAATCTACTTTAGTCTACAGTAAAAGCAGTAAACTCAACAGGACTACGTATATCAATATGGCCCATAGAGCTTGCAATCCACTGTACTTAATGCATTACAGTACTACGTATATCTATATGGCAGCCTTGTGGACCACAGAGCTTACAATCTACTTAATGCATTACAGTACTACGTATATCTATATGGCAGCCTTGTGGACCACAGAGCTTGCAATCTACTCATCCAGCGCACATTGGTCATAGACATAAAACACTAAGGCTGCGTGCCCACGTTGCGGATTACAAGCGTTTTTGATTCGGAATTTCCGCAGCGGAAACGCTAGGTAATCCGCACCCCATGGTCCCCAATGGGATTCCGCAAGTTCTATGCACATGCTGCGGATTTTTCCGCAGCGTTTATGCTGCGTTCAAAAATCCACAGCATGTCAATTAATTTTGTGTTTCCGCAAGCGGAATTGCCTTTGTCCAATGCATAAAAAACGCAAGGCAATTCCGCGCGAGAAAAACGCGCGATAAACGCGTGCGAAATTCCGCATGCGTTTTTCCGGGAGAGGACTTGCAGAAATGAAGCAGAAATTTTCTGCTTCATTTCTGCAACATGGGCACATAGCCTTAGGGGTTTGCGGTAACACATCCACATCCTAATTACCAGCTTTCCTCCTAGATACATTTGGATCCACAGAAACTTGCTCAGGGATATAGCGCAGCTTTTATTACGCAATGCAATAAATTAATAACTACGAAGACATTACGGATCGCTACAGGGAATTAGTAAGGGTTAACACCTTGTGTGCTGGAGGGTGCACAGCTGTGCTTTCTTGCCCAGGCCCTGAGGAGGCTGAAAGTGCAGTCAGTATATATGGAGTGTACTCACCCTCCACCTGTATCTCTGGACATGCTGCTGGCCTGGCACTGAGAACAATCTCTCTAGGGGAGTGCAGAGGATAGACACATACACAGCTGCGAGGACTGAGTGACTGTCACACACAAGGGCTTGGGCAGGGCTAGCTCTGCCCTCTCACAGCTCTCTGATTGGGAGCTACCTTGACATACAGCCTGCTGCCTGCCTTGTAGACGTCAGCTGTGTGCCACTCACATCCTTACACATAGATTGCAAGCTCATTTGGTGACCGACTCTTCACATGATTCCCATTGCAAGTACAAGAGGATCTGAAGAAACTAGATCAGTTACAAAAGTGCAATTGAATATCAGAGTACCAGCAAGGCAGCTGCTGCAGAAACTCTTTAGATCGCTGCTTTTCTGCAGAGGTTCTTCTGTAGCCATAGTAGCCAATTACAAAATAAAATTAAATGTGATTTTTTTTTTTTGTTAATTCAGCTCATTTTTATGAATTGGCAGTTACGCATGATAAAGATATTTCTTGCGTTTTTTTTCACGCCATGATATCACATCAGCAAACAGCCCTATAATAACTAAACTGAAATTACAAAAAATTTTGCTACGTTTAATTCCATATAACTTTTATTGTGATATTTAGTAAAATTAAAGGGGCAGTTCACTTTTAGATATTCATAGGTTGTGCTCTTTCTTTGGAGCTCCGATGCCCCGTTCTTCTGCTTTTGTATGGTTGCCAATATGCTTCTCTGGCTGGGACCTCTGGTGTTGTTGCCCTATGATGTCCAGTTTCTTAAAGGGCCAGCACATGCCCTGGTCCTTCTTCCTGAACTAATGCCCACCAAAAGGACCCAGGATACTTAAGCAATGCTGATCTAATGTGCCTTATCTGCATTAAGGCTCACTTGGTGAGGTGGATCCACTAAGCTGCCAGATGACGCAGTGGACTTGCCGGATGGCTTGTGCAACATTGAGGATCAGGACAACAGAGTAAGCTGGATGGCAGGCAAAAAAGTGGAACAGGGAGCACCAGGAAACACAGAGCCAGGGGTGTAGGCAAATACAGGAACCGAAGATGCATAGTCAGTCCAGGAATTGCAGCAGCATTTGAAATGTGAACTAGTCCAGGGAATATTTCATTATGCTCACAGCAGATGAAGGGTTAACTAGCAAAAAAAAAAATCTCTGCTGGCAGCAGAGACAAAGAGTCAAACTAGTTTATAGAGAAGGTACACGGCTGATACTGGAGGTTTCAGAGAGTTTGAAGTGTTTACAAGTCCAGGTAACAGTTCATTATCCTTACAGCAGATGAAGGGTTAATCGGCAGGGTAGAGATGCAGGTTGCAGAAAGCACAGGAGTTTGCAGAGATGATTGCAGCTGAGAGAACTGGATGGTGACATGCTATACAAAATACAAGGTGGCTAAACACAAAGTTTATTTAATACCCAGACACAAATGAGTGTCTAAGTTAGCCTTAAAAGTCCTTGGGGCTATGGCATCATTTAACTTGTGAAACCCAATGTGGAGCACAGCAAAAAGAATCAGCCATGGGGTAAGAAAGCAGAGCACAACTATGGAGCTGAGACAGGTACGGAACAGTCTGAGCAATAAGGCTCTATTTTCTGTCAATGCAAAAGTATTCTTGGTGTTCTTCAGTGGTGTTTTCCAGTTTCTGACCTGACCTTGATTCTTGTCTGCCACCTACCCTGACCTCGACTTCCCTGACTACCACTTTCCCAGATCCTGTCTTCATTTCACATCTCTGATTCCACTAAATGTCAGCTATTGCTAATACTGACTACTAAGATTGTGTCCTGGGAAGTCTAGTTCCTTGTACATAAAGGGTGAATTTAAGGGGGTCCCAGGGTTTCTGACTTCTCAACTTAATCCTAAACAAGTCAGTTTCAACTCAAGGGCTTCCGGGTAAGTCTCCTGTCAAAGACTATGCTTTCTGGCTATGGCATTTGTGACAAGCAGAAAGCAAAAGGGGCGTCATGAATGTTGCTTTGGACTCATATTTACCCCAATGGGCAACATGAACTTTATTGTACAATGACCCCACAATGCCAATAAGAATAGAGCAGAGGTCTACTGACACATGAAGAGGAAGAGAGAGGGGACCTTGTAGGAACAGAGCTTAATTTGTGACTCATGACACAAGCTTGTTTGCAAAGTTAATTACAAACCTGAGGGAATATTTCAATGGAAACCCATTAAGCGCCTGTAATCTGTATTCACTGACCAGGAAACGCTGCTGCCCAGATAAATAGGGGATCTGTGAGGTTGCAGGAGATTTTCCCTTATGCATGTGCACTCATTATTACACACGTATTAGACATGCATGTCTGCAAATTAAGCCCCTAGAGCCTTTTTTTTTTCTTGTTCTCTACATTTTGTCAGAGCTGAAGACCATATTACAGTGATGGACATTTAGAACTGTCGAGGGCTATTAACGCTAAAAATACCAAATCAGCAGCAGAAAAAGCCCCGCTCCGCAGAAAATTCATTCATCCATTGTGATCCTGTTTGTTATTGTTAGACGTAAAACTCGTATTTTTTCTAATACTGGAGCAATCTACATAGAAGATGAGTATTAATGTTAGTATGTACAGTATATGGAAAAAGTATGTACCCCCTCCACATTACACTCCAGGAGCCTCTCTGACCGCCCATCCTACATCCATAGACATTAATATGGAGTCGCCCCTCTGCAGATATCACAGCTCCCGCTCTTATGGGAAGGTTTTCTACAAGATTTTGGAGGCGTCCGGATGAAGCTTCATCCAGAAGAGGATTTGTGAGGTCAGACCCTGATGTTGGGGAGAGGCCGGGATCACAAACTCCATTATAAGTGTTGGATGAGGCTGAAGTCAGGGCTCTGTGCGGCCGCTCATATTCTCTCCTCCATGTCTGTATGGAGTTTCTGCACTGGGCACAGTCATGGGGAACAGATAAGTGTCTTCCCCAAACTGTTCTCACAAAGATGGAAGCTACAATTGTCCAAAATGTCTTGTGCTGAAGCATTAAGACTTCGCTGGAAATAAGGGACTGAGGCCGACCCCTGAGGAACAAGCCCATAGTATTATGCTTTCTCCACCACACTGTACAGGGGCACAATGCAGTCAGGGGGGGACATCATCCTGGAATCACCAAACCCAGACTCCTCCATCAGATGACAGATAGAGAAGCGTGATCCGTCACTGCACAGAACACGTCTCCTCCAGAGTCCAGTGATGGCGGCTTTACACCACTCCATCCGACGCTCCGCATTGTGCTTGGTGATGTATGGCTGCATGCAACTGCTCGACCATGAAGCTCCCGGTGGGGGCGCTTTGTTTTTGCTGATGTTATACCAGGAGAGGAGGTCTGGACTTTGCAATTATGGAGTCATCAGAGCGGTGGTGACTTTTCTACCCTCTGCTCCTCAGCACTCGGCCCCCCGCTCTGTAACGTTACGGGGTCTCCACTTCATGGCTGAGTTGCTGCGGTTCCTTACACTTCTTAGTAATATCACTCACAGGTGATGGGGGAAGATTTAGGAGGAAGAAATGTCATGAATGGACTTGTTACCCTGGTGGCTCCTATTACAGGACCGCGCTGGTATCAGTGAGCTGTTATACACCGGGGGAGAGGGGCCGGATGTTATATACTAGGGGCAATGGGATCAAAATTAAATGATTAAGACGTGTCCTAATACTAGTGACAATATAGTGTGCACTTATAAAGGTATTATAGGGAGGCCTATAGCCTGGAGCTTATCCCGGTCAGTACTGAACGCACTTGTGCCTTCTCTGGTAGCAGAGCCGCAGTACTACACACAACCTATGGCCGGGGACGGTGCTGTTTTTGGAAGATGGCAGCCATGTTTTTGTAATCTTAAAAATTCCTTTTAAGAAAAACTCCTCTTGAAACCAATGAACATCCCTCTATGTTAGATTATTTGGTGGGAACCATAACTCCTATTTATTTCAGGGACAATATAAGACCACTGCTAGGTTTAATGGCCCTTTCCTTTTACACTGTTAGCAGGGGTCCCACCAACCCCTTAAAAAAAGGAAAGCAATAGCGCCATCACGTGACCGATACTTGAATACAGTTTCTTTATTCTGCAAAATCTTCTCCATATATTGCAGTATAAAAATCCCCCCCAACTGGTTGGGGGACCACCACTTTTTCCTGAGTTTATTAAACTTCAATTTAGAGGTTGTTACTGTATGCAAGCTTATATTTAGCCGGGCATGCTGAAACTTGTAGTGCACAAGACACAAGCATTGTACACCTGTGACATAAATGGCCCATGTTGTATAGAGTCTCGCTGTTCTGTGTACTTGCCACACACACCTTAGGGAAGGGATCTGGGTGGAGTGACACTTTGGCCTGGATAGCAGCATGTTCCCTGCCTGTGTATAGTGTTACCCTATCTTAACCTCCCATATATGACGTGAGTCATCACCCAGCAGTTGATAAATGGGGAAATGGCCGTATAGACTGGGTAAGTGCCGCTGTGAGAATCCCTATAGGTTACAGTGCCCTGCATGCTGGCCGTGCCGTCAAACAGGAATTCCTTGCTGAGTGTTTTCCTATGAGAACGTCACACAAATGCAGTTGCGTCGTTGTCCTTATTTTCAGGGACTTAGTCCCTTTTCCTTGTCTTTCTTTGCACACAATCATATAGGGAGAATCCAGCAGTTTTTCGGATGAAAAAAATGTGCAAAACATTGATTGTAATTTCACATCAAACAAGATCTTCCCAGTACTGGAAAAAATATATGAGCTTCCTACGCGCTTTGGACTAAGTCATAGTTCTTACTCATGGATCACTCAAGCAGGTATCATCCTTCATCCTTCCCTTTGAAGGATCGTACCTTTTGGCTTTGACAAAGAATGTTGAAGTAAATTCGAAACGCGTCGCTTTCTGCTTATCAGCCTGGGATGTCATTTTTATTTTTTTGTATAGAATAAAGTAATCATTTTTTACCAGAAGCAGGAATTCATCCTATGTGTTTTATTTTTGTTTGCTACATGAAAAGTCGGATCGTGTTTTCCGTGCATACTGGATCAATATCAATGGTGAGCTGACAAACCTTTTTTTTTCTTCTTTTTGAGTGATCCATGAGTAAGGACTATGATTTAGCTCGAAACGCGTAGGAAGCTCATATATATTTTTTCCTGTACTGGAAATGCCTTTTTTAATCTGAAATTACAATAAAGTTTTTGCTCATTTTTTTTTATTTAAAAAATGCTGGATTCTCCCAATATTTTACTTTGTCTGCTACCACCGGGCAGGAGTGTTTTTTTTAATCCGGGCCGAGGATCGTACTTTGGTTGCTAATAAAATGATGGTTTCTTTGATGCCAAGTGTGATTTCTTGGGGTATGTGCACACAGTGACTATTAGTCTTGGACGAATTTTTCAAGCAGAAGACGCGTCAGAAAACTCTTGAGCTTTTTCCCCCTCGAATTGTGTTTTGTGTCGCTTTTTCAGTCTTTCCTTGAGCATTTTTTCTAATGGTTTTGGCCTCTGGTATTTTTTTTTTTGGAGGGTTCTCTGTTTGCAAAAACTATGGCAAATGCTCCATAAGATGTCCTGGTATCTTTTGATTTTTCCCATTGGCTGATATAAAGTGCAGAGCTCCTTCATTTATAACTTGTCCTCTTGGTTGCAGACCGTGTTATACTCTGGCGTGGGTCAGTAATGGCCCAACACGGCACATTGCAGTAGGTCAGTATCAGCCCAGGTGCCGGAGCGAGCACCGGATGGGATCACCTACTACCAATACTCCTAAACTTCCAGAATATGAAACCCCCCATTGTGCCCATTATGTGTGATGTCATGTATTATCTGCATTAATAAAATTCGTTGCTCCTTATTTCTTGACAATTTACCATCGCCCATCATATTCCAGGGATGGGACTAACGATGGAGACTCTTTCTAATCTGCAACAACGTAGAAGGAAGTTCATAAATGCCGCCTATAAAACCGTATTTGCTTTAATGGTATCGATCGTCGTCTCTTATCAGGAGTAACGACTCGTGTGATAATTCTATTTCATTGCTGCGTCTGTTCTCCAGTGCAGGAATGTGTACTGCTGCCTATAATGCAGAAACGAGAAGAACTCCATTATTGTTCTAGCAGCCGCTCCTCGCCTCCGGCTCAATCTAATGGTTACAATTGATTTTACATATCCTTTTCTTGTTTCTCGCTTTCTTGTAATCTTTGTAAATTCAAAGTGTTATTTTCTCTTTTTATTGCATTTTTTCAACTGGTTGTTTAATTTAACCATCGCTGCTCCAGGACTGGGTGCAAGAGTTCGGCTAGGGCTACACCGGTTGTGCCAGGGACGGACATATCATTGGTACCACACAGGGGCCCAAGAGTTAAAGGGGCCCATTTTTACTTCCAAAGCAGGTGCAATTTTGCTTTTTTTGGAGATCTTGGGCTGCAAAGGGCCCATATATTGTTCTTGCACAGGGGCCCTTTTCTGTCTGTGTCCGCCTGTGGTTGTGCATCGGCAAACAGCAGAACCAAACACATCAATGTGACTTATGGAAGAGTGATACATTTCATGCTGCCACATGCACGTTGCATGCAACAACCTCCAAAGTCTATGCGACTTGCAAACAAAAAAAAATGAACCGTTTTGGATTTTTAACAACAGTTGCATTAACCATAGGTCGTAACACAACTGCACCAGTAATTCTTAGATGCGATGTAACTATGCAACACTTTGATTTTCATGTCGGCCAACACATGGTGTGGTGTAGACTTGGTCTGATCCGGAGAAACACTTTTTTTATTAGAAGCAGCTCCCAGCAATAAGCTGGTTAGGGTAGCTTACCTTCCTCCGCTCCCACAATGTGTGGCGTCCTCCTTTGTAGCCAACAGCTGACATCAGTGTGCCAACACCAGCAGCACATGATGTGACTGCCACACTCCGCCAGTTGAAGTAGGCGCTGGCGTCGTCAGTCTCCCATCCTGCACGGGCCCTTACATGACATACAGCGGGCTCAGGAGCTGAGCCTGCTGCACACAGAGCAGGCGATGGCGGTGTTATACCACCAGCACCTGTCTCTAACAGCAGCGATCAGAGTTAGCTTTAATCATTGGTGTTTAACCCTCTAAATGCCACTGATTATGGCATTTATGTCACGCCATCCCGGTGGTGCCCATCAGCCTCCCATGTGACAAGCTAAAGACCTGCTGAAGACCCCTTGTCGCCACCATGTTGGAATTTCTGCGAGGAAAAAAAAGCATAATCAGTATTGTCACGTCCATAAAAGTGCAAACTGTGAAAATGTATTTATTCCATTATGTAAACATTGTAAAGAACAGAGATTTTAAACGTCAAGATTGCCATTTTGTAGTTGTGACACCCCAGGGGTCTGGTTGCCACAGTAATAGAGATATTATGTCTGAGAGCAAGTGGGAGGTTTCTCTGGTCAGGAGCCCTAAGCATGCAACACTGCCCACCCAGACCTGGGAGGGGAGGAATCTGCCCTTATAAACTGGGTCTGGGGCGGGATTAGGTGAGACAGAGACAGAGCCTGCAGAACAAGCAAAGCAGTCAGAGCCTGGAGAGGGAAAGTGACAACAGGAGCTCTGTAGGAGCAGAGGCAGAAGGCCAGGGGCTGTGAGCAGAGATATAGCTCGCCCTGGCTGAAGTTACTAAAACCGGACACAGGAGTCCGAGGCTGTGGGGACTGATATATACCTGACGCGCCCCCTGGGCCATATTCTTTAGGGGAATACCCGGAGCCGGATCAGATGGGGGTTGTAGTCTCCGAGTGGCTGTGACCCGGTCCGTGCCCAGGGTGTCAAGCTCAGAGTATGTGGCAGTCCTACAGATGTTACAAAGTTCGTTATGTCGACTACGCCACCCGTTGGATTGCGGTCACTACGGCCGCCGCTGCAGCAGGGTCCGCTGAGGCTGATGGTGTTGGTGCAGCTTTAGATAGTATAACCCCCAACGGGAGGGGTATGGCCTCAGGGGGTCAGGTGCAGAGGATGGGGGTTGTGGTGGTGCAGCGTAGATGATAATTAAAGACAGAGTCGGGTTGTGCAGTTCAGGGTGTTTACTTACTGCAGATATTCCGGTCACTCCGGCCTTCAGTGACCACCCGAGCCGTGCTGCGTCCACCAGGTCCCGGATTCAGCCAACCCCCAAGCAAGTCCGGAGCGTGTCCCTGAGCCCTCCTTCTTGTCCTTTCTTCTGGCCGTCCCCACCAGGGATCCACCTAGGTCCAGCTCCCTCGGGCCTTCTGTTGGGAGACCCTTGGCCTTGGGTTCCCTGACCCTACACGTGGTTTGCCTTCAGGGTGGATGTGGTGGGTGGCCGTGGCAGATCCTGCCCACGGCCTCCGGTCTCTGGCTGAGGTATGCTTTAGCCCCCACCAGTTTGGGATCCGGTACCCTTTTGCCAACTCTTCACCCTGGGGTTGTACTTGGGTTCTCAGAGTTCCTTCTGTCTCCCCCTCTGGGTCTTTCTTTCTTTCTCCTCTCTCTCTCTCTGGGCCTGGGGCTTCTCTGCTCTTCTGCTCTCTTCCTCTGACTTCTCTGCAAAGACTGGCTGACTGATCCTGATCTTAGATGGTGCCCACCTTTTATACTCCCTCTATGTGTGAGCTCAGGTGACCAGCACCCAATGAGCTCCTATCTTTACCCAGGCTGCTCCCCCTATCTGCCCCTACACTACTGGGATGTACCACCCCCCTCCCACTCCAGCCAGGAACAGACTCGGTTGTACCTGCACATTTCTAAGTGGGAGTACCGTTGGTCTGTTCCTCGGAAATGGGATGTGTGTAGTGCATGCAGCTTTCTGAGCTCAGATCCACACTCCATCCTTACCCGGGAGTGGAATACCACACCTCTGGGTTGAGGTGCAATACCCCTGTAGCAGCCGAATCCTCAGGGTGCTACATACCCAGCAGCAGAAACCAGCCGGCAGGGGATTCCAGGTCCTCTGGCCATAGAAGCCCGGAGGCTCAGTCACAAAGAAGGGACCAGCGCCGCCATCCAGGAGCGGAGGCTAACAGAAGGCCCCAAGTCACCAGCCATACGGGTGAGCACCACACGGTATACTCAGGGACGTGGGCTACTTGTAACCGCTGACAGCAAGGTAGCCAGGAAGAGTGCAGATAAACGGGGAGGCCTACAACTCCACCTGGCCAGGGGAACTCCTGCATGCTCACAGACTGACCAGGCCCCTTATACTAGCCAGTACTCCCAGGAGGGTCTGCCTTGTACCATCAGTAAAGACCCTGAACTGCACCTCACGTCTCTGTGATTCCTTGCCGCACCAGCACCATTAGCACTGGGACCCTCACACCATCACTCCCATCATCTCTCACATTAGCTGCCCTGAGGCAATACTTCTCCCGTGGGGAGTTATCCCATACTCGGCTGCGCAAACAACATCAGCCTCAGCGGTCGGCAGCGCAGCGGCGGTCCCCACTGACCGCAATCCACGGGTGGCGTAGTCGGACATTTGCTATACATTAAGACTGCCACTGGTTTGACCACCCTGGGCACGGACCGGGTCACCACCACACGGAGACTACAACCCCCAGCATTCTACAACAGGCCCGGTTCCGGGTTCCCCTGCACAACACAGGCCCAGTGGGCGCGTCAACTTTGGCGTAGTTGGCAGGATCTCGTGCCCGCAACCACCGGGTACTGCGTGCCTGAAAAAGAGACTTTTATACTTAGCTGTGGTGAAGTTTCCCGCCGTCCGGAGCCGATTCCCGCCATCAGACGCCATCTTGGACCGTTTCCAGCCGTCTTCTGCCTTCTTCCCGTCATCCGCAGCTGCTTCCCGCCTTCGGACGCCATCTTCGGGACGCCGCACGGGAAGAAGAGGGGCGTGGACGCCGAAAGCGCGTGAGATCCGAAGCTCCGCCCCACGCTCTGACGCTGCGCAAGGTCCCGGAATGGAGGAAGAGCGACGCTGACGTCATCGGAGCGCGACGTCAGGTCCTCAACCCCGACGATCGACTGCGGAGCCGCGGCCTATGGAAGAAGAGCATCGCAAGGTAGGCCACGGTCCACTAGGGGGGAGGAGGATGCCGGATACCGAGGGGAGCTCCACTGCCACAGCCACCGCCAGCGCAACCGCTGCAACAGTCATGCCATTCACCATGCCCTATATCCCGGGGGCAACCTGGCTACCCCAGTACTCAGGGGAGTCACATACTCTAAATGACTTTAGAGAAAGACTGGATAGCCTCTTACAGGTGTACCCCCTCACAGAAGAGCAAAAAGTAAGCATCCTGGTGGCCCAATTAATCGGGGCAGCCCAAAGGGAGGTAAAGTCCTGGCCACCTGGGAGGAAGAGGACTGTCAGAGAAATACTAGCCCGGCTGAAAGACACATTTGATACCCGCACCTCAGCCGAAATAAAGCTCAGATTTTACGGGTGTAAACAGCGGGCACATGAGAGTATAAGAGACTATGCTCTAAACCTACAAGAGGCCCTGAGAGCCATTAAGCAGGCAGACCCTGACAGCGTGGGAAATGAAGATAAGCTGTTGACTAAACAATTTATTGAGGGTCTACTGTGCAATGCCCACCGAACCCAGTTGCGGGCAATGGCCTTACAGGACCCTGACCTGGACTTTGTACAGTTCAAGGACAGAGCCATCCGGGTGCTCCGAGAACCGGCACCAGGTGGCGCTGTGACCCACAGGCGCCCTGCTATCACTTACCACCAGGAGACGGCGCCCTTGTCTGCAGGGCCTGTGGGAGCTGATGCGCAGGCTTTGAACAATAACCCGGCTACAGACCTGCACCATCAGGTCCAAGAGCTGACTAAGAGCGTTGCCGCGCTAACCAGAACTGTGCAGTCTTTACAGGTCTCTTCTCCAGGAAAGATCCAGCTGGCATCCGGACCGGAGGACGTTCCGTGGCACCGACTGAGGAGGACCCCACCGGCCAGAGGAAGACCCAGTGACAGATACAACGAGGACGGACGACCCATCTGCCGCCGCTGCAATCAACCCGGACATGTGGCAAGGTACTGTCATTTAAACGGGCACAACCTGGGGTAGAGGGCCAACCCCCAGGCGTAAGACCATCAGGCCCATCAAACTGGCGTGATAAATACGTAGGGGGACGTCCAATCTTGCCTGTGGTACTGGATGGCATTCCTATCAGTGCCCTACTAGACACTGGGTCACAGGTGACCACCATCCCGTACGTGCTCTTTAAACAGTACTGGAATGACTCGGACATAACCCGCTACCCAGATGACGACCTGAGTATCATCGCCAGCAATGGTCAGCCCGTGCCGCAGGTGGGATTCAAAGAGGTGACCATTAAGATCGGTAAAGTCGAACTGGCGGCACAAGCACTGATTATAGTGGACATAGACCGTCATGAGAGTCACCCTAGAATAACCTTGGGAACTAATGTGATTGAAAATTGTCTTGCAGAGGTGATTCTCATTTTGCAACAGGTTGCCAAGAACCAGTTCCAGCCAGCAGCGTGTGCTCCAAAAAGAGATCCGGGCACTGATGAAACGGCAACAGGTGGAACTATCTGGTGGTGAGATAGGTAGCGTGAGAATGTGTGACCAGTTCCCTATTGCCATGCCCCCAAAAAGTGAGATGATGATTTGGTGCCGGGCAGCTATTGGTCTAAGAGGTAGAGACTACCAAGCAATGGTAGAACCCGTCTACTCAGACAGTAGGCCCACCATTTTGACAGCACGGGGGGTGGTCGATGTACGCCATGGGAGGGTGCCCATTCGCATCATAAATATCGGGGAGAGAGAAGTACACCTGCCCCGGTATGCCACGCTAGCCAAATTGTTCACCATCAACCAGAACTCTGTACAGGCCGTGGAACCCTTGCCTCCATCTCAACCAGAGGAAGGTAACGGCTCTAAGAAACCAATGGAGGACTGGTGTCAGCAACTGCATTTGGGTACTGACTCCACTCCCTCACACCAGAAACAGGGAGTCTATCGGGTGGTTCGAGAGTACGAGAGAGTGTTTAGTAAACACCCGCTAGACTTCGGGCGAGTAAAGGGGGTAGAACATCACATCCCCACGGGAGACCATCCTCCCATAAAGGAGAGATACCGACCCGTACCCCCAGCACACTACCAACACGCCAAGGGGATGCTTAGAGACATGAAGGAGGCTGGGGTAATCAGGGACAGCTGTAGCCCCTGGGCAGCTCCACCAGTCTTAGTGAAAAGGAAAGACAACACCATGAGAATGTGTGTAGACTACAGGAAGGTCAACCGTATCACACACAAAGATGCGTACCCGTTACCAAGGATAGAAGAGTCCTTAGCTGCATTAAAATCTGCTAACTTCTTCTCTACTTTGGATCTCACTAGCGGGTACTGGCAGGTTTCTGTAGCAGAGGCGGACCGGGAGAAGACCGCATTCACCACCCCGATGGGTCTCAGCGAATTTAACTGTATGCCGTTCGGGCTCTGCAACGCACCAGGGACCTTCCAACGGTTGATGGAATGCTGTCTGGTACACCGGAACTTCGAGACGGTCCTGTTATATCTGGACGATGCCATCGTCTATTCCAAGACCTACGAGGACCACCTGAAACACCTGGCAGAAGTGTTCGAAGCTCTGGCAAACTACGGCCTAAAGGTGAAACCCTCCAAGTGTCACCTCCTGAAACCAAAGGTGCAGTACCTGGGACACGTGGTGAGTGCTGACGGAGTGGCTCCCGACCCTGATAAGATCACCGTGATTAAGGACTGGCCAAGACCCTCCAGCATAAAGGAAGTGCGGCAGTTCCTCGGGTTGGTAGGCTACTACCGAAGATTCATTCCCGGTTTCACCAAAATGGCAGCCCCTATGCAGGACCTCCTGATAGGTCAATCTCGGAAAGCCAAAAAACAGAAGTCGCCCTTTAGGTGGGAAAAGCTGTAAGAGGAGACCTTCTGCCAGCTGAAGATGGCCCTCACGGGGGATGAAATCCTGGCATATCCAGACTACAGCCAGCCCTTTATCCTCCACACGGACGCAAGCAACATCGGGCTAGGAGCCGTACTGTCCCAGATCCAGCAAGGGAAAGAACGGGTAATCGCTTACGCCAGCCGAAAGCTACGGCCCACGGAGAGGAACCCTGAGAATTATAGCTCATTCAAGCTGGAGTTCCTGGCAGTAGTGTGGGCAGTGACCGAACGTTTCAAGCATTACCTTGCCTCCTCCAAATTCACCGTGTACACGGATAACAACCCGTTGACACACCTGGACACTGCAAGGCTCGGTGCCCTGGAACAGAGATGGATGGCCCGCCTGTCCAACTTTGAATTCACCATCAAATACCGGGCAGGACGCTCAAATGCCAACGCGGATGCCCTGTCTAGAATGCCGAACTTACCGGACGTAGGGGAAGATCCAGAAGAAGTTGAGCTCCCTGCGTTCCACCGTCATGGGATTACCCTGTATTCCCACCGTGTGAAGGACAGGCGCTCCGTGACGTTCAATCCCTTGCCCCACTACAACTGGGCGGAGACGCAAGACAGTGATCCCGCAGTCCATTTGGTGAAGGAAATGATGACCCAGGCCGATGCCCGTCTTGACCCAGATGCTCCGGAGGAGACCAAGCAACTGTGGAAGGAGAAAAGTAAGCTGTTCCTCTACAGGGAGAAGCTGTGCCGGAGAATGGTTAACTCTCGAACACATGAGTTGACCTGGCAGGTAGTGGTCCCAAGACGAGACGCGGCTATGGTTCTGGAGGCATACCACAACGGAGCAGGGCATTTCGGATGGAAGAAGCTGGAGTTCTTGTTGCGTGAACGGTTCTACTGGGTAGGCATGAGAGGAGCCATCGAGAGGTGGTGCAGAGACTGTGGCCCGTGCCACCTGAGAAGAAAAGACCGAGCCAGCCAGAAGACTCCCCTGCAGCCCATCATCACCAGACAGCCACTGGAACTGGTAGCCCTGGACCATGTGAAACTGGCTCCAAGCAGATCTGGGTATGTCTACGCCCTCACAATCGTAGATCATTACTCCCGGTTCCTGGTGGTGGTCCCGGTCAAGGACTTAACGGCTCAAACAGCAGCTAGAGCCTTCCAGCAGCACTTCTGCCATCCACACGGGTACCCGGACCAAGTGTTGACAGACCAAGGACCAGCCTTCGAAGCGGAGGTCTTCCAGGAGTTCTGCAACCTGTATGGCTGCAAGAAGATAAGAACAACGCCCTATCACCCTCAAACCAATGGACTCTGCGAGAAGATGAACCAGGTGGTGATAGATCTGCTAAAAACATTGCCCCTGGAAGAACGCAATCTGTGGCCTGAGAAACTGCCCGATCTGGTGGACCTGTATAACCACATCCCTGTAGGTTCCACCAACTGTACCCCGGCTTACCTAATGAGAGCAAGACCTGGTAAGCTGCCTATTGACCTGGATATGGGAGTCCTGACGCCTGAGGACACCTCGCCAGAGGCAGACTGGGATACAGAACGGCAGCAGCAGTATCGGAAAGTACAGGAGAGCGTCGAGCGAAGTCTGTCTCAAGCTAGAGAAAGGCAAGAGAAGGCTTATAACCAGTATGCTCCCGCTGTTCCCCTGGTACCTGGAGAGCAGGTCTTGAAGAGGAAGAGGCGGCTCCACAAGTTGGACGACCAGTGGGAGAAGGACCCGTACACCGTACTGCCATCAAGCCATGAGAACCCAAAAATCTGCGTAATCAGTAAGGATGGAGGAGAAACCACAGCCATTGTCTCCAGAGACCACCTGAAGAAGTGTCCCGAGCAGCTGCAAAGCCCTGAAGAAGATCAAGAAAACCCTCAACCCGCAGAGGAAAGGGAAGAAATGATCAGTACCGTACTCGGAGACTTCCCCCGGTCTTGGACACAAGTAAACGGCGCTGTCGTGGTACCCGTCCTCACCTTTCTCCAGCCAGCCCCGCAAGTGCCTACAGAGGAACCGGTAGAGCTGGCAGAGCAGCCGGCCCAAGAGGCAGAAGAGTCCACACCAGCAGTACAGGAGGATCAACCCTCTGCTAGTAGTGAGCCTGCCGTGCCCCTAGTGAGCCAAAGAGTGCGCAGACAGCTGCCCAGCTTACCCATAACACCTCCTACACCCTGTAGTGCAGAACCAGTTAGTGAGCTCCGTAGGTCCACTAGAGTCACTAGAGGTCAGATGCCCGCTCGCTGGAGAATCTAAACTAATGCACTGTGAATTTATCTGTTAACTGTTTATGGTTTATGTTTGTTGCCTGTTATTAATTATGTTTCTCAATTACCCTGCAGATTTTTATGGACTAACAGGTTATGGACGCTGGATAACCGGAACAGTTTTGTAAATAGTTGCACCTTGGTGCCTCTTGCGAAGACGGCCGCGGAAGAGAAAACCTGTCTGGCGTGGCCTCCTTGCGGCCCAAAGTAGTTAGTCTACCCTTGCAGCCACGCCCAAGGCCAACGCAAGGGGTTTGCTTTGGACAGGTCCCCTACTTCCCTTAAAACTTCACCTTGGGTGATATGGACACCCGGTTGCGGACACGCCGTGACCTTTAAAAAAAAACTAAAGCTTCTTGAAAATATGTTATCGTATTATTGTTTATACCCTGTTATTATGTTTTAAAAATGTGTTTAGTCCCGCAGTACTAAAATTTACTAGGGGGGAATGTGACACCCCAGGGGTCTGGTTGCCACAGTAATAGAGATATTATGTCTGAGAGCAAGTGGGAGGTTTCTCTGGTCAGGAGCCCTAAGCATGCAACACAGCCCACCCAGACCTGGGAGGGGAGGAATCTGCCCTTATAAACTGGGTCTGGGGCGGGATTAGGTGAGGCAGAGACAGAGCCTGCAGAACAAGCAGAGCAGTCAGAGCCTGGAGAGGGAAAGTGACAACAGGAGCTCTGTAGGAGCAGAGGCAGAAGGCCAGGGGCTGTGAGCAGAGATATAGCTCGCCCTGGCTGAAGTTACTAAAACCGGACACAGGAGTCCGAGGCTGTGGGGACTGATATATACCCAGCAGCAGAAACCAGCCGGCAGGGGATTCCAGGTCCTCTGGCCATAGAAGCCCGGAGGCTCAGTCACAAAGAAGGGACCAGCGCCGCCATCCAGGAGCGGAGGCTAACAGAAGGCCCCAAGTCACCAGCCATACGGGTGAGCACCACACGGTATACTCAGGGACGTGGGCTACTTGTAACTGCTGACAGCAAGGTAGCCAGGAAGAGTGCAGATAAACGGGGAGGCCTACAACTCCACCTGGCCAGGGGAACTCCTGCATGCTCACAGACTGACCAGGCCCCTTATACTAGCCAGTACTCCCAGGAGGGTCTGCCTTGTACCATCAGTAAAGACCCTGAACTGCACCTCACGTCTCTGTGATTCCTTGCCGCACCAGCACCATTAGCACTGGGACCCTCACACCATCACTCCCATCATCTCTCACATTAGCTGCCCTGAGGCAATACTTCTCCCGTGGGGAGTTATCCCATACTCAGCTGCGCAAACAACATCAGCCTCAGCGGTCGGCAGCGCAGCGGCGGTCCCCACTGACCGCAATCCACGGGTGGCGTAGTCGGACATTTGCTATACATTAAGACTGCCACTGGTTTGACCACCCTGGGCACGGACCGGGTCACCGCCACACGGAGACTACAACCCCCAGCATTCTACAACAGGCCCGGTTCCGGGTTCCCCTGCACAACACAGGCCCAGGGGGCGCGTCATAGTCAATGCACCTCCACGAAAAACTGGAATAAGAAGCAATCAAGATGTTGTCCGCACCACAACACAGTACCATTAAAAATAACAGCTGGGCATGTAAGAAACAAACCCTGACACTGCTCCAACAGCAAAATGATAAAAAAAAAAAAAAGTTATTGCTCTAGGAAAGTGGAGACAAAGAATTTTATTTAATTTTTACAACATTCAAAATTCTATTAAGCCACTAAAAGAATGAAAAAATAAAAATGTTTAATATCTTCTGGAGAATCACATTGCCAGGACATTTTTAACTTGCAATGAACACCGTAAAAATAAATAAAAAAAATTATATATATATATATATAAAATGTGAAATTGTCACTTTTTTCACCCCAATTGGATTTTTTTTTCAGTACAATATATGGTGAAATGAAGAGCGTCATTCAGAAGTTAACCTCGCAAAAAAAACAAAATAAGTTCTGATATGGCTATTGAGACAGAAAAATAAAAAAAAGTTTGGGCTCTTGGAAACTGGGGAGGAAAAACACAAAAAAAGCGCAAAACTAAAATTGGCCACAGCTAGAAGAAGTTGAAGGGGTCTTCCGAGTGTGGGACTGATATGTCGAGGGCCGACCAGTTACATTGATTCTGAGGGCCCCACTGTTCAGCTGCATGGTATATGTTCTGACCCTTTTTCCCAAATTTGCCTATGCTTCTATATAATAATAAACTGGGTAGATTATAAATGAATGATGAGATTCTAGTACATGATGCAAAAAGTGAACTGTGCAAATTAATTCTCATTTAAGGGTATGGAAGGCCCACCGTGGGATTCACCTGTCCGAGCCTGGGTCTTCCAGTTTGTCTAAATAAGGTTTATTCTCGGAAGAAATGAAAACTTTTATAACTTTCTAATACACAGTACTTTGGGTTTCAATCTCAGGCTTTGTGCAAAGTTTTCAGAGAAGAAACTCCAAGTTTTTGAGGAGGATTTGGAGAGTTTCCACTCATTTTTTGCTCCAAAACCTTCTTTAAAAAAAAAAAACTGTGCGCACAGACCCCATCGCCATTTATTTTACTTGCTGTCCGTGAATGAAAACATTACTATTTACATTCAGAATCAGCAAACCCCGTACACAAGTAGTCCTACTCTCAGCCGAGAAGTGGTCGTCCATATTGGAACAGCACCCCTGCTGATCAACTGGTGCCCTTTAAATCAGTGACATCATCACGGAGTCAGCAGAATCAGAGAAGTATTTTCCAGTAATATTTTATTTGGTTTTGGCCGAGTATGTGACCTGGTCATGTGACTCTCTACCCTTCAGACAATTACAAGGATGACCGAAAAGTTTGTGACATTCATTTCCTGTTTGTCCAAAGCTGAATGCAGCCAGCCTCTTCTGCAAACTCATGTGAGAAGGAAGAAACAGGTTTCTGTCCATCCTCGGGGACAACTTTTTTTTTTCCTCAAAAGCATGTATTTTGGGCCAAAAATCATTTTTGCATTTGGGTTTCATTGAAAATGTTGCACCGTTTGGCTTTTACAGGCTCTTTGTTTTCATCCACATTGAACTTTGATGTGGTCTGTGGCCCTACCTCAGCTGAGAGGAGCTCAGAAAAAAGACAGAAAAAGGAGTTACAAACTCGACTGTTAAAATGAGCTCACTGATGGTTACTCAGTTTACTCGTTCTGCAACCAACAATAGCCAGTGCAGCATAGAGGCCATAGAAGGCAAATGGCGTAAAAAATTATGAAACTCAATTGGAAAAATTATTTTTAGCAAGAAATATACGCATTTAAGTAAAAAAGAAAATTGTCACCAAAGACAGACAACTTTTTTAGAGGGGCTCTCTGTTACTAAATTAATGGTATATCAATAATAGGTCTATGGATGTCTTGCCACTGACCGATCAGCTAACTGGGGGTGCCATGGTCCCTCTGTTGCTCACCAGGCACAGCGCCAGACTTGTTGCAGTGGCTGTGTCTGGTATTACAACTCACTTGAATGGGAATGAGCAGTTCTGAGTTGTAATACCAAGACACAGCCACTACAAAATATATGGCACTGTGCCTGGTCGAGGACTCAGGGAAGCAACATGGTCCCATCAGTGAGCTAATTGATGAGCGTGATAAAACCCGACCCAACGGCCATTGACTTCTCTAGTCCTGGAAAAAGACAATAAGGTGTGCGAGGAATGTGTCATCAGAAAATTATTTATTGTTTAAATTAGATTTTTATAATTCTATAATTCATGCACTTTATTTTGTAATAATATTATTACAATTTTCCATATTGCTATCTATAAAAAAAAAGAGGAAATCTTGCAATTTTCACACTGGTCACTAGGCCTAATATTAGACTCCTAATTCCTGTTCTTCACATGGATATTAGTAGCAACAGAATGAGAATTTATTTCTAAAGAGATATTAAATTATTATTATTTATTAAATAAATAAAGAGATATAAACTGGGAATGCTCTAATCTGGACAAAGGTCATTGTGTAGGGGGAGGAGGTGAGCTGTGACACTACCCATTGCAAATGGATCCTGTGTTTCTACTGTATATAGAGGTGTTATCAGTCATTGTACAGGAGGAGGAGGAGGTGAGCTGTGACATCACCTATTGTGAATGGTGGATCATGTGTTATCTACTGTATATAGAGGTGTTATCAGTCATAGTACAAGAGGAGGGGGAGGAGGTGAGCTGTGACATCACCTATTGTGAATGGTGGATCCTGTGTTATCTACTGTATACAAAGCTGTTATCAATCATTGTACAAGAGGGGGAGGAGGTGAGCTGCGAAGTCACCTATTGTGAATGATGGATCCTGAGTATATATATATATATATATATATATATATATATATATATATATATATATATATATAACAGGGTGGTCCAAAAGTAGGTGGACAGAAAGTGTAATAAGGTTATGAAGGGGGAGATTTATCAAGCATGGTGTAAAGTGAAACTGGCTCAGTTGCCCTTAGCAACCAATCAGATTCCACTTTTCATTTCTCACAGACTCTTTGGAAAATGAAAGGTGGAATCTGATTGGTTGCTAAGGGCAACTGAGCCAGTTTCACAGATCTAGTTTTCACAGATAGATCTCCTCCAAATCTGTTTTCTTTTCAGATAATTCAGATAACACATAATGGCAAATTGGGTTGAAACATTTGGTACTCAAGCCCCAAAGAGACAAACCATTTACCGCATTCGTGACAAATTCAATGCCACTGGCTCAATCCTTAATGCTCCAAAAACTGGTCGACCCAAAACAGTCTGTACAGAAGATAATAAACAACTTGTTGCTGAAACGTTTGTTCAGAGTCCAAAAAAGTCCACCAGAAAGAGCCTCTTTGGAATTGGGAATTTCACGAGCTTCTATCATGCGAATCCTGAAATCTATTGGGTGGAAGCTGATCGTCCACGTCTAATTCATGGTTTATTGGAGGATGATCCAGACAGGCGGCTGCAATTTAGTGTTTGATAAATCTCCCCCTTCATAACCTTATTACACTTTCTGTCCACCTACTTTTGGACCACCCTGTATGTGTGTATATATATATATAGATAGATAGATAGATAGATAGATAGATAGATAGATAGATAGATATAGATGATGCCTATCATCGTTATCCTGTCTATGATGAAACATGGAAAGTCTTCTGTACAGAACAGTAAGTGTGAGTTCTATATTAGGCTTAGTGGACAGTGCAAAAATTGCAACATTTCTGAGATACATATATAATTTGAAAAGAAAACATTATCAAACATGTTTAAAAAATACATG
Organism: Phyllobates terribilis; assembly: GCF_046119375.1. NCBI lineage: Eukaryota > Metazoa > Chordata > Amphibia > Anura > Dendrobatidae > Phyllobates > Phyllobates terribilis. Next base: position 147,547,328 of record NW_027362768.1, on the reverse strand, counting down.
CAACATAACAATCTGATTTAAACAATAGGTGATTTACTGATGACACTTTCCCTTTAAAAGGCTTCTACTTCACGCTGATTAATTATTTTACTTTGGTAATGATCCCCTCCCCCACTCAGACCCTTCTCCTGTAATTATACAGCTTTCATATTCAGCCTCATTACAGCTGCATGGCTGGGGTTATTCCAATGCTGCACTATGTGCTTTTTGCGGTACGGTGATCTACTTTAAGGCCACGGTCACACGTTCAGTATTTGGTCAGAATTTTACATCAGTATTTGTAAGCCAAAACCAGGAGTGGGTGATAAATACAGGCGTGGTGACATGATCCTATTATACTTTTCCTATGATTGTTCCACTCCTGGTTTTGGCTTACAAATACTGATATAAAATACTGACCAAATACTGAACGTGTGAACGTGGCCTTATGGTGTCTAAACACATCAGGTTTAGTATGTAAAAGAAGCAAAACATAGGCGTAACATAGGTATTGCAATTTCTTTATTGAAACGTGTTGTAGGCCCCCTGCTGACAGAACATGAGAATGCAGGCTTCAGTATTAGCTAAAAATATACCTTCCCGAAAAGGGAGTGTGACTCCAGAAATGCAAATTAAACTAATTAAACAGTTATATAGGGGAGATGGCTTCTTTATAAATCATATTAGCAGTTTATATTTCATTGCTGTAATTACTTTTAAAACTTGTTTTATTCCATATGCAAATGAGGAGGCTTTATGCACTGTTACACCCCCCTCAATCTGCATAATGAGCAGGTCCCCCATTCTGATTGACAGCGCTCTCTTGGCCAGAGTGAGTGTTGCCTGAACCCTAACAATGATGCTACACGTACTCACTGACTATTAAGGAGAAATATTGCTCAGATTAGCCAATAATACTTTTTATTATCCAATAGTAAAAATTATGCTTAATGATAAAGATGATTAAAATGCAAAACAAAGTCTTTCTCATGGGACATATACCAAAATGAATTTCAACTTTTAAAACGCCATTTTTTTTTTTATTATTTGAACTAGGTCAAAATTTCTGTGCATATTCATTTCTTAATATATATTCAAAGAGGTAAATTATACAATTTATAAAACCAAGAGCCACCACTAGAGGGAGCCTAGTGGTTCACTGAATACTGTTTTTTGTTTGTTCAATTAGCTCCTCCTAGTGGTAGACTGAGGCTTCCAGAATATTATTTAATTCTAATGTATATACAGTAGATTTGGAACACTGTATCAGGGGAAAAAAAGAGTTGTGACCCCCAGGGCCAGGCTGGGACTGAAATTCAGCCCTGGAATTTGAAACCATAAACCCATTACTCAATCCCCTACCTCCCATTACAAATATTGCCCTGCCTGTCATTGGAGGAAATCAAGATTTATTGCAAGACCAAGATTACTATAAGATTAAAAAATACTGCAGAATAATGCCATCAAAAAGATCATTAAAGGGGTTGTACACCGCGGAGCATGTTTTTGACCATTTAGCTCCATATTCCATTGAGCAAAGCGGATGAGACTCTAGTTTGCAAGTTTGAAAGCATTATTATTATTATGACTGCAAGTATGGAAATCGTTGGAACCGGAAACCAGAGCCGAATCCAATTGGTGTGTATATTACATACAGCTAGTGTTCGTCAATCTGCAAATTTACCCACATGTACAACCCCTTTAACAAACGAATGTACCAAGACCAATATTAGTATCAAATCTGTAAAATAATAGATTTGCAAATTGTCTTTTCAGAGAGGAAGAGGACTAGAACTCTAGTGTCACCTATTGGAAGTAGCGATCCTAAAAGTCAATGTCGACCCTTTAACGAGCCTTGTCACATGACTTAGGATAAAAGCCAAACCAGAATCTCAATTCGCAGACACTGTGTTTTGGGGTACTGCCCCTCATCGGTGCAAAGTGTGAGACCTGTTTTGGCTGGGTGAGAGGCATCTGTTAGGTTCGCTACTTCCAATAGTTGGCATTAGAATTCTAGTCCTCTTCCTCTCTGAAGAGACAATTTGCATATTTAATTTCCCAGATAAGAGTTGCAAGGCTTAAATGTCTCCTCACATTGGCATGCTAGGCTTGGCTTGTCACTCTCCACAAGGAGAAACGTTACCCCTTGGATCCCCGCAATATAATAGATAAATAATATCACCAGACTAAAATCATATATTACCAGCATATATAGTAGTGATAATACCGCAATACTGATCATTTACCAAAACCACTATACTAGGACTAATATTTCCACCATGCAGTGACCATATAGTAATAACAGTGTAGTATCGGCGTCTCTGCTCCCTGACAGGCAGAGACGCCGTCCCTCTTACCGCCGCGCTCCCCGCTCAGCGTCCCCCGGAGCTCCTGCAGCTTCCTGGGCACTGTGCTTAGGGCGTGCGCTCTCTCCGCCAGCCTGACTACCAGTCCAGTCCGCCAGCCTGACTACCAGTCCAGTCCGCCGTGCAAGGTTGTAGCCTTCCACTCCTTAAAACAAGCCTCTTCTGCCCCAATGCTGCACCGTCCGGATAGCAACAAACAGTTCTTTCTGGAGGTTGATGCTTCCTCTTCCGGAGCCAGAGCGGTGCTCACCCAGAAATCTCCATCCGGGAGAATGGTAACCTGCGGCTTCTTCTCCAAGCTCTTCTCCTCGGCGGAGCGCAACTACTCCATAGGAGACCGAGAACTGCTAGCCATCAAATTGGCGCTGGAGGAGTGGCGTTACCTGCTTGAGGGGATTCTGCACCCGGTGGTCATCTATACTGACCACAAAAACCTGGCATATCTACAGAATGCCCAAAGACTCAATCCGCGTCAGGCCCAGTGGTCTTTGTTCTTCGGCTGCTTCAACTTTACTCTACATTACAGCCCGGCGGACAATAACGTTGAAGCCGACGCCTTGTCCCGATCCTTCCTGTCTTCCGATCAAGAGGAGGAGCCTATGCATATCATCGATCTGTCCAAAGTGATGAATGTGGCCCCCTTGGACCTGTCTCGTCTCCCACCCGGTAAGACATTTGTAGGGGTTCCGGATTGTAAGAAGGTTCTTCACTGGGGTCATTCATCCAAACTAGCCGGCCATGCTGGCCAGAAGAAGACCTTCCTGCTCATTACCCGGCATTACTGGTGGCCTACTCTGCGCCAGGATGTGGTAGACTTCGTAACGGCCTGTTCGTCCTGTGCCCGCAACAAGGTTCCCAGACATCTACCAGCCGGCAATCTCCTGCCTCTTCTCGTACCTGCTGCCCCGTGGCAACATATTGCTATGGACTTTATAACTGATCTCCCTGTTTCTGCCGGTTGTACGGTCATTTGGGTGGTCGCTGACCGCTTTTCTAAAATGGCTCACTTCATCCCTCTGCCTGGTCTCCCGTCTGCATCTGTGCTGGCTAAGGACTTCATCCATCACATCTTTAGTCTCCACGGCCTACCCCTCCACATTGTGTCTGATCGAGGGGTCCAGTTCACTTCGCACTTCTGGAGAGCTACGTGTAAGCTGCTCGATGTCACCCTGGATTTCTCCTCTGCTTACCATCCGCAGTCCAATGGCCAAGTGGAACGTATCAACCAGATCCTTACCAGCTTCCTCCGGCACTTCGTCAACGCTCACCATACCGATTGGGTGGAGCTCCTACCATGGGCCGAGTTCTCCTACAACAACCATGAGAGCGAATCTTCTTCCAAGTCCCCGTTCTTTGTAGTCTATGGTCAACATCACTGAATTCCGTTTCCGCTTCAGTGGACAACCCTGCCGCAGAGTCTCGGGTCAGCGAATTTTTCCACCATTTGGGAGGACACTAGGTCTGCACTTCTTCGATCCTCCAAGCGGATGAATAAACATGCTGATAAGAGACGTCTGGATCCGCCTCAATTCCGTCCGGGAGACAAGGTTTGACTCTCCTCCAAACGTGTTAGTCCCAAAATACCCTGCTATAAGTTGGGTCCACAGTTCATCGGTCCATTTGAAGTCCTCAAGCAAATCAACCCAGTAGCCTAAAAGGTAAAACTTCCGGCCACCTTATGGATTCCCAACTCCTTCCACGTATCTCTCCTCAAACCAGTTGGGCTTAATTCTTTTTCCGACAATCCAGGTACCTCCCCAGCTAAGGCTTCCGCTGAGGAAGTCTATGAGGTAGAGAACATTCTGGCCACCAAGAGGGTAAGAGGAAAAACCTTATTTCTGGTGGATTGGAAGGGGTTTGGCCCAGAGGAGAGGACTTGGGAACCCAGGGAGAACATCCACGCCCCGCTTCTCCTTAAAAATTTTTTCAGGCCTAAAAAAGAGGGGTCGTAAAGGCGGGGGGGGGTACTGTAGTATCGGCGTCTCTGCCCCCTGACAGGCAGAGACGCCGTCCCTCTTACCGCCGCGCTCCCCGCTCGGCGTCCCCAGGCGCTCCTGATGCTGCCGGCGCGTGCAGCTTCCCGGGCACTGCGCTTAGGGCACACACGCTCCCTCCCTCTTAAAGGGGTCGTGTGCGCCGTCCTAAGGAGTCCCCGGCCAATGGCCGGAGGACCTCTCATATAAAAGGCACCTCCTCCAAAATGGAGGTGCCCGTGCAAGGTTGTAGCTTTGTGTCCTAAACTCTGCTTCAGCTCTCAGGTCCAGTCCGCCAGCCTGACGTCCAGTCCGCCAGCCTGACTACCAGTCCTGTCCGCCAGCCTGACTACCAATCCTGTCCGCCAGCCTGACTACTCTCCAGCCCGAAAGTCTGTCTACAGTCCAGTCGGCCATTCTGTCTATGGGCTCTGCCCGCCTGCTTACCTGGAAGCACCTGCCTGTTACCTGCCGTGCCTACCAGCCAGCCTACCTGGAGGCCCCCTGCTTGTTACCTGCCGTGTCTGCCAGTCCGTCTACCCGGAGGCTCCTGCCAGTTACCCGTGGTGTCTGCCAGTCCGTCTACCCGGATCACCCGTCAGCCTGCCTGCCGTGCTCATCTGCTGTACCGGTCAGTCCCTGCCTTCTGACCCGTGGGAGTCACCTGCTCTCATACAAGGTTTGGCCCAGAGTAGCACCTGGTCCCTCTGCTCGGTCCTTCCCTGGTCACGGAGTCGATTGAGCCGCCGTACGACCTTAGTCAGTCCGAGTTGATACCTAGTTACGCCCCTCTGGTCCATCCTTGCACCGCAGCACAGAGGTTCCACCACCCGGATCCATAACAAACAGCAGTTTTACACCAGTGCTCTGCAGACCACATATACAGGTGCATCTCACTAAATTAGAATATCATCAAAAAGTTAATTTATTTCAGTTCTTCAATACAAAAAGTAAAACTCGTATATTATATAGAGTCATTACAAACAGAGTCATCTATTTCAAGTGTTTATTTCTGTCAATGTTGATGATTATGGCTTACAGCCAATGAAAACACAAAAGTCATTATCTCAGTAAATTAGAATACTTTATAACAACAGCTTGAAAAATGATTTTAAAATCCGAAATGTTGTCCTACTGAAATGTATGTTCAGTAAATGCCCTCAATACTTGGTCGGGGCTCCTTTTGCATCAATTACTGCATCAATGCAGCGTGGCATGGAGGTGATCAGCCTGTGGCACTGCTGAGGTGTTATGGAAGTCCAGGTTGCTTTGATAGCAGCCTTCAGCTCGTCTGCATTGTTGGGTCTGGTGTCTCATCTTCCTCTTGACAATACCCCATAGATTCTCTATAATAGATTCTCTATGGGGTTAAGGTCAGGCGAGTTTGCTGGCCAATCAAGCACAGTGATACTGTTGTGTGTAAACCAGGTATTGGTACTTTTGGCAGTGTGGACAGGGGCCAAGTCCTGCTGGAGAATGAAATTTCCATCTCCAAAAAGCTTGTCGGCAGAGGGAAGCATGAAGTGCTCTAAAATTTCCTGGTAGACGGCTGCGCTGACTTTGGTCTTGATAAAACACAGTGGACCTGCACCAGCAGATGACATGGCTCCCCAAACCACCACTGATTGTGGAAACTTCACACTAGACCTCAAGCAGCTTGGATTGTGGCCTCTCCACTCTTCCTCCAGACTCTGGGACCTTGATTTCCAAATGAAAATTGGAACTCTGGGACCTTGTGGAGTGTGTCAGTGACTGCCTTCTGGACATCTGTGAAGTCAGCAGTCTTCCCCATGATTGTGGAGCCTACTGAAACAGACTAAGCGACCTTTCTAAATGCTTAGGAAGCCTTTGAAGGTGTTTTTTGTTAATTATTTTAATTTACCGAGATAATGACTTTTGTGTTTTCATTGGCTGTAAGCCATAATCATCAACATTAACAGAAATAAACACTTGAAATAGATCACTCTGTTTGTAATGACTCTATATAATATAGGAGTTTCACTTTTTGTATTGAAGAACTGAAATAAATTAACTTTTTGATGATATTCTAATTTAGTGAGATGCACCTGTATGTATACTGCACAGATTCTCACCAGTGATGTTCTTGATGATCATAGTCATTAATTTTACCTTTTCTTTTCTATTCGGCCCAGACCGCCATGACCTTTTCTTCCATTCAAAACTCGTCCCTGCAAATTGTAACAGAGACGTCTTTGATTTACTGCTTTTCCATCTCCATCCTCACATTCCTAACCTTTAAACAAACCATATAATGCTATAAATAATGCCCCGCAGTAGTATCTATCTTTAGTACCCACCATAGGAACAGCACTCCCTCTGTACCCTACCCAGTAGTAATGCCCCAATTCCTCATTACAGTAATAATACATGTGTCTCCTATTAATACCTAAAAATGTCCCTCCTTATAATGACCCCCCCAGTGTGCCGTGCATCTTTCCTCCATTTGATGATGATCTTCAAAGTGCCACTTTTTAGTAATAATAAAGTCCCTCTTAAAGAACAAAATTAAACTAATCCACACCTCACCCCAACACTGAGTGGGGGTGCTCTCCTCCATTGCAGCCTCTGTGCGGGTGCAGACAGCGTGATAAAGTGATGTAACCTCGCCGCGTGACGTCCCCTGCATGGCGCCAGCCTCTTGCAAGCCTGAGTAAACAGCGGAGCAGGGAGCAGATGACTCTCTGCTCCACTAAAGTGCTTAACAATATCAGCATTCTTGGGACATTGATACTTATGAAAGTGTTGTGAGCTGATGTGGCCCAATGCCTGACTGGATTATCTGGCATTTGCCAAAATTGACAGATTGCCAGTCTTGCCTTGACTGTGACAACTATTAACCTTCTTAATCGGGTGCATGTGTGTGTGCAGGAGCTGAGCCTGCATCATACACAGTGGATGCCAGTTGCGTTATTCAGCTGACACCTGCCACTAACATCAGCAACCAGAGCCAACTCCAATTGCTGCTGTTTAACTACAGAGATGCTGCTATCAGTCTCTGTTGTGTTGTGATCACCATGCGCTCCCATTCAGAAATCCATCGCCCCCCCCACCCCATGATGCAAGAAGAGGGGTGCAATGGCAGTTGGGGCCCCTTTGTACCACCATAAAGCCTAGCCTATGGCTGGGTTTCTTAGGAGATTGTTAAATTCCCTATGCTTTATACTCACATTTTAATTAAAAAAAATATAAAATAAAATATTTTAAAAAAAGAGAACGTTGAATCATCCCTGTTTCCAATTAAAAAATAAATAAATAAAATAATTGAGCATAATGGGCATTACTGCATCCATTAAAGTTCAATTGCTGAACATATAAAATTAATAATCCTCTAAGTGTAAAGAAAAAAAAATAAATGCAATAATTCATGTTTTTTGGTCACAGGACCTCCCTCCCCAAAAATGCAATAAAATGCAAACCTTTGTAAGTATCCGAAAATGGTATCAATAAATCCTACTGCTGAGTGTAACGTCCTCTGCCTCAGGATGAGTACATGAATTTAACTACATTGTGCTAAGCAAAATGGGAAAATGGATTTATGTCACAATCAGCCGCAGGCCTAAACAAGAATATCTGTTTCATCCGATCTCAGTGTTACAGGATATCTTGCAAAGTCAGCGATTTGTACTTCGAAACGCAAAGTCCCAGGAGGCAGAAGTGGAGAACGGCAATGGTGCACTCACAGCATCAGATCTATCAGTCCTGGTTCCACATGGATTACGTTGTATAAGGAGGGAGGGACATGCTCAATTATATAATAAATAGGGCAGACTAAAAGCAAAATACTTAATGGGGTTGCCCAGCTCAGGGGATAGTTTTTTTTTTACTTCAATGCATGTAAAAAAATCATTTTTTCCATTTGGGTTTCATTAAAACTTTTGCACCGTTTGTCTCTTACAGGCTTTTTGTTTCCATGCACATTCAACTTTGATGTGGTCTGTGCTCATAAATCAGCTGAGAGGAGCTCAGAAAAATGAGTAAAAGAGTTATAAACTCCACATCAGAAAGAGCTCCGATTTGATGGATTCTCAGGTAAAGGGAACCTGTGAGGCAATTCATGCGCCCAAACCCGCAGGCGGCTTGACTCAGAGCCTGTAGCCAGGTATATTATTCTTGGAAACACTGCAGCATGTCACAGAAAATATACTTTAAAAATCCAGGTGGGGGCCATAGCCGGTGAGTAGATTAGCCTGGAGCAGTCCACGGCCGGCTATTCCCAGCACGAGGTGAGTGGCAGGTTTCTACCACATGGAGAGACGTGTCAACTACCTGCAGCAGTGCTGGGAAGAGCCGGCCGGGGACTATAGCCGGTGAGCAGACTACCCTGGCATCATGTCTGGCCGGCTCTTCCCAGCACTCTTCTAGGTGATTGACAGGTCTCTCCCTTATGTGAACATGGGGAGAGACCTGTCAATCACGTGCAGAAGTGCTGGGAAGAGCCGGCCATTGAATATAGCCGGTGAGCAGACTAGCCTGGCACAATCTCTGGTCGACTCTTCCAGGTGATTGACAGGTCTCTCCCTTACGTGCACATAGGGAGAGACCTGTCAATCACCTACAGAAGTGCTGAGAAGAGCTGGCCGTGGATTATAGCCATTGAGCAGACTAGCCTGTCACAATCTCTGGCCGGCTCTTCCCAGCACTGCTGTAGGTGATTGACAGGTCTCTTCCTAGTGTGTAGATAAGGAGAGACCTGTCAATCACCTCCAGCAGTGCTGGGAAGAGCTGGCCAAGGACAATTTAGACCTAGTCTCGTCCTCGGCTGGATCTTCAAAGTATATTTTCTCTAGAACACAGGAGAAAAACATATCTGCTTGCAATAGGATCGATTGGGAGAAATAATGACATTTTCTATTTCTAATGTTAATTTGAATAAGCACAGATTTTTACATGGTCCTTTAAGGATTTGTCATCTCTCCTGACTTGTCTGTTTTAGTAAAAACTTGTATTCACACCAAAAATGAAGATCTTTACTGAGTTGTGCTGTTCTTCTCTCATTCCTCCTGGAAATGTAGGAATAAATTTACAACTTTTTGAGATATATATATATATATATATATATGTTTTTTTGGGTCAGACTGTGTAGTGACACCCTATTGCCAGGAAGAATGAAAATGCTCATTAGTCAACTTGTGCATCTACGTAAAGGATGAATAACATAGGGGCAATGGTGCAATGTTTTGGAATACTCTACTGAGGTTACTAAGAGAGAGATGCAAAAAAAAAAAATGTGTCTTGTTCTGTAGGACCCAGCAGGACCATTCAGAAGGGCCCAGATTTCAATAAGAACCGTGTAAATGCTTCATTCCGTCTACAGAATTTCTGCCAGATTTTATTAAACATCACAGGAAATCTCATCAGTGTATCATTATGAGCAGCAATCAGTAGTTTTATAGATGATTATTCGGCTGCAATTTTTTACTATATTTTTTTTGCAACCCCCAACCTATGGCTGTCGGGGCATAATGGAGGTTGTTTGCAGAGCCGCAGGGAGGTTACAGAAGAGTAAATGATATTGTTAGACTGCTGACATCCTGGAAAGTCAGGTGTAGCCCGTAACGACATCATGATGCGGACTTTAGGTAAATTCAGGTTGTGTTTGCAAAAGTGACAAAGTGAAGAAAGATGACAAGATCTGCTGGAAAATGAAAAAGAATTGTAAATTTAACATCAAATATTAGAATTTCCAGAATACAAAAGTAAAGGAAAATTTTGAGAAATCCTTGTTTGTGTGCTCGGCTCGGAACATTTTTCATGAGCATCAAAGCACGGATCAATAACCTCAGAAGTAAATACTGATGTACGAGGGTTCCGTAGGGGACGTGTGCCATATATAGTCGCAGTTGGGCGAGGATTTTGGATTTTTTTACTACAAGTAGCCACACACCTTATCTTCTGGTTCTGATCTTTATGGTTGCTCCTCTACTTTATGATGATTGGATCGAGAGCCGGAGAGCGTGTGACCAAGATACCCCAGTTGGGTAACAGTGGTTTGTAGCTCCCTAAAAAAGTATACTTGGTGGTCAAACATGGGCATGGCTGTTTTTTCCTTGTTAATCGGACTGCCGGAGGTTACTAAACTTGGCTGTCTCTCTCTAACTGCCCCATAGACCATTTATGGATCGGTGGTGCACATGCTCGATCGCTGATCCATGCAAACAGCACTCCACAGTATTGCACCCCCAACAACCAGCACGTTATCACCAATTCTATGGATATATAAACTTATATCTTCATTGTGAGGACCACAGCATTTAATCTTAATTATCCCGAGGTCTATTTTCAGTAGGCCAGTAGACATAGGCTATTGTCTCAATGTTGACACTTGAGTTGATGTTTGTTGTCACTTATTGTCTGTTATCTCTGGAGGACAGGGACATAGGGTAATTGAACAATAGGAGTTTGTTAATATGTTGATTACACAGGCCAGTTACAGTTATATGAAAAAGTTTGGGCACCCCTATTAATCTTAAGCTTAATGTTTTATAAAAATTGGTGTTTTTGCAACAGCTATTTCAGTTTGATATATGTAATAACTGTTGGACACAGTAATGTTTCTGCCTTGAAATGAGGTTTATTGTACTAACACAAAATGTGCAATCTGCATTCAAACAAAATTTGACAGGTGCATAAGTATGGGCACCCTTATCATTTTCTTGTTTTAAATACTCCTACCTACTTTTTACTGACTTACTAAAGCACTTTTTTTTTGTTTTGTAACCTCATTGAGCTTTGAACTTCATAGCCAGGTGTATGCAATCATGAGAAAAGCTACTTAAAGTGGCCACTTGCAAGTTGTTCTCCTGTTTGAATCTCCTCTGAAGAGTGGCATCATGGGCTCCTCAAAACAACTGTCAAATGATCTGAAAACAAAGATTATTCAACATAGTTGTTCAGGGGAAGGATACAAAAAGCTGTCTCAGAGATTTAACCTGTCAGTTTCCACTGTGAGGAACGTAGTAAGGAAATGGAAGAACACAGGGACAGTTCTTGTTAAGGCCAGAAGTGGCAGGCCAAGAAAAACATCAGAAAGGCAGAGAAGAAGAATGGTGAGATCAGTCAAGGACAATCCTCAGACCACCTCCAGAGAGCTGAAGCATCAACTTGCTGCAGATGGTGTCACTGTGCATCGGTCAACTATACAACGCACTTTGCACAAGGAGACGCTGTATGGGAGAGTGATGCGAAAGAAGCCGTTTCTGCAAGCACGCCACAAACAGAGTCGGCTGAGGTATGCAAAAGCACATTTGGAGAAGCCAATTTCTTTTTGGAAGAAGGTCCTGTGGACTGATGAAACCAAGATTGAGTTGTTTGGTCATACAAAAAGGCGCTATGCATGGCGGCAAAAAAACACAGCATTCCAAGAAAAATACTTGCTACCAACAGTAAAATTTGGTGGAGGTTCCATCATGCTTTGGGGCTGTGTGGCCAATGCCAGCACCGGGAATCTTGTTAAAGTTGAGGGACGCATGGATTCCACTCAGTATCAGCAGATTCTTGACAATAATGTTCAAGAATCAATGACAAAGTTGAAGTTACGCAGGGGATGGATCTTTCAGCAAGACAATGATCCAAAACACCGCTCCAAATCTACTCAGGCATTCATGCAGAGGAACAATTACAATGTTCTGGAATGGCCATCCCAGTCCCCAGACCTGAATATCATTGAACATCTGTGGGATCATTTGAAGAGGGCTGTCCATGCTCGGCGACCATCAAACTTAACTGAACTGGAATTGTTTTGTAAAGAGGAATGGTCAAAAATACCTTCATCCAGGATGCAGGAAATCATTAAAAGCTACAGGAAGCGACTAGAGGCTGTTATTTTTGCAAAAGGAGGATCTACTAAATATTAATGTCACTTTTCTGGTGAGGTGCCCATACTTATGCACCTGTCAAATTTTGTTTGAATGCAGATTGCACATTTTCTGTTAGTACAATAAACCTCATTTCAAGGCAGAAACATTACTGTGTCCAACAGTTATTACATATATCAAACTGAAATAGCTGTTGCAAAAACACCAATTTTTATAAAACATTAAGCTTAAGATTAATAGGGGTGCCCAAACTTTTTCATGTAACTGTAGTTGACCTGCAAAACTGAGAAGGGTAAACTGGACAGATTGATTAACTCACATTGTTTTGAGTATTTAATCTCATCACACCTTCCCCTTGACCTGTGGAGGATAGCTTGAAGGACTGTTGTGAACTATAAAAAGGAGATATGCCTCTGTATCAAGAGTGACTTGACAGTACAACTTGATTCCATTAAGAGGGACACAGATGTGACATTTTACAGGATGTCAGCTTAGGGGACCACGGCCCCAGCTGGAAGAACACAGATCTGCTCCATTGACTATCACTGAACCCATGGATCCAAGTTGTGACCCCCCACCCCCACCCCAGTCATTTGGGTAAGCCAGGATTGTGACCTTCTGGTCAACTGACCCCCATGGATAAGTTTGGAGAAGCCAGGTTGGGACCATCCGGTCACGTGCCTCAACGGACTGTCAGCTTCCTAAGCTTGTCATCACCTGCTCTCTGTGGGTGCCCACCAAAAGCGGGGTGCCACTGGTGGGGGTAGTCGGCCCTGGAAGACCAAAAGTTGCAGCTGCTCTAATCCCGGCAGGCCAGTGGAAGGGTGAGACTGTGTAATTTTGCACCATCTTGGGTATTTTGATGGGACTGTTCTATGTGTTTATTGTCTTTTTGGTGGTTCAATAAAAGTATTGCCACACCATTTAACCCTCACCCTGTGTTGTCTGAGTAGTATTATGCCCACGGAAAAAGGAGCACGGGAGTTCAGTGGGATGAGCCTTTGCCTATGCGGTCTCGGGCCAGCGGATGGGAGCACCCACTGACCCCTGTGTCTCTACATTTATACAAACCCTTTAATGCAGTTTGCTGATATTCTCCACTTACCTTCAAAGATCTGACAAGTTCTGGAGAGATGAGCCCAAATTTGGATTGGCAAAAAAAAGTGACTTTTCCAAACTCCAAAAGGAAAAAGTTGTCTGAAAGTGCAGTTACATTGTAATTGTATATGAAACAGAAATCCGCTCTTTATTACAGTCCAGGAACTGTGCAAGATTTTACAAAATCTCATCCACAAGTTGCAGAGAAAATGTGAAATCTGCAGCAGGTGAATGTCTGCAGTGGATTTCATCCTGTGCAATGCACAACCATAGCGTTTCCACAATGAATTTATGGATTTCTGCAAATCCCAATTCAGATGATCTTTGCAACAAATCTGTTATATTTAAAGATTCCAAAAGTATAAAATTACTTTGTAATAATCCAGGGGCTCCCCATATTGCTGTAACATCACCATTCAATATGTACAGGCCAATCATTCCAATGATCCCAAAAAAAAAAATTCTTGGTCTTTTTGTTATTACGTGGACTAATGGAGGCTTACTGTATGGCACAATGATGACATCCGAATACTCAATGGTTCTGCGTCAAAAGCCCTTGGAAGTTTTAGTACAAGGTTGAAAAAAAAAGCTAAAAAAGCGTAATAGATCGCCTTGAGAGATTAATAGCTTTCCGTAAAACATGATACATTTTACATGACCTCTATTCATTTAACCTCTTCATAGCTTTTGAGTAAGTGAATAAATAATGAGCGATATTATGTTTGGCTAACAAATGCCAAGAACGGAGCTGAAATACCAAACACAACCTATGAACAGGGGTGGCGCTGTTTCTGAAAGTAAGCAGAGAATTGAAGAAAAGAATAAGAAATGAAGAAAAGAATTGAAGAAGTAGGGATAGCTAATACTAGAGAAGAGAGAGAGGATTCAAAAAAATCTAAACAAACTTGAACTGTGGGCAGCAACTAACAATGTTTTTTTTACAGGGAGACATGCAAGGTCTGGGCAAGAAAAATGAAAAAAGCATATTCAGAATGGGAGGACTAGGGCTAAGCAACAGCATGTGTGAAAAAGACTTGGGTATACTAATAGATCACAGACTGCACATGAGTCAACAGTGTGATGCAGCAGCAAAAAAGGCAAACACAGTTCAAGGTTGCATTAACAGAAGCATAGAGTCTAGATCACATGAAGTCATTATCGCACTTTACTCCTCTTTGGTCAGACCTCATCTGGAATACTGTGTACAGTTCTGGGCACCACATTTTCAAAAATACATTGAGAAAATGAAGCAAGTTCAGAGAAGAGCGACCAGAACGGTGACCGGTCTGCAAACTATGTCCTATGAGGAACGGTTACAGGATTTGGGAATGTTTAGCTTGCAAAAGAGAAGACTGAGAGGAGACTTCATAGCTGTCTACAAATATCTCAAGGGCTGTCACAGTGTAGAAGGATCATCTTTATTCTCATTTGCACAAAGAAAAACTAGAGGCAATGGGATGAGACTGAATGGGAGAAGATACAGATTAGATATTAGAAAAAACTTTTTGACAGTGAGGGTGATCAATGAGTGGAACAGGCGGCCACAAGAGGTGGTGAGTTCGCCTTCAATGGAAGTCTTCAAACAGAGACTGGACAGACATCTGTCTGAGATGGTTTAGTGAATTCTGCATTGAGCAGGGGGTTGGACACGATGACCCTGGAGGTCCCCTCCAACACTAACATTCTATGTTGTAAGAAGAATAAGGAGGAGGAAAAAGAAGAAGAAGGAGGAGGAAAAAGAAGAAGAAGGAGGAGGAAAAAGAAGAAGGAGGAGGAAAAAGAAGGAGAGGGGAAAGAAGAAGAAGAAGAAAGCAGGTTGTCGGTGGGGGGCAGTAGTACTACGTGTATGCCAATGCATTGCGATAGTGGAGGCTGATTTACAGAAAAGTACCAAGATTCTGGGTGCAGTATTCTTTGGGGAAAATGTGAGCACAGCCGGGTATGTGGATGTTCTCAAACTGGTCTATGCATAGTTATCGGATCAGAGTTCTATGGGACCGCCTTGGCCCATTTTCCATCTATGTTCGCTGATTGGCTATACCCACACAAAAAAAACCCATTAATATATGTTGTGTGAACGTTGCCCCCGTTCCTATTTTTCCCCAATAATAAAACCTCAGTAAAGCAGTCACTCTGTAGCAATTTACACTTTATTAAGTACTTACATTTTATGTCCATAATTACAACATCGAGCGGCAATAAAATATAGAAAAAAAACAACAAAACAATACATAAAAGGAGTCATTTAAAAGAAGCTCGTATCCATCCCAGGAATCCTGCAAATCGTCAGGACGCTGCGGTGCGACAGCAACGTGACATTGACCCTTGCAAGTCCCAGGGATGAGACATCTTGCTATATTTTTTTTCCATAGTGGTTATGGTTAAAATTCCAGCAGGAGACAGCTGTACGTCAGTAGGATGAACATATCATATAGGAATTGTATATACATATTTAATAATAATAATATTGGTCCACAGAGTATTCATTATAACAAATAGATTCTATATTTCTGTAAAACAGTGTACACTTAAGAGAGCATTGTATGTCTAGGAGGGGTGGGGGAGAGGGAGGATATGAACATGCTTCACTGTATAATGACACAAACATCCCAAATATTAAGGATATATCATACAAAAAATGGACTTTGAATAGCAAAAAACTTTAAAAAAAATGTACCATGTATTTGGGGTTAATCACCAGTATGAAAGATTTGTTAAAGGGGTTTTCTAAAAATAGAAGAAAAAAACAAGAAAATGCAATTATTAACAAATGTTAATACCTTTAATTAGAAAATCAGACTTGTTTGGACTTGGGAGGTAATCACTAAATGTCCTGTTACACTGGCAGAAACCTGTCCTAAAATAATAGGAGACGAGCCAGAGAGCATGTGCAGTACGAGGCTCCGCTGCTGTGACCTGGAGATGACCTATACCATGAGCATGTGCAGTTCGAGGCTCCGCTGCTGTGACCCGGAGATGACCTATACAATGAGCATGTGCAGTACGAAGCGCTGCTGCTGTGAAGTGGAGATAATTTACCAGTACATGGTATAGGTCATCTCCAGGTCACAGCAGCGGCGCTTCCTACTGCACATGCTCATGGTATAGGTCATCTCCGGGTCACAGCAGCGGAGCCTCATACTGCACATGCTCATGGTATAGGTCATCTCCGGGTCACAGCAGCGGAGCCTCATACTGCACATGCTCATGGTATAGGTCATCTCCGGGTCACAGCAGCGGAGCCTCATACTGCACATGCTCATGGTATAGGTCATCTCCGGGTCACAGCAGCAGAGCTCCCTACTGCACATGCTCACAGGCTCCGGTCCTAACAATCTAGAACTTGTTTATGCCAGTGTAACAAGACTGAGGCCACTATAATATACTGTGTACAAAACAAGTATGATGTGCAAATTAAAAGGTATTACGGTACTTATTTTTAATGACATCTACTTTATTTTTCCTATTCTTGGAAAATCCCTTTAATGTGTACAGAAGCTTAAAAGGGAACTTAACATTAGATTAATTCTGTTGGAACCACAGGAAGCAGCACCTCAGAGAAAACTTGCTTAGAAAAGTTGGCTGATTACTATGCGTTTCAAAGGACTAGTCGGAGGCAGGTCCCTGGCAGCTTCGCCCCACCCCGCCCCCTAGACTGACAGGTCTCTACCTATACACACAAATAAGGAGTGACCTATCAGGCTAGTGAATCAGGGTAGGAGTTAGCCGCAGGGGACCTGCCTCGGACTAGTCATCTGAGATGGCTTTTCTAACTGTGTTCTCTGAAATGCAGGAGCGTTTAAGTCCGTAGTTCGGACAGCATGAATTTCTGTCCGGTTCTCTTTAAAGTGGGTTATACAATATTGAACATTTATGGCACCATCCACAGGATATGCCATAAAGATCTGATAGATGCGGCCTCACTGCTGGGATCTCGAGTACTCGGGAAAGAAGAAGTGGCCGCCCATGTACCATGTAAGAAGTGGCCACCCGTGTACGTCACTTTCCTTTGATTTGTTTGGGAGTTACAAAAAGGGAACAGCACGTGAACGCAGGAATTTTTGGAGCTCTTACATAGATAAATGGAGAGTGCTGCACATGGGCAGCCACGTTTCCACTGATGCCAGCGTGTAACAGGTCCCCGTTCTGGAGACCGATGCATATGCATGTCCCAGGAGACAGCCGTGACCAGCATTGATTGGCTTTTTATGGCATATCCGCAGAAAGATGGGAATAAGAGCCCATTCACACAGGGCTGCTGCACACTAATATCTGAAAAAACTTAACTTTTGGATGTCTAAAAAAAGTTTAAAAAATATGCAAAGTTATGAAAATGTGCCAAAGAGATGGTCGTTTTGTGAATAGTAGATCTGAAAGGAGGAGAAATGAGCTTACTGCTCATTTTATGGATACCGATGTCCAGGCGAAATCCCGACCCGCATTAGGTGACCGACAATTTGCTATTTTTTGGGGTTTTTTGCTATTTATGGCTGAAT
Organism: Phyllobates terribilis; assembly: GCF_046119375.1. Lineage (NCBI taxonomy): Eukaryota > Metazoa > Chordata > Amphibia > Anura > Dendrobatidae > Phyllobates > Phyllobates terribilis. The sequence goes on along the minus strand of NW_027362768.1, from coordinate 147,529,581 downwards.
CCAGACTACAGAGTGGCTGGGTACAGTGTAGGATATGTTCAGTATTCTGGCTTCCGAGCTCATAAACCCATGTTTGCATATTGTAAATGATTGGTAATGCATATTAATTATTGCCAAGATGTCTGACACTAACCATAAGATAAGGTAGGTATGTACGTGACTCACAATGACAACGCGCGTCAGGTCGGCCTTGGCATCACTGCTGGTGTGTTAGAATGAAGCTGTTGACATTATTTGGCAATGGTGAAAAATAGTCTAACATGTTAGGGCATGCTGGGAGTAGTAGTTTTGCAAAGGTTGGAAACCATTGCTGAATTATATTAGCATCCAAGCTGCATTTAATTTGGTACCATAAAGCTGCACCAGAAAGTATATGGGAGAAATGTGGCATTGTAGCTGGGTACCGAGGGGAGGCCAAAAAGACACTTGGCTGGGAAACTTGGACAAAGAACCAGAAGAGCGAACTAAATCTCTGCCCTGAAGAAAAGCAGAGAGCTGCTCTAAGCCAGACACCTAATGATGCCCCATATATACTGTGCGGTGGAATTTGGCACTAAATTGATGGCAGCAGGTCTACTCCCCAAGACATCGCTCAGGCTGGAAGTAGCATCCAATAATAAAGGTATATTGCAAATAAAAGGCACAAGAAGTCCCTGAACAAATTAAAGGGTTAATCCCATCTTCATAAAAAATAGCTATTGTAGGATAGTGCTTGTAAATACAAACAACTTTGTAATTTACTGTTTGTTAAAATTTTCAACCATTCTTGAGATATTAACACTTTACTTTTATTTACAGTTTGTCGCCTTGGACACCGACCACCACTGCTATATATAAGCTTGTAAGCACTGTGCAGAAGATGGTCAGGATTAGGAGGTAACAGAGCTCTCCAAGCTTAAAAACAGTGCTTACAAGGTCAATAGAAAAGAGCTTTGTAAGCAAAGCGTACGTTGTGCTGTAGATCAGCGGTGGTCGGTCTCCAAGGCAACGAGCTGCAAACAAAAGAAAAAAGTGTTAATATCTCAAGAACGGCTGCAAATTTTAATAAGCAGTAAATTGCAAAATTACTTGTATTTTCTGGCGCTATCCGACAATACTCATTTATAAAGATAGGAACAACCCTTTAAGGGCACATTCGAGAGATAAACCTCAGCATTATAACAACTAACAATCAAACTATTGCAAAAGTGTTATGGTACATAAAACAAGAAAAAAAAGGGCTGTAATAGGTCACAGTTGACTTTTCTGTGCAAAACCTGTAATCTATGGGGGAAAATGTTTAACTCCATCTCATGACACTATTTTATCTTGTCATTGAAAATGTGTTCCATGTAGTGTAGCCACCATTATACCATAGCAGCATCAACGGTTCCGCTTGGTTTCCAAAAATTCTTGATACAGCTATGGTGATCCATTTGTTAGAATAGAGAATGGCTTTCCCCCCATGCACATCGTGGCTGCCTTTTTCCACCACTAGGGGGAGAAGGAAACTGTATGCAGTTACAATTCAGGTCATCAGAAGGAGATGTCTGCAGCAGTATGCAGATTAGCTCCCTCTAGAGGTGGCAAAAGATAACAGGTTTTTTTTGTATATTTTTTTTTTAAGTTATTGAGCACTATTGCCTTATCATATCTGCAAGGAAATTCTGCAAATTATTTCTGCCCTCAGTTTTAATAAAAAATTAATTGTAAAAGATAAGGCTTGATTTAAAGGGGTTGGCCTTCAAACAACAGGATAAATGATACATGTACAATAACTGTGATGAACACCAATCTTGAGTACAGGGTCCTTTGTTTAAATGGAAGTGGTCACAGATTGATGTAGATGGATGTCGCCAAGCACTGTACCCTATCGATGTTTGGATAAAGCGGTAGTGAATACGCATGATTACTGCTCCATGCAAACTGTGAATATAGGATGGGCAAAGGCCCAGTGATCATATATTTATCACTGCTCCCATGGACAGCTGCTAAATGTTGTCCATAGGCTCAGCCCTCTAAAGAGATTGTCCATCCCTGGAGCCTTTTTTTTTATTTAAATGCACACATTTGGGGCTAAAAAATTATAATTTTTGCAATTGGGTTCCATTACAAATTTTGCACAGTTTGGCTTTTGCAAGCTCTATGTTTCTCGGCGCACTCAATTTTGATGTCAGTGGCCATAAATCAGGTGAGAGGAACTCAGAAAAAGACAGGAAAAGAGTTACAAACCTTCCATCAGACCGTCACAGTGAGCTTACTGATGGATTCTCAGTTAACTCATTCATTAGACAGAGGCTACAGATGGCAAATGGTGCAAAATTTTTAATGACAATAGAAAAATGATTTTTTAGCATCAGATATGTATCTGGTATCTACCATTTAGGTAAAATAAATGCCCCTAAAGATGGACAACCACTTTAAATCCAGGGTATATCTCTAGATCACAAGCACATACCTCAAGATACATTATGTCAAATATCTATAGATGAATGAAGCTACAATGTCAGGATACCGATGACCAGATAGTAGTGACAAATCTAGCAATATATGAAAGATATAAAAAAAAAAATGCACTAATATTATACATAAGTCCCCGACTTCTCCTCCTCCATCAAGGTGTCAGAATCCTCCTCCATCAAGGTAACACAATATCCTTATATTCAACAAATACGGGAGCCATCATATTCCTAAGTTTTGCAGACTCTCGAGGAACAATCATTGTAAAACCCAGCGGATTTGCCATCTGGGAACTGGGAAAGCTGGGTGAGCCATCCCATAATGGCAATCATATTGCTCATCACCCAGCTCACCCAATTACAGACCGAAGCAAGAACCGGAAAATGTGAAAATAAGGAGGAGTCGGGGACTTACATGTACTGCGAGAGGTTTCATTTTAGGCAGAATCACTCTTAAATAATAATCCAGGGGTAAAAGAACAGATCTGGCAGGACAGTTGTTTGTAGCACAGTGCAACTAGTACATTGGAGGAACACGCCTGTGAAATGATACACCTAGTGCAGGGTCCTGGGGACAGCATATGACCTGTCACTTGACAAATATGTATTATTTTTTTTACCTGGGGTAAATGCTGATGTTCTCCTGAATCCGACGATGTTTTTCTTTTCTTCCTGCGCCTCTCACTTCCTGAGATATGGCCTTTTCTTCCCTATATATAAATTATCATTTTAGCAAAAGTAGGCGTGGTCCTCAAGAAGCCACCCACAGAAAAAAATTTGGAGATCACGCCCACTTTGCTTAAAGCTCTGATTTACATACAGGGAAGTAGGGGCTATATCTCAGGAACGGAGGGGCGCAGGAACAAAAGAAAAACGTCGCCGGATTCAGGACAGCAGTGGCATTTACAGCAAGGGGAAAAATCCATATTTATGACAAGTGACAGATCCTCCTTGAAGAATCTCGGTGTCATGCTCAGACCCTACACTAGCCATAACTCAGGGTATGATTTTGCTAGTGTTCCTTTAAGGAGCATAGGTTGGACAACGGCATATAGAAATACAAAGTGGCACTCCACAGCCATGTTCAAGACACAAACGGGCGAAGTTACCTGTTCAATGCCAGAGACTTCTCTAGCCAAGCAAGGATTGTAGAGACGTCTGAATACTTCATAGGTAGGAGGTTGCAAACTATTTAAATATTTTCTAGAAACTACACAGTTTTGTTACTATTACACCCGCTGCTCCGGATGTCTCACGCCTCGGAGATCTCGGACTTGCTGAGTGCTATGGCAAGTTCCAGGTCCTCCTGCTCTTGCTGCTTTAGCCTCTGTAGTCTCTCCTCCTCTTCTCGTTCGCTCTCCCTCTTCGCCCACTCGATCATATCATCTTCAGACTGGTACTGCAGATTTCAAGAGAGACATTCACTGGCTAAGCAAGTCTTGGCAGAAAAATAAAAATTAGGGAAGAACTGAGGATGTATCCACAGAGCAGACAAAAGCGGGTAGAGATTTGGGGTCGGCGGTGCGGGTGTACAATGGGGACGCAATCATCACACAGACAGGCACAGTGAAGGAGTGAAAATGGAGGATTCACAAAAAAAAATGCAGAATCACTGAATAACATTAGGAAGATCATCGCTTTATATTTCCAGTAGTGGGCAACCTTTTAAAGGGATTTGTCTCATGATCGTTCATCGCTCCCCTGCCTCCTGCTTGCCAGGGCAGCCAACGTCCATGTAACAAGCAGAGTCAGCTTTGCCTCTGCAACATCGGAGGAGAGCAGGGGAGACCATCGATGTGGCAAGATTCAGAGAAGTGCATATAAGCAATGTGCTCCTTGCCTGGGAAACTGCCCACCTCTGATAGACTGCAGAGGTGGCCGGTAACCTAGGCAGTGAACATTAAACTATAGAATTAAAAATCCCTCTGTTATTGAGAGCAGAGAAGATTTTTAATAGGAGGTAAATTGCAAAGTTGTCTTTTTTCACAAGCACTTTGCAATTTTAACCCTTTAACATAGACCGTATTATTGCTGTCCCCTATTGGCGCTAACAAGCTTTAGATTACCACCTCTCCTCCATTCTTTACACTGCAGCTCTGCTCATTTATATTAGTTGTGTATTATAATTTCAGTACCTGGACTTAATTCCATTACAAAAAACAAGCAAACAACAGATGAATTATCATCGAAAGCGCAACATTAAGGATTATTGTGACACTTGCTCACATACATTGAGGTGGAGTCATGTTGTTTCCCCCTTTAAGCTTCTTATTGCAAATCAACAGAGATGTCAGACAGTATCATTACCTGCCCATATAGCGCCACCTGCAACAACTGATGGCACCAGAGCTGGACCCCCAGTGATGAGATCAACACAAAAGTGGTGTCACTCTTAGGGATGTCCAACTGGGACAACCTTTAAGGGGTATTCCCATCTCCAAGATCCTAGCCCAATATGCAGTAGGTGTAATAATAATAATAATAATAGTAGCAAATACCTCCAATTAGAAATGTAGGATAATTCTTTGGATTCGCTAAGTCACTTACCCCATGTGCAGGGCATTACAGTAGCTTAGGAATCCATGGTTACAATCACTTATTTAGTGAGTTAGTTAGCTGTTAGTGGTCATAACCAAGGATACCTAACAGTTAACTGTCACTATATGAGTAGTTGTAACCATGGATACCTTAAGCTACTGCATTGCCCTGCACATGGGGTAAGCAACATAGCGAATCAGAAGAACTATACTACATTTCTAATTGGAGGTATTTGCTAATATTATTACACCTACTAAACACTGGGATAGGATCTTGGAGATGGGAATACCCCTTTAAATATTAGCTAAGCCTGATGAGCAGATGGCCACTGTTAGGGCTTTACAGTGACAAATTGTACCTTATATTGTACAGTAATGTCACAGCAACTAACGGGTGACCTCAATTGTGGGAGAAAAAGTTGAAAGTGACCTTGAAAGGTTCGGTGCAACTTTTTTTTTCCCTATGGGAAACACTCGAATTGCAAAAATAATGAGGATTTACTGTGCGTAATCATATGTACATGGCGGGTAAAACAAGGGGTCATTTGGGGAAAACACTGGATAGCTGATAACTTGTTGATCGGTGGAGGTCTGACCAAATCGGCACAGCAGGGAATTTTTATGCCGTTATAATGGATCAGCAACGCACATTGCTCAACCGCCGCTCCATTTATGCCCTATGGGGCTGCCGAAAGCTGTGCTCCGCTCTTTGCAACATAGCCATAAAGAATGAATGGAGCGGCAGTCGGACGTCTCACTTGCCATTCAATTTTGTAGTGGGATAGACGTGCCCCAGTTGGGCTGATCAGTCCGGGTTCCAGTAGTGAGACCCCCACCGATCAGTATGCTATCCCCCATTTAGTGGATGGAGGCATGGTGAAGAGTCCTGTACAAGGAGACCATTAGAATTAATGATGGGTAATGGGACCCCATGACAGATTTTGTATAGGGTGTTAAAGTTATGTTCACACCAGTGTCCACTCCTTCCATTAGGGAATTATATAGTGCCGCACTCTGCAAAATAATTGCTGTAAAATGATGGAAACTGGACAATGACCGAATTCCATTAAAGCAAAAAAAGTCAGTATAAAGGTGTATATTGTCTATGGCAAGTACAGCATGTGTAGACGGAGATTTAGTGGGCGACCCAGGTTCAGTTATATAAGCCGCTAATTGGGAACGATCATTCTTACATCAATTTTCGGAATGAACACAGAAACATCTTGTTCGTTGAGTAATTGGATTGTTCATGCCAGCATTAATATCATGGTTCTCGGCAGCATATGATCCCGTATGTGCTGCCGGGAATAATGATGCAGAAAGATCATATTAACGATCGTTCTGCGCACGTAAAATTCTGGTCGACCGGTCTGAATGGACCACTAGATTACCGGCTTATATATGGCTGATTGGTAGACGTTTACCGTCTGAATTGGCGCTTACATGCACATATCTGGGGCTCTCGGACCGATCATGGATGCTGGACTTGGATTTTCTGATCCAATCTTAACCGCCTCATGGGAATAATACAAGGCTGTCTGGTTTGGGTCATGAGACCTGTAGCCGGTCTGTACTTGGCCTGCGACACGAGGATGTGTGAATGGAGCCTTCGGCCGCTGATGGGTCACTTACATGGTTTTAAAATTAATCTAAATAATACTTTAACGTATTAGTTTAAAGGAAAACTGACGCGTTTCACATTTCTAGATATGAGAGAGGCCGCATCTCCCTCCGAAAGAGTAAAAAGCAACCGTCTGACCTTCCCCAGTCCCTCTCACAACTGGAACCGCACTTTAAAAGGGAAAATAAAATTTACCAAATTTGTCTCAAGCGCCATAAAATCATTACGTTTCTCGCAGGATTACAGATTAGAGATTTTGGATCATGCGTATTACTTTTCCCAGCCTTCCGAATGGCAGCTCCGAATCATAATGCAGCTCGTACTAAGTGACGTGTCATTGTAGGATTATAAAAGATCTGCAGTGCAGGAGTCTGGGAAAGCTGGATGACTATGGAAGAAGGAGCCGGTGTGGTTACTCTGTGGTGTCACCCAGCTTTCCAACAAAAAAACAAAATAACGAAGATACCAACCCTCGTGAAATACATATTTACAAAACGTGAATCTTCTCCTTTCCGCGTGACTTTATTTCTAGGTCTATGGCACCTGCTGTGGATTTTTTTTTTGCACTGTTCTCTACGTGCAGCAACGAGCAAAATAATTAAGGAATCAAAAGAAATCAACAAAAAGACATAATTGGAATTTTTCTTTTTTACTTCAAAATGGATAAAACAATACAAGAGGTAAATAACAATAAAATACAGAAGGGTTTATATAAAACAGAGGAGCCACATAAGACTCGCACCCGCTCCCTGGATACAGCTATACACACAGCAGCGTCCTGATGAAGGATCACAGTCCTCACCGCCTCTGGGCTCAGGTTGTACTTACAGTGTTAAAGCTACTAAGACTCCCGCTCTCGCCTGTCCCTTTGCCGGCTGCGAAGGGGTCAGACTCCGCCGCCTCGCTGGGGAAGCTGAGATTGAATGCCTGGAATGGGTCTCCTTGCTTGAACAAGTCCTCTGGCTTAGAGGGAGGCCTCTGGCCTAAATGGAAAGAGCGGGACAGCGCATTCCTATCAGTACAACGCGTTTCTGGAGGAGCGCTGGACACAACGCTGCAATAACATCAAGCATAAAAAACTGAAAACAGAGGACAATAGCAGACGTGGCATTAATCCTCCTGATTATACAAACAGAAGATGTCCCGTAGGGAAGGAAAAAGCCAACCGGATTTGGGTTGGATGGAGATGTATGTAAAAGCACTTTAGGCACATTTTTTGGCTTATGCCCCCAGATGAAGAATTGGGTGATGGCTGCAGGATTAAAAGGGGTATTCCCATCTCTAAGATCCTATCCCAATATGTAGTATATGTAATAATAATATTATTCAATTAGAAATATAGTAAAGTTCTTCTGATAAGCTATGCCGCTTACTCCATGTGCAGGGCATTGCAGTAGCTTAGGTTACGACCATTCATATAGTGACAGTTAGTTTTTAGTGGTCGTAACCATGGATATCTGAGCTACTTCAATGCCCTGCACATGAGGTAAGTGCCATAGCGAATCAGAAGAACTATACTACATTTCTAATTGGAAGTAGTTGCTAATATTTTTATTATTACACCTACTACATATTGGGATAGGAGATAGGAATACCCCTCTAACACATGGATGGACCTGGATTATACAAACTAAATTCGAAAATGCTGATGAGCCATTTTCTTTCTTGACTTTTGGTTTAGGCCCGGTTCACACTACGTTCTCCACTCTATTCAGCAATCCAATGGAGGCCCAAAAGTGGTTTCCAGGTGTACCCCTTATTGCTTTAATGAGGAACTCTGACCTCTCTTTTGGCAGTGACCATTTTAATGCTCAGACTCCCTCCCACACTTTTGTGTCCAAAAAATAAAACACTGCAGTAAAAGAAGTTAATGGGAGCGATAGGTTTAATATTTTAGTCTCCGTTTGCCTCTTTAAAGTCAATGGCTACGGCGGGGAAGTGTCTGGATACCAGAATTTACATGGAAGGTGACAGTTTATTGTATAGTTGTTGTTTTTTTCACTAAGACGAGATTTTTCTATTTTCCGATTTATTTTTTACACATGATTATGGGGGTCACCAACTTGCCTGGGCAATGTTAACAACATTCACAGATGGCCTCTAAACTGGGGAGGTTCATTGACATCTATGGGAGAACGTTACAAGGATGCTGCATGACCCGTGCAGAGGTCATCGTACAGGAAAGGGGAGGAGGTGAGCTGAGAAAATCATAAGTGCATGGTGTTATCTATCATTATCTAGTCTGTGATGATAATGAGACTACTGAAAAGTCATCTGTACTGAACAGGAAGGGTCGGCCTATTATGAGGCTCAATGGCCACAGTACAGAGTTTGGATGCCTACCTGGTGGGGGTGGACACGGCCGAGTGGGAGTTCCAGTTTTCGGAGGTAACGCCGGTGGAGTGTCTGTTTGTGAAGACTCCTCTTCTATCGTGCTCTTGATGCTTAGTGTCTCCTTTTCTTTTGTGCCATCAGCTAGGTCCGTGCTGCTGTTCTGATGTGTGACAACAAAAAACAAACAAAAAAATTTTTTGTTTGGGGGATAAAGGAGGAGAAGAAAGAAACTCTGGGCTGTAAAGGGAAAACATTAATGACCATAAGGGCGCAGCCAGGCGGCCATATAAATCGGATCGCAATGCACGGACTGGCCAGTGGCTCTACCCACCTGAGCACGACAGCTGAACAGAAATATATGCAGCTGTCACTCTCTGGGCGGGAGGGGAAATATAATCAAAATCCAAAATAAAAAATGGAAGATAAGTAGAAAATTCAGATCAAAATACCTTAGAAAGTTCAGTGAAGTCGGCAAATCCGCTGGCGAATGATTCATTTCCAAACACCGAAGCGAAGGGGTCGTCATTTCCTGATGATAAAGAATTAGGAGAACATGGCGATGACGTACAGTCACATTATGTAAGAAGTTGGATTTAACACATTGTACAGATCTGCATTAAATTTGATGCAACCAGGATTGTAGAAACCAGTTGCACTCCAGGAACCAGCCTTATTCTTCTAGTGTCCAGACAATCTCGATATTAATGGCCACCACTATCTGATCGGTGGGGGTCCGACTCTTGGTGACCAGGCCAAAGGTGCTGGGAATTGGTCCCCCACCAATCTGATATGGATTGCCCAAAAAACCCATTTAAAAAGTTTCCTAAACCTATTTAAAAGGACACCTAATATTGCAAAAAGTTTTTCTATTGTATGGGCTGAAAAGCGCTGCTGATCGGTGGTGGCCCAAGTCCAGAGAACCCCACCGATCGCCCATAAGAGCGCTCTGAAGTGCACCGATCGGTTTACTGGCTCAATAAAAACTCTATGGGTCTTTCTAAAAACGGTGTTCGGACCCGTAGACAGACTGCTGAGCTCTGTGTATACACTCGTGCAAAAGGTTAGCACTTTCAACGTGATGTTGTGAGCAATCGGTGGTGGTCTCAGGAGCCGGTCCACCACCAATCAGCAACACTATAGAATATATGAAAAAAACTTTTTGCAAAAAACAGGTGTCATTGATCCTTGCCTCCTGGGATTTGTCCATGTCAGGTATAGACTGAATACAAGAAAATATCACCGATATTCAGTACTAGGAGGGAAAAGACACGACCTCTTACGATTACTTACCAGGTTCAGTGCTTGCTGGTAGAAATGTACCACCGGGAGCGAAAGGGTCATTGGTCCTCACAGCTTCATTCTACAATGAGACAACATATGATGGCTCTCAGGAGGGGAGATTGCAAGATCAGAAAAGCTATCATACTAGCAGAATTTATCTAGGTGATAGCACCACCACATACCGAGGCCAAGTTGCTGTCAGATGGGGCTGAAAAGGGATCCGCTTTGAAAGATGTGAACAAATCCTCGGTTGCAGAAGAAAAGGGATCTGCTTTGGAGAAGGGGTCAGCCTTCGAGGACAGGAAAGGGTCGTCTTTTTCTACATTTGAAGATAAGAAAGGATCCGACGTTTCGGCTTTTGCAGATGGGAAGGCATCTGCTTTTGAAGAGGAGAAAGGATCTGCTGAGGGTTGTTTGAAGAACACATCAGAAGCAAAAGGATCAGCATCTTTAAAAGGATCTCCCCCAAATGGATCTGCAAATAAAAAAAGGGGGACAGGTCACATGGAGGCAGTCTGTGCACTGGAAGGATTTATGTGACACCACCAGAAATGCATATACATCTGAGCATGACAAGTAACACAGCAGGGGGTCAGACATCACATACACTGTGTGCAGAATGATTAGGCAAGTTGTATTTTAGAGGATTATTTTTATTATTGATCAACAACTATGTTCTCAATCAACCCAAAAGACTCATAAATATCCAAGCTTAATATTTTTGGAAGTTGGAGTGGGTTTTTTTAGATTTGGCTATCTTAGGAGGATATCTGTTTGACAGGTAACTATTACTGTGCAGAATTATTAGGCAACTTGATAAAAACCAAATATAATCCCATCTCACTTGTTTATTTTCACCAGGTAAACCAATATCAGTGCACAAAATTTAGAAATAAACATTTCTGACATGCAAAAACAAAAAAAATTAGTGATGAATATAGCCACCTTTCTTTATGATGACACTCAGCAGCCTTCCATCCATAGATTCTCTCAGTTGCTTGATCTGTTTTCGATCAACATTGCGTGCAGCAGCCACCACAGCCTCCCAGACACTGTTCCGAGAGGTGTACTGTTTTCCCTCCCTGTAGATCTCACATTTTATGATGGACCACAGGTTCTCTATGGGGTTCAGATCAGGTGAACAAGGGGGCCAGGTCATTCTTTTTTCTTCTTTTAGACCTTTACTGGTCAGCCACGCTGTGGAGTAGTTGGATGCATGTGATGGAGCATTGTCCTGCATGAAAATCATGTTTTTCTTGAACGATACCAACTTCTTCCTGTACCACTGCTGGAAGTTGTCTTCCAGAAACTGGTAGTAGGTCTGGGAGTTGAGCTTCACTTCATCCTCAACCCTAAAAGGTCCCACAAGTTCATCTTTGATGATACCAGCCCATACCAGTACCCCACCTCCACCTTGCTGGCGTCTGAGTCGGAGTGGAGCTCTCTGCCCTTTACTGATCCAGCCTCTGGCCCATCCATCTGGCCCATCAAGAGTCACTCTCATTTCATCAGTCCATAAAACCTTTGAAAAATCAGTCTTAAGATATTTCTTGGCCCATTCTTGACGTTTTATCGTATGTTTCTTGTTCAAAGGTGGTCGTTTTTCAGCCTTCCTTATCTTGGCCATGTCCCTGAGTATCGCACACCTTGTGCTTTTTGATACTCCAGTAATGTTACAGCTCTGAAATATGGCAAAACTGGTGGCAAATGGCATCTTGGCAGCTTCACGCTTGATTTTCCTCAATTCATGGGCAGTTATTTTGCGCCTTTTTTGGCCAACACGCTTCTTGCGACCCTGTTGTCTATTTGCCATGAAACGCTTGACTGTTCGGTGATCACGCTTCAAAAGTTTGGAAATTTCAAGGCTGCTGCATCCCTCTGCAAGACATCTCACAATTTTGGACTTTTCAGAGCCCGTCAAATCTCTCTCCTGACCCATTTTGCCAAAGGAAAGGAAGTTGTCTAATAATTAAGCACCTTATATAGGGTGTTGATGTCATTAGTCAACACCCCTCCTCATTACAGAGATGGACATCACCAGATTTACTTAATTGGTAGTTGGCTCTCTAGCCTATGCAGCTTGGAAGAGGACAACATGTATAGAAAGTATCATGTGATCAAAATACGCATTTGTCTAATAATTCTGCACGCGGTGTATAATATCTGGTGAATATTATCACACCAGACATGTTTTTGTAGCTGGCTAGCATTTCTCCTTGGTAGGGAAAAAAAAAAATTCACAATGAAGGAGTAAAAATTAAAAAAACAGAATCTTAAAATATACATATATACATACACATATACACACACACACACACTATAATATATATGCAGCCAATCACTAGGCTTATGCAATCGACATCAGCTGAGCCCAGTGACGCCTGTAGAGATCACGTGCGGTGTAGTCGTGATGTGAGCGAATGGAGACCAGTAAGTAAACCTGTTTGTTAAATTTAGTCCTTGGAAGCCTATGAGCTAAAAATTGAAAATATATATGTGTGTCTATATATGTGTGTGTATGTGTATGTATACACATACATAGACATATATATTAAATTTTTAGCTCATAGGCTTCCAAGGACTAAATTTAACAAACAGGTTTACTTACTGGTCTCCATTCGCTCACATCACGACTACACCGCACGTGATCTCTACAGGCGTCACTGGGCTCAGCTGATGTCGATTGCATAAGCCTAGAGATTGGCTGCAGCGGTCACATGACCTGTCGTTGTGATGTCACCACTGCAGCCTGCAAACAACCACCAGGAGCAGCAGTGGACGAGGCGGCATCGGAGCACAGGCCGGTGAGTTAATATTAGTTTGTAATTTTTAACCCCCTGGAAAAAAAAAATTACTGGAAAACCCTTTCTACATGTATCTTATTAACTGCAATTGTCACATCCACATCGATAGTGACTGATATATGTTCCGATAATTTAATACACCTCGACAACTCACCTGTTTTACCAAACGGATCATCTTTAAAGGGATCATCTGCAAGAAAAGAAAGATCGAGTAAAGGGGTTGTCCGGTACATTTTTTTTTTAAGTTGCCCAATGTATTCAGCATGTGGGTATAAGTATCTCTGTAAATACCTTGCGTTGCGGATAATGCCTGTGAGTGGCGCTATCACTGGCCACTCACAGGCATCACATGACCCCCGGCTGCAGCCAGCGCTGACATCCGCTGCCGTCACGACAAGTCCAGGCTTCAGCCGGAGGTCCCTCTTCCGCGTTCCACCGGTGGATGCCATGATGTGGGCGGAGTTACCCAGCACGTCACACCCGGCATCCACCGCGCGCTCTGCCTCTCCCCATTCATTGGGAAAGAGCGCAATGGATGCTGGGTGTGACACGCGGGGTAACCCTGCCCATAACTCAACAGCCACCGCGGGGACCCCAGCGCTGAGTCACGCCTCACTTGTCATGATGTCAGCACGGGGTCATGTGATGCATGTGAGCGGCCAGTGATAGCGCCACTCACAGGCATTATCAGCAACACAAGGTATTTACAAATATACTTATGCCCACATGCTGAATACATTGGGCAATTTAAAAAAAAGTACCGGACAACTTCTTTAAGACACTGTTGACTAAGGAGAAAAAAGGAAAATGATTATGGATCCAGTTATTTATTTTTTTTATTTCCAAAAAGGAATTAAAAGGGGTTTTCTGAAAATGGAAACTGTGCTTTACTCACCAAGAAAACTACAGCCGGAGAACAGGGGTTTGTCGGGAGCTGAAAACCCCTTTTAAGCCGCAATATTTAGGACGGGCTTGTAGTTATAGACAGGATTGGCGAAGGATTTGGCGGTCCCCTGGACGGCAGGTGTGTGTTTCGGTTTGAGCATAGGTGCATTTTCAGGAAGGTTATACTTTCTTTTAAGGGAAATTCTCTTCTTCAGTAATATCACATACTGGGGATGCTCAGATACCAGGTTAAAAAAATCATCATCAGTCGCTTTCAGATATGGGTATTATTGTCGCTTTTTTTTACGGACACCCCACTCACGGTTCCTTACACCCTGGAGTTAGAGCCCTATAAAAGTCTTAAGTTCTCTAACTCCGGTACTAATGATTCACGAGAGGTCCAGGTTCTGTTTCCGTAATATAGAGGCAAAAATTTTTTTTACCCCTTCTCTGGAAGTGGCTTTACTCTGTGTTTGCCAAAATAAGTCTAGGAATTTTTTGGGGGGGGTTTTCAAACCTTTCATAGTTCCTTAATTCATCTTTACACATGGAGTAGAAAGATCTTCAGTACTAAAATAACTAAAAAACAGTAACTCTGCTGGTTGGACATTACAAGACCAATCCATCACACGTCCTACAAACTTGTAGTTCTCAGTTTCGATACGGATTAAAATATGAGCCCTCGTCCAAAGAAAAAAAACACAGAAAAGAAGGAAAAGGAAAAAGAAAGCACTTACTTCCAACAAAAGGGTCATTCTGGAAGAAGTCCAGTCCGGTCTCCGGCACACACTGTGAGGCAGGTGCACTTTGCTGCACTTCAAAGGAATCCACATGGAACGTGATTTCCTGGAAAAGCAGACAATATATTTGCAGAATTTACTTTTTTTCTCGTACAAGATGTGAGGACTTCAATTCTATTGAAAACTGTGACAGATGATGTTGGAATAAAAATGATATAAAAGTTATAGGAATCAAAGCAAAATGTCTTATGATGAACTTCCAGCAGCGAAACTGGTAACTTTAATGCCATTTTATCTAGTTTCCGCTAGTTGTCAGCTGCTGCAAAACTACAACTTTTCAGCATGCCATAACCATCATGGGCCTGTCAAGACATGCTGGGAGTTGTAGTTTCACAGTGTCAGACTGAAGAACATTGGGCCCACCAGAGGATTTTATTCTGAGGGACCACCTTTCTCCCCCACTCAAGAGCCCCATAGCAGTTGCAAGGTTTCCACTATGAACTCTCCTGAAGGAGAAGCCAGGGCCCACCGGAGGATACTCCGGTTCTCTGGTGGGCCAGTCCAACCCTGAGTGGGAAGTTCGCAGGGCTCTCATTCGGTGGTCATGGACTATCGCTGTGGCCACTGGACGAGGATCCTGCAAATCTTTTTGAGAGCCCAGATCATCCGCGCCATACCTTGTCAGCTGGGGCAGGTATATTCAGAGTCTCGTCTTTCTCTTCCCCTTCGCTCCCTGAAGTATTGGCGATTTCTGGACTGCTCCGTATCTGTAATGTCAGGACGGATGGTGAAGAGTCAGCTGCTGGCAGTCACTTCTGACCAAAATTGACTTACAACAACCCAATCCTTATCTCACATTACATCTACCTTTGGGAGGCCCCCAAAACATTGGATGGTTGTTGGGTTAGGTATATCTATTTATTGCATGGTCAGTTTAAAGGGGCTTCCATTTTAAGAACATCCCTGCCTCCTGGCGCAGTTTCTAAAAAAAAAAAAAACTGCTTTCCTCACCCTCCCCAGGTCCTGCGCTGAGTCTCTGCCGCAGCTGCCATTGTCTGTTGTCCAATCAATAATCTCCAAGGCTCTGAGCAGCTCTTGCAGTCTCCTTGAGCAGAGCCGCTAAGCTCAGTGATTGGCTGCAGCTAGGTGAGTGCTTCAGATAATGACAGACACCAGGACCAGAGGTAGTGACTGAGCGCTGGACCCGGGGAGGGAAAGTAAACCATATTTAAAAAAAAGAAATAAATAAAATAAACTTCACCTGCATACAGGAATTTGCTGAAAATGGAGAACCCCTTTAAGTGAAAAGCATAACGCAAACAGGAAAACGTTACTTCTGCATCACTGAATGCAAATGGTATACGAACCGGAGAACTTTGGCTCTGGTTTTCGGGATGGGCTGAGCTTTCGTACTCTGCAGTTTCATAAAGATTTGCTGGCTCGCTGCTGCTGTTACTCAGACTGGAATGATCCCCCGTGCCATTGACCATGGGCGAGTCTAAGTGGTGACGCCAGCTGATATGGAACTGAGAGTTTAGGTCGTTCTCACTGGGCTTTACATCTTGAATTTTGGCCTAAAAAAAAAAAAGAGAAAAATGTGAAAATTATACATAAACACAAAACATACGTAAGGAACGAGAAATTACTACAATCAAGAGTTGGAGTTTTGTCCAAAAATTGGGCTAAAAGTGAGAAGGTTGATGAAAAAGAACAAAAACTAAGAAAGAACAAAAACGTATCAGATCAATCTCCCGGCATTTTCATTGCAGATATCCCATTGGTCCCCAGGTCTCGGTTTACTTCCTTGCAGCAATTACATCATGTACATCCATGAGTCCACCAAAGCCAATCACTAACCTCAGCGATCTTGTGCCGTATGTGCTAGAATCAATACCAAGGCCAGTAACTGGCTGCAGCGGTCACAGATACATGTGACATCATTGCTGCGGGAAAGTAAACTCTGAAACCGTCAAGTTGGTTGATTATTTGTTTGTTTTTTTAAAATTTAAATTTTCCCTTTTTTTTTTTTTTAACCCTTTAACCCTATAATTTCAATATCACGTTTCGAATGGACATCCTTCCTCATTTGGGCTTCATCAAAATTTCTGCACAATTTGGCTTTTACAATCTCCTTGCACATTGCTGGAAGCGGAAATAACTTAAAGGGTTTGTCCACTACTTTATATGATCCCCCAATGTATTCCCCCAGGGCCCATAAGTGTTTCTCTAAATACCTTGTGGTGCCTTTTCTGCCTGTGAGCGGCGCTATCACTGGCCACTCACAGGCAGCACAGGACCCCCAGCTGCACCCGGCTCTGACAACTGCTGACGTCACGTCAAGTTTCGGCTGCAGCAGGGGGTGACCTACTTCTGCGTTCCACGGTAGCTGCAGGGGTGATGGGTGGAGTTACCCAGCGTGTCACACCCGGCATCCACCGCGCGCTCTCCCTCTCCTCATTCACTGGGAAAGCGCGCTGTGGATGCCGGGTGTGATGCACGGGGAAACCCCGCCCACAGCCCAGCGTCCACCGCGGGGAGCGCGTCACTGATGTCACGCCTCACTTGACGGGACATCAGTGACGGGTCAGGTGATGCCTCTGAGTGGCCACCGATAGCGCCGCTCAGAGGCAGAAAAGATACTGCAAAGAATTTACAAAAACACTTCTGGGCCCCGGGGGGATACATTGGGGGGGATGGGGGGTTCATATAAAGTAGTGGACAACTTCTTTAACCAAGAACCCATCAGTGAGCTCGTTCTGTAACTCTTAGCATTTTTTTCTGAACTCCCCTCTACTGATTTATGTACAGAAACCACATCAAAGTTGAGCTGAACTTTGTGGTCACAAATCAACTGAAAGGAGCTAAGAAAATAATAAAGTTACAAACTCCCAGTCAGAACGAGCTCACTGATGGACTCCCAGGTAACTCAATCGGCAGCCAGCACTATGTGAAAAAAAAAACAAAGAACCTGTAAAAGCCAAAAGGTTCAAAATTTTTAATGAAATCCAAATGCAAAGAGGATTTGTAGCACATAATACAGGCATCTAAAAATAAATGTCCCCAAAAGGTGTCTGTGTCCTTTAAAGGGAATCTGTCAGTAGGATCTAAGCCGTCTATAAGTGCACATAGGTCATAGGAAGCTGAATAAAATGACACGTTGATATCTGTAATCTGATGTTTTATTCCAGAGAAATCCTCCTTTTCCTTAATATGTAAATGAGCTGTTAAGATCTATGGGCCGGACATAGATCTCCCTGAAAATCTGCCTCCAGCTTACTTTAAATAAAAAGGGGTGTTACCAGTGTTAGACATGTAATAACTGACAGTCTTGATGTACATGTCTCACACTGGTAAAGCCTCGTTTCATCATATAAAATAGGCTCTGGAGACAGATTATCGGGAAGATTTATGTCCAACCCATAGATCTTAACAGCTCATTTACATATTAAGAAAAATGTGGATTATTCTGGAATAAAACATCAGATTGCGGATAACTAGGTGTCATTTTATTCAACTTTCTATGACCTACACGCCCATATAGACGGCTTAGGAGGGTGGATCCTACTGACGGATTCCCTTCAAAGATTGGACAGGTCCTTTGTATTTTGATTTATAGTAATTAAATAATTTAGGATTAGCATGTCTCAGTAAATTCTGGAAACAAAACCCAATTACCCCACAGTGATTGCCGAGAAGCATCTTACTAAGCGTAGCTCTTCCTTGCATTCGAGCAGCTGGTGCTCCAGGGGTGTGAGCCGTTCCTTCCCGCGCTCCAGCTTCTCCTCCAGCTGCGCCGTCTCCTCCTGTAGTCTGCTCAGCTCCTCCTTGGCCTTGCTCACTTCCTCTTCATAATTGGAAACCTGCGTCTCCTGGCTGGAAGCCTCAGTTTGCAATAAAGAGATCTGAAGAGGCAGAAGGTGGACACGAAAGAAAAGGGTTAATCTGTAGAAACGATGAGAATTAACTGCACAGATCTGGATTTTAAAGGACGTGTTTGGGAGCATTAATCATGTTGTTCCATACTGGTTATTAATATGTCTGCTAACTGTAAAGGGATCAGTGCAACCGCCTGATTTTTTGCTTTATGAAGCTCTGTCAATGCGTCTTACAAAAGTCAGGCAGCAGCATAACGAGCGCTGCACGCCAGACATTGCAGCTTTGAAGCTAACCCAGATATATAGCTGCATGCTGATCCACAGAATAATATAAACGGCCATACACCGTGAGGAAAGATCTGACATTTTAGGTAAAAATTCATTATAATTGGCAGCCTAAAGCAAGAATATATTTTAAGGGTCTTTCGGTATAAATTTTGTGCTTTACTCACCCTCCCCAAGTCCAGTGCAGAGTTCTGGTGTCTGTTATCTGCAGCAGTGACGTGACATTAACAGTGCTGCAGCTCAGCAACTCCACCCATGGCTGCAGCGCTGTCGATGTGACGTCAGCATTGTGGAAAATAGAAAAAGAATGGGAGCAGCGATGGAGACGCTGGGAGGGGAAATAAAGCACAATTTTTTTTAAACAAACTGCATCAGGGAAGAAGTGTTTCTAAAACCAAAAAACCATTTTAACTATGATAAAAAAAATTGAAAATTACCAGACCAATTTTTAATAAGCCAACAAACAGGCGGTGTAAAGAAGCGCCAAATACACCATCCAGTATGAGCCACTGTAGTAAATCTGTTGCATTTTCAGACTGACTAGTCTAAATTAATACATTAGAATTAGCAGATCTGGCACAATGTCTGGTTGGCACTGCCACCCTACAGCGACATCACAAGGCCCATACCAGCTTGGTCTCCTCCGCACACTTCAGCCGCAGGTCCTGTAACTGGC
Organism: Phyllobates terribilis; assembly: GCF_046119375.1. NCBI lineage: Eukaryota > Metazoa > Chordata > Amphibia > Anura > Dendrobatidae > Phyllobates > Phyllobates terribilis. Next base: position 147,510,105 of record NW_027362768.1, on the reverse strand, counting down.
TCTCCAGCTGTGCCTTCTGCTCATCCAGCCCCGCCAGGACCTCTTCCACCTCCTGCTTCTGAGCCTGCAGCTTCTGTAGGTTGGTGTTCTCTCGCTCCACCTCATCCTGCAGATCCTGGAGAACAGAACAATCCAGCCTCAAATAATGTGCAAGAAACAACAAGCAGGGCCAGCGACTGGCAAAGAGGGGCACATGCCATCTGGGAAACCGATGCGGAGACTCCAAGGGCAATCCACCATAAACCAGCTCAAGACCAAACCTTTTACTTCTCCACTCATCAGGCACTTTATCTGTTTTTCTACATGCGACTTTAAGTGCTCTATTAAGATATATATATATATTTTTTTTTTATTTTGGAAGAAACTGTAAAGAATACAAAGGAAATTCTTGTATTTTTCACACTTTATACAAAAAAATGTTTTTACGACCACAAAGGACCACTATGATACATTTTAAATTGTGTTCCCCTTCCCGTAATTATTTTATACATATCACATTTCTTTTTAATAATTATTTTTCTCTGCTTTTTTCTATTCTTATTTATTTCACACATTGTTCCCCCACCATAAGTTCATAACAGACTTTAAAGGGGCCATTTCAACAGCTAAATACTTTTTTTTTTTTTTTTCAATTGCGGATTTCCTCTATAACTGGGATTGGTATATTAGCCCAAGTTACAGGGTAAATCTAGTCTCCTGGCAATGCAGCTATGCTGATCTAGGTCGGCTAGAACCCAGCAGCTCCTGCCCCATCCAGGCTTCTTTAGCACTATGTATACAGTGACCAAGAAGGCAGAGACGGTAATAAACCACCTATGCCTTCTTTATGTAGTGTCTGTTTCTGCAGGCTTCACGCTCTTGCAGCCTCACGATACTCTATGCAGCTGCTTACCCTTTTTAATTGAGAATTTCCTCTGTAACTGGGATTGGTATATTAGCCCAAGTTACAGGGTAAATCTAGTCTCTGGCTGCAGGTCTGTTAGGACCCAGCAGCTCCTGCTTTATCCCAGCTTCTTCAGAACTATGTATACAGTGATCAGGAAAGCAGAGATGGAAATAAACCACCTCTGCTTTCTCTATGTTGAGTGCAGCCATCTCTGCAGCCTTCGCACTCAAGCAGCTTCATGATCTCCATCCTTCTGCAATGACAAGCTAAAACATCATTGTAGAGTTATATGTGGACCGCCCTGCCCTTTTAAGACACTGGATGGCACGCCCCCCCCCAAAAATTGGAAAATTAGCCCCAAAAAGGTGGAAAACTTTTTTAAAAGGACTAGTGAAATCTGGAACTTTAAAGCTTTGTCTTCAGCTGCACGCGAGCATCAGTGACCTTAAAAAGATGGTTTTCTTCTAAAAACAGTGCCACTCCTGTGTACAGGTTATGAGTGGTATTGCAGCTCAGCTTCATTCATATCAATAATGCTGTGCCGAAACAGTAGACGTCCCAATTGCCAGGGATAGAGCGGTTTCTGAAAGAAAGCAGCCATGCTTTTCTAATCTTGAACAACTGAAGATCTACCTTGCAGACTGATTAAAAATTCATAACCTTTTTCATACAGGATCCAGATTAAGCATTAATCAGCTTTGTGAACCGCATAGATTTAATTACCATTGTGCTTCCTTGGGAAACATTTCCATTATTTAAAATTAATTAAGTTACAGCCAATTAAATATAATGATTGCAAAATGAAGATAATTAGGAAGTAGTGAACTTTCAGAGAAGGGCATAAAAAAAAAGAAAAAAAAGAAAAGTATTGTGTTAGTACGAAAACTTTCTTTTTCCTGTAGAGGACACATAATACTTGTGTTCTGCGCCTTACAGTAAATTAAATCAGTGATTTATTGGTTTATTTCCTAAGGGTACTATTCCAGATTTATATTCTTCCTACAAAAAAAGTCATATATTAGATATATAAATTTCTAGTAAAACCATAAAGCATAGTCTGTACCATAAAAAAAAGACGTAGAAAAAGCATAAAATTAAATGGTCAATCAGCCCTTTGGAGATCGTTCTCTGGGGTAAGACAACGTCATTATTATATACCGTGATTTACAGATTTCCTATTTATCATATTATCTATCAGATTAGATCAAGTTGTCAAGTATAAGGGAAAATTTAATAAAATTATTAATTAAATTGTTGGACCCCCGAACAAACATTTGACTTAAGAGGGGTAAACCAATTTTGTTTTTTGTTTTTTTGTTTTTTTTTTAACTTTAAATGCATGTATTTGGCGCTAAAAATTATTTTTGCAATTGGGTTTCATTAAAAATGTTGCACAGTTTGGCTATTACAGGCTTTTTGTTTCCTAGCACAGTCAAGGTTAATGTGGTCATAGTTATAATTTATCCAGTCATTGAATCTGAAAGCGCTCACTGACAGATTGTCAGCTAACTCTTTCTGCAGCCAGCAATAGGCAGTGCAACCAAGAATCTATAGAATGTAAATTGTACAAAAATTTTAATGAAACCCAGTAGCAAATATGAATTTTAGCCCCAAATGCCAGAATATGTGGAAACAAATTGGCCCCAAGAGGTGGATGACCTCTTTTTAGGGTGCTGCAAGAAAGTGATTGGCTGGGAACAGGCAGATATACAGTCTCCTATAATTTTATCAAGTAATCACATATGAAAAAAAAACTGTTTATATGCTACCATGACTCATACCGAAAGTCTGAGTCCGGCTTCTCCTACCTACATATAGAGAAAGCCTGTGAGTCCTGCTTCCCCTACCTACATATAGAGAAAGCCTGTGAGTCCTGCTTCCCCTACCTATATATAGAGAAAGCCTGTGAGTCCTGCTTCCCCTACCTACATATAGAGAAAGCCTGTGAGTCCTGCTTCCCCTACCTACATATAGAGAAAGTCTGTGAGTCCGGCTTCCCCTACCTACATATAGAGAAAGCCTGTGAGTCCTGCTTCCCCTACCTACATATATAGAAAGCCTGTGAGTCCTGCTTCTCCTGCCTACATATACAGAAAGCCTGTGAGTCCTGCTTCTCCTGCCTACATATACAGAAAGTCTGTGAGTCCTGCCTACATATACAGAAAGCCTGTGAGTCCTGCTTCTCCTGCCTACATATACAGAAAGCCTGTGAGTCCTGCTTCTCCTGCCTACATATACAGAAAGCCTGCGAGTCCTGCTTCTCCTGCCTACATATACAGAAAGCCTGTGTCCTGCTTCTCCTGCCTACATATACAGAAAGCCTGTGTCCTGCTTCTCCAGCCTACATATACAGAAAGCCTGTGAGTCCTGCTTCCCCTGCCTACATATACAGAAAGCTTGTGAGTCCTGCTTTTCCTGCCTACGTATATAGAAGGCCTGCTTCTCCTGCCTACATATAGAGAAAGCATGCAAGTCCTGCTTCTCCTACCTACATATACAGAAAGCCTGTGAGTCCTACTTCCCCAGCCTACGTATACAGAAAGCCTGAGTCCTACTTCCCCTGCCTACGTATACAGAAAGCCTGTGAGTCCTGCTTCTCCTGCCTACATATACAGAAAGCCTGTGAGTCCTGCTTCTCCTGCCTACATATACAGAAAGTCTGTGAGTCCTGCCTACATATACAGAAAGCCTGTGAGTCCTGCTTCTCCTGCCTACATATACAGAAAGCCTGTGAGTCCTGCTTCTCCTGCCTACATATACAGAAAGCCTGCGAGTCCTGCTTCTCCTGCCTACATATACAGAAAGCCTGTGTCCTGCTTCTCCTGCCTACATATACAGAAAGCCTGTGTCCTGCTTCTCCAGCCTACATATACAGAAAGCCTGTGAGTCCTGCTTCCCCTGCCTACATATACAGAAAGCTTGTGAGTCCTGCTTTTCCTGCCTACGTATATAGAAGGCCTGCTTCTCCTGCCTACATATAGAGAAAGCATGCAAGTCCTGCTTCTCCTACCTACATATACAGAAAGCCTGTGAGTCCTACTTCCCCAGCCTACGTATACAGAAAGCCTGAGTCCTACTTCCCCTGCCTACGTATACAGAAAGCCTGAGTCCTACTTCCCCTGTCTACATATACAGAAAGTCTGTGAGTCCTGCCTACATATACAGAAAGCCTGTGAGTCCTGCTTCTCCTGCCTACATATACAGAAAGCCTGTGAGTCCTGCTTCTCCTGCCTACATATACAGAAAGCCTGCGAGTCCTGCTTCTCCTGCCTACATATACAGAAAGCCTGTGTCCTGCTTCTCCTGCCTACATATACAGAAAGCCTGTGTCCTGCTTCTCCTGCCTACATATACAGAAAGCCTGTGTCCTGCTTCTCCTGCCTACATATACAGAAAGCCTGTGTCCTGCTTCTCCAGCCTACATATACAGAAAGCCTGTGAGTCCTGCTTCCCCTGCCTACATATACAGAAAGCTTGTGAGTCCTGCTTTTCCTGCCTACGTATATAGAAGGCCTGCTTCTCCTGCCTACATATAGAGAAAGCATGCGAGTCCTGCTTCTCCTACCTACATATACAGAAAGCCTGTGAGTCCTACTTCCCCAGCCTACGTATACAGAAAGCCTGAGTCCTACTTCCCCTGCCTACGTATACAGAAAGCCTGAGTCCTACTTCCCCTGTCTACATATACAGAAAGCCTGTGAGTCCTACTTCCCCTGCCTATGTATACAGAAAGCCTGAGTCCTACTTCCTCTGTCTACATATACAGAAAGCCTGTGAGTCCTACTTCCCCTGTCTACATATACAGAAAGCCTGTGAGTCCTGCTTCTCCTGCCTACATATACAGAAAGCCTGTGAGTCCTACTTCCCCTGCCTACGTAGACAGAAAGCCTGATTCCTACTTCCCTTGTCTACGTATACAGAAAGCCTGTGAGTCCTGCTTCCCTTGCCTACGTTCTCAGAAAGCCTGTGAGTCCTACTTCCCTTGTCTACGTATACAGAATTCCTGTGGAGCCTGCACCTTCTGCCACACTTGGCTGACTGGCGGCACTCCTTGTATACAGTCCTATATCGGATAAGCTGTCAATCATTGTGTGGGCGGTGGTAGTGAGGCTCACAGCCTCTTTCGGTGTGTGAACGGGGTGAGCGACGCTCGCAGGCTTTCCTTATAATTGTGTTAAAATTAGCCTTTTCCAAGAAAATACTTGATGAAATCATGAAAAAAATGTATATTCCTGAGCTCAGTCCCTGAACTATCATATGCTGCCGACAGATAGGAAACCTTAGCAGTGTATATAACCTGCAGTCCTATGTAAATATGGGCAAAATGTTTACCATACAAAGCACAATATACAGACAAGGGTCTGACCAGCTTCCGGTTACAGAGATGAGTGTGTCCTTCGCATTATTTGAGCATTGTGATCACTATTGAATAATCATATAGAACCTGCAGTCCTATGTAAATTAAGAAGTTGTACCAAATGGTTACATTTCTACCATAGCAGAGGCTAAAATAACAGCAGAAAAGGCAGAACTGTGCAGTAAGGAGAAAGGCGACTGTGTTCTATTTCACATACAGGTCAGATGAAGGTTAAGGAATAAGGGACCGGCTGTAAAATCAATGGGCGAAGAAGTGGCTGACACCCTGGAGACCCTTTAAGGACAGAAAATAGGGTCAAGTAGTTTCCAATCATAAGCTACAAGGAAATGTATAACCATGAGCCAAAATTGAAAGCACCGGCTCATCTGACTGCCTTAGCCTGATATAGATGTAGCAGAGCCGAGATTGTGAAGATGTACACAGGCGAGTGTATAAGGTATCGCCGCTTGTCACGTGACTGTGATTTTGCATAGGACTGCATGTCAATCTGTATTATAAAACCAGATCATTAAAAAAACAAAGTCAGCTCTGCTACATCTTCACATAGCACAAGCCCAGCCAGATATATAAACCAGGACATAGACTTGTATACAATTCCTGGGGTGGAAGCAGCAAGTAAAAATGCATCCATTATTAATAGGGAGCAGTCTGCAGGTTTCCTTAAAGGGGTTGTCCATTTCTGGGGACATTTTTTTATTTTTTATTTAGGCCAAAAAAAAAAAATTTTGAAACTGTTTTATTAAAAATGTTTCATTGTTTTGCATTTACAGGCTACAAATTTAACTTTGTTGTGTTCTGTGGTCATAAATCGGTTGAGAGGAGCTCAGAAAAAAGATAATTCTCCTGTCAAAAGGAGCTCACTGACAGATTCTCAGTTAACTCATTCTACAGCCAGCAATAGACAGTGCAACACAGATGCAACAGAAGACACATTTTTTTATGAAATTCAATTGCAAAAATTACTTAGCCCAAAATACGTGCAAAAATAAAAACTGTCCCTGAAGATAGGTTAGGAGCTCAGAAAAAGATAATTCTCTCTATCAAAAAGGATCTCACGGACTGATTCTCAGTTAACTCATTCTACAGCCAGCAATAGACAGCGCAACACAGATGCAATAAAAGACAAATTTTTAATTAAATCCAATTGCAAAAAAAAAAAAAATCCTAAAAAACACTGTCCCCGAAGATGGAAAAAGTATGACCCAAAAAAGCATTAGTATGGTAATTATGGATAAAGTGGGTAGAAAATATAGGAGAAAGTTCATCGATACTTCGATACTTTAGAGATTACACAAGTCGCTCCCAGGTCATGCTGGGACTTGCAGTTCACATCCACACGTTGCATACACTCCTATGGCTTTTATACAAGTCCATTCATTTTCAGGTTTGAGAACAGAGAAGCGCTGGGCAGTGCCAGGTTGGCCTCGCTTACCTGGACCTCGCTTGTTCTCTTCTGCACCGTTTCCTCCTTCTCCTTCAGTTCCTGCTCCACGGTAGTCTTCTCCCTAGAAGACCAGCAAACCATACAGGAATATCTGAAGACATCAGAGACGGCGGGCATGCTGATCCAGCCCCCTAATCCAGAGTCCCACTTCAGGTACATGGCCTGGGGTTGGCTGCTCCTTTATCGGAATGATTAAGGCCCAGGGAGCATTAAAACCAACGCCTCATTGTGGAGCGGAGCGCTCGGGGAGAATGGCACAAGCAATAGGAGGAGAGTCAGGAATCAATGAAATAGTCTGCGATGAGCTCACTGTTGCTAAGGAGAAAGCAGCAAATGCAAAACGCCGAGAGGTTCGGGTGGGAGGTGGGAAACAGCAGACGGCAAGCTGTGCATTTAACTCTCCGCAGTCACATGACCAGCAGACCCACGTAAGCCAGGAGAACATCGCATTCCCGGTTGCACGGGGCCCAGAGGATGACTCTGCATCCACAGATAAAAACAACACGTTTGCCGACAGCGATTGACTCATGGATCTGATTATTTCACACGTTGCTGTTCTTTTCCATCACAGCAATTAAATGTCTCCACTACTGGGTAATGAGATTGAGAAAAGGCTTTAAAATAAGGGAATATTTGTAATACTCCGTCTTTATTCAGAACCCTGGATGGTAAATCATTAGTCACTGTATTAGGAATTCAGCCTTTGCAAATAACGGACGTCCTGCCGTCCAACTGCACAAAGGACTGGTGTCCGGTACCGAGATCGGCACTGGATGAGCCTCAGTAGGCAGCCGGGGAAAGCAGAACCCCATGCATTAGCTAAATAAGGCCTAATATATTCTCTGGAAAGTGCGTAATACAAGTATCTGCTAAAATAATCCTATTTGTAAAAATCTCATCTACACGTTCACGGAAAATTGACCTGTGGACTTCGCCCTTTGCAATGCAATTGTAAATGTGCAAATGCAACAGAAATGCTGCAGAAAATCCACCATCCAATCCTCAGGCCGGGTTCACACTTTGCACATTTGGTGTGGATTTTACTCACATAAGATTCCATCACATTTTACAGTTCCAGCAAAGTCTATGCGTTTTTACTTAAATCTCATTGACATGTTGCATTTTATTTTTGGGGTGCGGAATCCGCGTACTGGCTTTTGTTCTCATGTCACCTACACCTCAGAAATATCTCTAGAATTTGACCTTATGAGTGACTCTGAAAAAACTCTTACTGTTGCTCTGATTAATTCCCACCTGGATTATTGTAACTCTCTACCAATCGATCTCCCTCTTACCAAACTTTCTCCTCTCCAATCCATCCTGAATGATGCAACCAGGATCATTTCTGTCCAACCACTACACCGATGCCTCCACTCTGTGCCAGTCATTGCACTGGTTGCCCATCCGCCACAGAATCCAATATTGTTATTATGCTTTCATATTCCTCAGCACTTTCCAGACATTATCATCGCTGTCTCCATTGGGGCTCACAATCTAAATTCCCTATCAGGATGTCTTTGGAGTGTATGAGGAATTTGGAGAACCCGGGGGAAACCCATGCAAACATGGGGGGAACATACAAACTCCATGCAAATGTTTTCTGTGGTTGGATTTATACCCAGGACTCCAGCAGTGCAAATCAACAGTGCTAATCACTGAGCCACCATGCGTCCCTTATCTCTCTCACCCAAAAATATCTCCACAGTTCTGCCCCACTGTATATCTCCTCCCTGATCTCTGTTTACTCCCTTACCCTCTTCGTTCTGAAACTAACATCCTCTATAATCCGAATCTAAAACTCTCATCTCTGGGACTTCTCTCGTGCTGCACAAGTTTTCTGGAATGCACTACCCCAGGCAATCCTAGTTAATTCGCAGTATCCACAGTTTCAAGTGTCCCCTAAAAACACATTTCTTTAGACTGGACTATCCTCTCTCCTCACTGATCAAACTATCCTCTGTTTTCGCTTCCACGCACTCAGTAGCACTTTGTACCTGCACATGACCGAACACTGACTAAATACTGATAGTGGGGCCATGGCCTTATGCGGATGGCTGGACCTTACACCACAAGCTCTTTATTTTTCCCTTTCGTGTCCCTCTATTTCCTCATAGATTGTAGCTTGTGAACAGGACTCATCTTGGTATGCATTGAACTATGTGTTACTCTGTAATTTCTTTTCTTGTACAAGTCCCCTCTGAATTGTAAAGTGCTGCTGAATATGTCGGCGCTGTAGAAATGAAAAAAGATGACGTTTTGAGCTGCAGAAACACATCTTTTGTTGCAGACTTTAGGGTATATTCACACGTTGAATTTTTGCCACAACAAAAAAAAAAGTTTCACAGTATCAGCAAAGTGAATGAGATTTCTGATATCTCACTGCACGCGCTTTTTATTTTTTCCTTATAGATTTGAAGCAGTTTTAATTCTGCAGCATGTCATTTTTTTCTGTGTTTTTTGCAGCGATTTTCACCCATTCTACTAAATGTGAAAAAAAGCACAACAAAAAGGAATGCAAAAATCGTGCGTTTTTTCTGCCAAGAGACATTTTTTTGGGCAGAATCTGTATATTTGTAATTTTGCAAATAGTCTCGATTAGAAATCTCCTGCAGTTTTGTGCACACAGCTCCTATGCAGGCTTATGTGTTTCTATTTTCTTAGTAATGGCAGACAGTAGGGAGTAAAAGTGGCCAAGAACAGCAGCTGAACCCACTGACCATCCAGTATGTATGGGTGTACCCAGGCTCTACCCCGGTGTCAGAGGAGAGGAGGACTGGGCATACTGGATTTTGACAAGCCGATAATTTTGTTGGCAGGTGAGAAGAACCACGGGCAGGGGTCTTTACGAAGGTCGCTCCCCTTTATGACACATGTACACTTAGCCGGGTTGAGCATGTGTATGGGGAAGGTGTAAAAGGAAATGCTGTCGGCTGTACAAACACTTCGCCAACATCTATTCCCTATCCCAGGGAAAAGGGCTGCTCTCAGACACCTCTCGTTGCTGCTTATCAAAATTGCATTGGGCAATAAAATTCGATACATCCTATTCTTTTTTCTCTTAAAGGAAATCTGTCAGCATGTTTTTGCGATGTAATCTGAGAGCAGAGACCCTGATTCCAGCAATGTGTCACTTATTGGGCTGGGTTTTGCTTCCAATACAATCAGTGTTTTATCAGCAGGAGATTATCACTACTGGACTAGGAGTCTCGTGCCTCCTGTTCCAACCCCGCCCCCAGCACTGATTGGCTTCTTTGTGTGTACACTGTGCAATCAGTGATGTGGGCGGGGTTATATTCAGCTCAGCATTCCGAGCTCTGCTATACCTGCAGCAGAGAAAACTGTGATTCCATCACAACTGCTGCACCCAGAAAACTAAGTGATATATAGCTGGAATCAGGGTCTTTGTCCCTACATCATGCTGCTGTCAGATTACATAGCAAAAACCTGCTGACTGATTCCCTTTAAAACATAATATTATGCAGACTCCATGGACCCCCAAGCAACATAAGATCGTCGTTAGATCCCTGCCACAATTAAATCACGGAGACATTGTACATCCCTTACAATTCAATGTTCACTTGCAAGTTCCATATATCTGGGAGGTTAGATAGAGCCAATAAAGACAACAGAAGAATTTGGGTTTCTTCATTACAATGCAGGTTTTTCTACAAGTGACCACCAAAACCCATTAGAACAATTTCCGTCACGTTTTTTAGAGTACGGCCGAATAGACTGTGCCCGCGTCTGGCCGTGAATTAAAAAATAAATAAATCCAAAAGTCATAAATTTGTGGAATTAAATACAGAGACAGATTTGTCATACAGCGGATACATCGTGTGACAGACCCCACTAATTAATGGGGTCAATGGAGGTTGTCTATCTGTCATGTTGATAGCAAGAACGGGGGCTATAAATCTGTGCTATTCTCGGTATCAAAACCGCCGGAAGCATAAAGAGGAAACGTCCAAAAATAAAAACGTGCATATCCTAAGATTAACTAACGTCCCATCTAAATAGATCGGTAGCAATTACTAGTGTTCATAATAATGAACAGATCCTGGTAACTGTTCTTAACGGTAAATTGTCAAACATTTGTCCGGTGAAAAAGAGTTAGCACCTATCCACAGGATAGGTGATAACTTATAGATCATGGAAATCTGACCACCGGTTGCCCATTAGAATGGAGCATAGGTGCGCATTTGTAACCGCCACTCCATTCATTCCATCGAGTGCTGCCCTCAGCATTTTATGGCGGCCCCATAAAGAATGAATGGAGCGGTGGTCATGAACGCACTGCATTTTAAAAGGGGGTTTGACAGTTCCGTTCTGCCAATCAGTTCGGGTCCCATAAGTTGGACCTCCATTGATCTGCAAGATATCACTTATCCTGGGAATAGACAATAACTTTTATTCCCCACCAAAGTCTTTTGAAAACTTGGGTTGTAGTTCCATTTAGACAGTCTCAGAAGAAAGAAGATACTTAAGTCGTCATAGTATACCGTTGTGCTCAGAAGTTTACATACCCCGGCAGAATTTTTGCTTTCTTGGCCTTGTTTCAGAGAATATGAATGATAACAAAAAAACTTTTTCTCCACTCATGGTTATTGGTTGGGTGAAGCCATTTATTGTGCAAATTTCCTCTTCAGAGAAAAAGAGGACTTGTACTCTACAGCGCCACCTATTGGAAGTAGCAATCCTACAAGTCACAATCAACCCTTTAACGAGTCGTGCGATATGACTTAGGATAAAAGCCAAATCAGAATCTCAATTTGCAGACACGGTGTTTCGGGCTGTTGGCCCTCGTCAGTGCAAAGTATGAGAACTGATTTGGCTGGGTGAGAGGCTCTGGAGGCTCTTTTTCTCTGAAGAGGCAATTTGCACAATAAATGGCTTCACCCAACCAATAACCATGAGTGGAGAAAAACATTTTTTGTTATCATTCATATTCTCTGAAACAAGGCCAAGAAAGCAAAACTTCTGCCGGGGTATGTAAACTTTTGAGCACAACTGTATATGGGGGGCCGTGACAGATTTGCATTAGGATTCAGTAACTTCGACATCAGAATAGTAATATAAACCCAATGCAATGGTGCTGAGCAGCACTAAAGTCTCGACACCCTCCATGAAGCCGTGACCTTGTGAATACTCCGATGACCGAAATAATCCGCCATGCCGCATCCATTTGAGGCTCGGCAAATATTAAACCCACCCTTTATATGCCAGAGCAAATCCACTACGAATACTACGCATACTCACTCACCCCTGGCGATCCGCAGAACAAAGGCACGGTGACTTTAAACAGTCGCTCACCGCACGCAGCATTATAATTGGTCTACGCTCATTTGGGACAGAAACGTAATTATAACGATGAGAGGAAAGCAGCTCCGGCTGTGACCTGCGAGCAGATAATAAGTCGTGCACTTGAGGCTGCCTTCTCCGCTCCTTTGAAGACTCATAATCCTTGAGAGATTTGGTTACAAAGCGAAGGAAAACAAAAAGTAGAATTAAAAGGGTTGCCGAATAATCAAAGAGTCCCTAAGTCCTGAGGGTGCAGAGACGGGGGCATCATAAGTTCATCTTCTGCTTTCCACGGTGGCCATCAAGGGCTACGCAGGAGAGAAGGCACCAGAGATCCACGCAGGATAAGTGCTAGCTCCTACCCCAGAGACGTATGACATAAATAGCAGAAGCCCTAGTGACAATTACGTAATGTACGCAAGGCGCCCATTACTTCTCCACCATCTTCGCAGATGCAAGCTGTTTTTGACAGCCAGCATCCGCTACACCATATGCAGGCTGCAAAAAATTGCAGCACGTCCTATATAGAAGGTCTCACGGGGAGTGGGATTTTGTTATTGCTGCCCCATACTTATAACGGGAGCGATCCTGGATGAAGAAGACTCTACTTGGGACCGAGAGCAAAATTTTCAATCCTATGTTAGAAGTCAGTTACCTTTTGCAAAACTACAATGCCCAGCATGCACATCAATAAAAATGTTGGGAGTTATAGATGCACAATAGCCGGAGTGTCAAAGGTTGCTGACCCTTGCCCTATGGATATAGGTCTTGTTCTATTAAAGGGTCACCAGTCCAGGAAAAAAAAAAAAAAAAAAAAAAACATTTTCCATTGTAATTTGGTCTCATTGCAACAAGGACAAGAAAAAATAAAAATATAATCCCCGCAAGATATAAATGGATGGGACAATACAGAAACCACAAGCGCCAAAAAAAGGAATAACGAGAGCGACACGTCAGGGTGGTAAACACTAGCGTTTTTCACGATCCCACGTTCCGTCGCTCGCTGAATGTCTCATACTTTATTTTTCCCCCCAAGCTCAATTTGCGGAGAAGACGACAGATTGCCATTGTGACACGTGACCGGACGGCAGCTGCTGTGTGACTGTTGTCACCTACAGAAAAGCAGAAATCGTATCCGCGAAAATATCTGCTGCAAAAAATATATTTCAATCACGGAGAATGTGGATTTCAAGAATTTGGGCGCATGGTCGGCACAAGTCCGAATATTTACTGCCAAGAAGAGACTACATTTAAAGGCTTGTTCCCATCTTTAGGTGATCAGTGGGGGTCTGATCAATCCCGAGAAAGGGGCCGGACATTCATTCATTCCCTAAGGGACGGCCCAGATAGGCTGATACAACGCCCCGTTCACAGAATCGGAGAAAATTCCTGCAATCGGACCCCCATTGATCAACAATTAATCATGTATCCCACGGATGATAACTGCCAACAAGGGGAATAAACCTTTAATTCTACGAGATGGGTTTTTCCAAGTAGACATGCATCACCTACCTACAGGATCACTGGGGGGCGCCACTGATTACTAGCACAGGGATCCTGATGCTTCCCATGCATCCTCAGTGGACCAAGCGTGCTGCCGCTCCATTCAAATTACATGGGGCTGACGACAGCCACCAAGTCACAAACCGCAGCATTCAGGTGATTGAAAAATGGGACGTTATTGCAGCCAGCGTTAGATCCTTGAGGAGTTAAAGCAGGTGACTTTGGCTGGTTTTATTTTATTTATTTTTTTATGCTACTGATAAATTTTGCATAGAAGTCAGATTGACTCTTTAATTATACAGTGATGTAGACAATGAGTCACTGCGGTACAAAGAAAGCAGTGACCCAAAAAGAGTGAGAGGGCAGTTATGGCAGCCAAAGTGGGTATCATCCAGCTTTCCAGAAAAGGTTTAGGTCATCACTGAGATTTGTATTGAAAAAGGAAATATGTGCTGACGATTCATTGCCGGAAAGCTCGAACCGCAGGTACATAGTGAACAATCAGCTTGCTGATGTGAAAAGGGAGACGGGGGATGCTGATCAAAAAACAAATCGAGATTAACACATCTGGAAACGTGCCGTGTCTCGAGGCCTTGCTGCGGGTTTGTTACAGAGAGAATGAGAAATCCCTCCGAGACGCTGTAACCAGGGAGCCGAACCGTTCACACCGTCACCAGGCACAGAACAATTCCTTAACAAGTGTTGTGCCAAAGAGTAATCATCCAAAATAAAAGGAATGGCTTAAAATAAAACGGTCGGATCGAGGAGAACAAAAAATACATACCTGCAGCGCAACCCAGAAATAGTAATGCTCTAAACAAATAATACCCGTCTTCTGTAAGCAGGGAAACTGCTCATTTTTGCACCGTGTTGTGCACAGCTCCATTAAGAAGTCGGTCCGAGTCACTTTTTATGCGCTGAGCAACTTCTACCAAATGCAGATTTCTGAACAGTTCTGGGATTATTTCCAAAATGTTGAGTTCTCCCCCATCAGTCAGATAGGGGATAACTTACTGATACTTAAGGGGATTGACCCCAAGTGCAGGGCCATGGATCCTGGGTATCATGCTCTGCAGAGCCCCATCCCGAATAGAGCGAAGATGTGCATGCTCCATTAATGGTCTATGTGACTGCTGGAAAAAGCAGAGCGCTCCCAAATTATCCATAGACCATGAATGGAGCAGAGGTAGAACATGTGCACGTCTGCTCCATTCTGGCCGGAGCACTGCAGATCCCAGTTCCCCGATCTAGGGATTGGTCGAATAGACGGGGTCAGTAAAAATAACCCTTTAAAGGGTATTCCCATCTGCAAGATCCCATACCAATATATAATAGGTGTAATAATAATAATATTAGCAAATACCTCCAATTAGAAATATAGTATAGTTCTTCTGATTAACTAAGTCACTTACCCTATGTGCAGGGCATTGCAGTAGCTTGGGTTATCCGTGGCTACGCCCATTAACAGCTAACTGATATGAGTTGTCATAACCATGGATACCTAAACTACTGCAATACATGCACATGAGGTAAGAGACATACTTAATCAGAAGAACTACACACCATCTTTCATTTGAGATATTTGCTAATATTATTATTGCTACACCTACTACATATTGGGATAGGACCTTGGAGGTGGGAATACCCTTTTAAGTCTTCAACTTGCTGAATTTCTAGAATCTAGTAAATGTGTACACAGCCTCTATCTTAATTTCCTTCTTAAAGTGCTTTATTTTAGGACACAGTACTTTTTTCCCAAAAATTGGGACAGTTCCATCCCAATGAAACCTTGGCCATCTTTGCGCCTTATAAATAACATGGAGGGACTTACATAAAAGAGGAAAAAAATGGTTTATTTGCACTCACCTCTGCAAATCCACAATCTCATTATTCAATGTGTCCAGCTCCTTAATGGCAGAGAAATCAGAAACGGGACTGGGGGCCGACGGGATCTGAAAAGTAACCAGAGGGTGATTGGCCTGGCTTAATGGTAGATAGAATCCGGCACAGGACACTCCACTTCTAATGGACGGAAAACAAAGTAGCGGAGGTTTTGACCCCTTTGTATCTTTTATCTGTTGCTGCATACCGAAAATATTATCATTTTAATTCATATGCAAATTAGGGTGTAACAGAGCACTTCTGAAGCCTCTACCTTCCCAGATTGATTGTATCAGCACTAGCCTCTTTATCTTGACTGATAGGTCACTGTGTGACATACATCAGGCAAGGAAATCAGATATTAAAAATGAGAAAGGACAAATCACCGGGATACGGAGGACTCTAGTGAATGGTGTAATGCAGCTCATCACCACAACTTGGCTTTACTCCCTGAAAATAATGAATTTCATAAATTCAGGAACACAGCAGTATTGTGTTATATTCTCATCTGTGATTTAATTGCAGATTTTGGTCGTCTCCTTGCAGAGCAGCCGCGGACTTTGACTTTTTTATGGAGGCTCCATTAAACCGCCCTGAATACCGCAATCCATTCACTATAGTCTTCTATACATTTCAAATAAATTTTTCCACTTCCTTCACACTGGGATTTTTGGACAATTTTTTTTCTATTTTTTTTTTTATAAGTACAAATAAAATAATTGTCATGTGTGACACCGTCCTTAGGCTTTCTCCATGCAGAGTTTTTGTATCACTTTTTTTCCTGACTTCTAAAAAAAAATTTTGGGTAAAAAAGTGTGAAGTTTCAGAGAGCAACTGATCACATCCACATCAAAAGGTTGATCGGGGTAGGGTGGTGTGACATCTACTGATCCCTGTCGGGAGTCGCGCACCTGTCTTATTATAATGCCAAAGAATATTAAAGACATCTTTGGATACATTTGTTTTACTTATTTCAATGCATTTTTGGCTAACGAGTAATTTTGCAATAGGATTTTATTAGAGATTTTGGATCCTTTGGCCTCTACATCCTCTATGTATCACAGTACATAGCAAACTACAGAATGGGTTAACAGGCAAACCTCAAGCTTCTAAGCAAATTTATGAAACAACATCAAAAGTTCAAACTTAATTTGGTAATAAATCCGCTAAAAAAAAAAAATCATTCATGCAACCAGATCAGAAGAGCTCACTGACAGAGTGACCCATGTGAGGATCATACAGGGAGATACTGTGACTGCCCTGGGATTGTAGACTCTATAAAGTCCTTATTTTGTATCTGCATACCTCAACACGGCAATGGCTTAATTTAATACTCAGGTCGACTGGCGAGGTTTTTTTCAGTAGAAAAAGTCATCAAATGAAAAACTTAATAATCAGGAAGAGAAAAGCGCAGAAACCAGAACTAGGGAATTTTCTCATGCAGAAGTCAGAATTGAAGCAATTTTGTACATTCATGCAAGAAGTTACAAAACTTGTGAACGTAAAAAAATAATCTGTCTTTAAGATCAAACCCCAAAACAGCACATATAAGCATGAAGTTCTTTGAAAGCTAAATCCATAGACACCTTTGTATCTTTTATCTGTTGCTGCATTCCAAAAATATTAGAATTTTAATTCATATGAAATTTAGGAAAATTATTAATTAAGTAGGTTGTCCGATAATCAACATTTATTTACAGGTGATGACTGTACAAGGACTGTGGACCCGGAGACCCCTACTCGATCATGAAAACAGGGTTTTCACAGTCCTCTGTATGACTGAAGCATTACGGAGCAAGAATGATCGCTGCTCCATTCACTTCCATTTATGTCTCACGGCTTCCTGCTTGCCTGTTCTCATTATCAGTGAGGGTCCGAGTGATCAGATCCCCACCGATCATGGGACAACTATTTAAAATTGGAAAAAAAAATTTATGTCACAAAATCACTAAATAACACATGGCACAGTAGTGAATGGTACTGTAGCTCTTAAAGGGAATATGTCACCAGGTTTTTGCCACCTAATCTGAGAGGAGTATAATGTAGAGACAGAGACCCTGATTCCAGCGATGTATCACTTACTTGGCTGCTTGCTGTAGTTTTGATAAAATCAGTTTTAAATCAGCAGGCGATTATTACTAGATGACTAATAAACCTTTTGTCAGGTAGTCCAGCCACACCCCCACCACTGATTGGCAGCCTATGCACAGTGTAAACAGAAAGCAGCCAATCAGGGATGTGGGCGGAGTTATACAGATGTCAGCATTCAGAGAACTGGTAAATCCGCAGCAGATAAAACAGTTTTATCAAAACTACAGCAAGCAGCCCAGTAAATGACGCCTTGTTGGAATCAGGGTCTCTGCCTCTACATCATGCTGGGTTCAGATTACATAGCAAAACCTGCTGACATATTCAGTTTAAAGAATTTGGACACATTAGTGGGCTTTTTTTTTTA
Source organism: Phyllobates terribilis (assembly GCF_046119375.1). Lineage (NCBI taxonomy): Eukaryota > Metazoa > Chordata > Amphibia > Anura > Dendrobatidae > Phyllobates > Phyllobates terribilis. Next base: position 147,492,260 of record NW_027362768.1, on the reverse strand, counting down.
ATAAATACATTTATATTGAGCTAAAATATTTTTCACAGATAAAAGAAAGCTCAGAATGAAATAGATAAATAAGTTCCAAACTCTCCTGTCATAACTCAGTTGACTCATTCTGCAGCCAGCAATAAACAGTTCCACACGGAGGTTATAGAAGGAAAACGGTGTAAAATTTTTAATGAAACTTGAACACAAAAATTATTTTCCGCCCTAAACAAATGTATTTAAAATAAAAAGTGCTCATAAATGTGTCCTATTCCTTCATTGTGTAGGTATTAGATTTAGCATTATGCCAGCTGTTGTAACTTAAGAGCTTGGAGTAATAAACAGAAATGAAACAGAAGATTAGAGTAAAAAGTCTAACCTTGCGCAGGCAGAACAGGACAGACGAGAGTTAGGAATATTAGAGCAGAAAGCAGATGGCAATAAAACAGTCCAGCAAGCTAGAACAGAGCAAAAGAAAGCAAAGCAGAATAGAGGGTTAGTGCCGGCAGAAACGCGCCGATCTCAAACACGTCGTCTATGCATCGCCGGTAGGTTACTAACTGAGGTTCATCAACTAAAGGGGTAAAGACAGGAACGATTTTTATCTAAGAAATCCCAAACATTCAACTTCTAATACAACCCAGACCTACAGTATACAATATGCCAGGTACATTCTCTGACCCTAGCCCCAGGCGGAAACCTACAGCACTCCAGCCGTTGTGAAACTATAACTAACAGTAAGCCCTGAGACACTGCACTAATGTACTTTGATGCAAATAAAACAGTATTTTTTTTTCCAAATTTACTTTTCGATCTATTTTGATTTAAATTATTCGCAATAGCGCAAGATGTTTGCGGAATTTTGCACAAATTCAAACTTTTGCGCCCAGTTAAAAGTTCTTGAACTTTCTTTCAAATTAAAAAATAACTACCGGAACTAAAAAAAAAGCAATATTTTTTAAAAAAGTCGGAAAATTATTGCGACAGCTGCTTGCTGCATCATAAAGATACCACCATCGCTCTCTCTCCATTGGAGACCTAACAGGACCGATCCAGCTACTAATAAAACAAATTTTAAAAGATTTCAGACCTCAACAGTTTTCTCTCATTCAGATATTCAAAGGTCTGCTTTTACTTTTAAGCAATATGTGATGCCTAATTTTTACATTTTTTTTCTTCCAACATCATTGCAGGATGTAAAGTTTATTGTAAATAATATTATATATATACACATACACACACACACACACACACATATATATATATGGCAAAAATTATGGAATCACCGGGCTCAGTTGTTTAATGTTGTTGAAAAAAGCAGATCACAGACATGGCACAAAACTAAAGTCATTTCAAATGGCAACTTTAGGGCTTTAAGAAACACTAAAAGAAATCAAGATAAAAAATGTGGTACTCAGTAAGGGTAATTTTTTTCAGACCAAGCAGAGGGAAAAAATTATGGAATCGCTCAATTCTGAGGAAAAAATTATGGAATCACCCTGTAAATTTTCATTTCCAAAACTAACACCTGCATCAAATTAGATCTGCTCCTTAGTCTGCATCTAAAAAGGAGTGATCACACCTTGGAGAGCTGTTGCACCAAGTGGACTGACATGAATCATGGCTCCAACACGAGAGATGTCAATTGAAACAAAGGAGAAGATTATCAAACTCTTAAAAAAAGGTAAATCATCACGCAATGTTGCAAAAGATGTTGGTTGTTCACAGTCGGCTGTGTCTAAAATCTGGACCAAATACAAACAACATGGGAAGGTTGTTAAAGGCAAACATACTGGTAGACCAAGGAAGACATCAAAGCGTCAAGACTGGAAACTTAAAGCAATATGTCTCCAAAACAGGAAATGCACAACAAAACAAATGAGGAACGAATGGGAGGAAACTGGAGTCAATGTCTGTGACCGAACTGTAAGAAACCGCCTAAAGGAAATGGGATTTACATACAGAAAAGCTAAACATAAGCCATCATTAACACCGAAACAGAAAAAAACAAGGTTATAATTTTTTCCTCAGAATTGAGTGATTCCATAACTTTTTCCCTCTGCTTGGTCTGAAAAAAAATTTCCCTTACTGAGCACCACATTTTTTATCTTGATTTCTTTGTGTTTCTTAAAGCCCTAAAGTTGCCATTTGAAATGACTTTAGTTTTGTGCCATGTCTGTGATCTGCTTTTTTTAAACAACATTAAACAACTGAATGAACATCCTCCGAGCCCGGTGATTCCATAATTTTTGCCAGCTGATGGCTCTGCAATGACATCTAAAATGTCAGTGCAGAGTCATTCGTGGACTGGGACAACGTTTTAAGTAGTTAGACGGTCTTTATTTAGATAATATCTAATTTTTCAGATGTGTTTAACTTCGTGTAAATGTATTTAGTTTATCTGGAATCATAAAGTTCACAACTTCAAAATTATTACAGCGACACAAATTACTGTTAACACACACAAACAGTGCGGTGAGTCTTGGTTATGGCACGCTTCCCACTCACTTACACAAACTGGTCCCGAGACATAAGGACACGGAACATTCCACATCAGAGGAGGACCGGGACTCTATTACAATTCAAGGTATGAAAAAATAAAATAAAGATTTTCCTCCTCTCTGGATTACACAATGCAGAAATCACTTTTATATATACCAGACACAGCAAATATATAACATTTCCCTTACGTACTAATGAGGCCAGGGAAACAGGCAAACTAATTAAAGGGATGAAGAATGTGAGCCGGAAATCTTAAAGGGGTTTTCCCACTAAAGTCTTTGCTATCTTATTCCTAAGAAAACTATTAAGAAGCATGATAGCGAGGGGTGCGAACACTAGGACCATCACTGAGCTTCCAAAGCTAGCCACAGCCTCTTATTCACGCTCTATGGGAATGAAAGAGATAGCTATAACAAGGGATTCGGAGACTCCTTGCTCTCATGATTGGTGGGCATCACAGCAGATGGTCGCCCAGTAATCATTCACTTATCGCCTAACCTGTGAACTGGTGATAAATATATGTAGTAGAAATCTGTCAGCATAAAATGACTGTCCAAACCAAGCAAGGCAGTCGGTGCACACTTGGTGTGGCCAAGACATTAACTGCACCTTCCCACCTATTTGTTTTCTATTTACCTCCACACTGCTCTTCCATAGGACTCATTCAGATGTCCGATTTTTCCACGTGCGGGTAAAAAAGACAAATTTTTCTGATCAGGGTTTCATCCGAGTGTGGTCCAAGTGTGGCACAGAGTGTGGCCCGAGTGAGGCTTAAAGTGAAGTCCGAGTGAGGCTTAAAGTGAAGTCCGAGTGAGGCTTAAAGTGAGGTCCGAGTGAGGCTTAAAGTGAGGTCCGAGTGAGGCTTAAAGTGAGGTCCGAGTGAGGCTTAAAGTGAGGTCCGAGTGAGGCTTAAAGTGAGGTCCGAGTGAGGCTTAAAGTGAGGTCCGAGTGAGGCTTAAAGTGAGGTCCGAGTGAGGCTTAAAGTGAGGTCCGAGTGAGGCTTAAAGTGAGGTCCGAGTGAGGCTTAAAGTGAGGTCCGAGTGAGGCTTAAAGTGAGGTCCGAGTGAGGCTTAAAGTGAGGTCCGAGTGAGGCTTAAAGTGAGGTCTGAGTGAGGCTTAAAGTGAGGTCTGAGTGTCATCCATTCTCACAGTCCATGAAAATCAGACCGCCATTTTTTTCATGGACCCTTTGACTTGCATTGCCCATTTCTTGAATCAAAAATCGGACATGTCTCCACAATTTTAGTGGACCAAAAAGTCATGGACATATGAATGACCCCTATACAGGTATAAGTGCGATCCGTGAAAAACAAGGATAGCACTGGTACGTGAAAATCGGACATCTGAATGAGGCCTTATCTCACAGTTTTCAGGAGTCAAAGGAGGGCAGAGGTACAGTAAATGGAAAACAAGCAGGTGGGAAGGTGCACTGAACTGCTCGGTCACACCAAGGGTGCACCCGAGCGACTGTGCTTGGTTTGAACAGTCATTTTGTGCTGACAGAATCTTTTAAAGAACTGGAATCTTGGGAGTTGCGAGGGTGACACGATGCAACGTACAGGCTCATTCTAGAACATACCTTGGGTGTCGCTGATCTTTCAGATGGAGGCATCATTTCTGGAGTGAGGGATTGAGGAGGATCAGTGCCCTTAGAGAGTTTTTGATTGATGAGATGAAGTGACAGCGCAAATTGCTCTTTAGACAGTTTCCCCAAGTCCTTGGTGTCACACAAAGACCTGGAAAGACACCACAAAAACGGGAACATTCTCAAGGAAATCTAAGACACTTGTCGACTATCTCCAGTTTGCGCTAAAGTAATTACGCCATATACTGCATCAGAGAAGGAGGAAAGATCCTAAATGCTTCAGATCAGCTCTTTGACCAAGAAATGCATGAAAACCCATACTTGTTAGACAGTTGGCCGAAATGTCGATGGCCGATGTTAGCGGGGGTCTTAAAAGGGGTTGTCCACTTTTGGGGATATTTTATTTATATGAATGTAATTGGGGCTAAAAATTATTTTTGTAATAAGGTTTCATCAAACATTTTGCACCGTTTGCCTTCTATAGCCTCTGCGCTGCACTGTGTATTGATAGATGCAGAAGGAGTTAACTGGGAATTCAGTGAGCTCCCTATGACGTCCTGACAGAGATTGTAACTCTTTAATCAGTCTTTTTCTGACCTCCTCTTGGCTTAATTATGGTCACAGACCATATGAAAATTAAATGTGAAAGGAAACGAAGAGCCTGGAAAAGCCAAACGGTGCAAAATTTGTAATTAAACCAAATTATAAAAATTTAAAATTTTAGCCCAAAAGACATGCATTTAAGAAAAAAAATAAAAATTGGCACCAAAGATGGACAACCCCTTAAAAGTTAGGTTTGGAATATCAAACCGTGGCATGAACAAAGGCTAATCAGAGAACTGGCAGATGGGTCAGTTAACTGTACTTACCAGATATGGGCGAGCAGTGCAGATTTTAATCCTGTTTTCAGAAAGACCTCTCGAACTTCCAGCCCAGACACCAGGCCATCTTGGTCTTTATCAAGTTTTAGAAAAATCTCATCATATTTTGCTTTTTCTGCATGTGATACAACCCACTGGAGGAAAAAAAAGTAAAACAAAAAGGTAAGGACAGTATAAGGCCATCTAAACACAGACGTCTCCCTGGTTTCATGGAAACCTCATTTTATCTTCTTTTACATTAAAGGGATATTCCCATTTTAAAGATCTTATCCCAATATGTACTAGGTGTAATAATAATAATATTAGCAAATAGCTTCAATTAGAAATGTAGTATAGTTCTTCTGATTAGTTATGTCACTTACCCATGTGCAGAGCATTGCAGTAGCTTAAGTATCCATGGTTAAAACCACTCATATAGTGACAGTTGTTAGTGGTCGTAACCATGGATATCTAAGCTTCATAAGGCGTAAGCGACATAGCTTATCAGAAGAACTATACTACATTTCTAATTGGATGCATTTGCTATTATTATTATTATCGTACCTACACATATTGGGATAGGATCTTAGAGATAGGAATACCCCTTCCCTCTACGGCCAATTTCCATTTTTTCCTTTCCTGCTTCCAGGAGCCATAACTTTTTTACTTTTCCGTCCACACAGTCGTATCAGGGCTTGTTTTTTGTGGGACGAGTTGTACTTTTGATTGACACCATTAATTTTACCAGATAGTGCTGGAAAATGGGAAAAAGATTCCTAGTTTGATGAAATTGCAAAAAAAAACAAAAAACAGCAATTTTGGAGTTTTTAATTTGTTTTCTGTTTACCGATCGGGTTGATTAATTTTAGATTTTGATATAAATCGACTTTTCTGGGCGTGGCGACACCATGTGTATTTTTTATTATCTTTAATTTTACTAGGGGAATAGAGTGGTGATTTTAAATAATCTTTTTTTTTTCCCATATTTTTAAAATATTTTATTTTTACTCTTCATGGTATTTATTAGTCCACTTGTGGATCATTGGGGGATGATGTCCTATCACTGAAGTATAGATCTGTGTCTTTTCATCGTAATCCTGATAATGAGACTGCTGAAAAGTGATTGTACAGGAAGTAAAATTCTAGAAATTTTAGACTTTTCTGTACAAATATAGAAAATTAAAAAAACACTTGGGAGAGAAAAAAATATATAAAAAAAATTATATATTTTTTTTTTTTTTTGGGAGGGGGGGGTGAATAAAAGTTAAAAAGATGAAACTTTCCATTTTATTGACATATGCACCTGTTATATCTATGTTCAGTGATGGTGTTACATGCAGTTTTATGCTCACCTGTGTCGCAGGGGCTTTTGTGGGCAGGATTCCTACAGGAGGCAGCGAGTGTCTCGGCTCTTTGGAAGGCGGCGCTGGCAGAGGTGGGATTATTGGCAATGATGATGGGGGTCCTGATGTTTTTCTTTTGGATGGTGGCACCAGAACAGGAGGTAAAACCATAGGAACGGGTTCTTTTTCTAATGCAGAATACACCAGGAACATGGCCTGGAAATAAAACGTAATTCAAAGAAAGTAAAGTTATGGGTCTGTATAAAATATGGTATTTTTGAAAATATTTACGCATCTAAAGTCTTAATAATTTACGAGAGATTTTATCCGTTGTGTGAAACGCGAGAAATCAGGAAAGGAATACAACTTCGCCCTTTCAGGAGCATGTCTGGTTTGTTTCTTCAGTACATATGTACGAGAAGGACTCGGAAGGACCGGTCCAGTGGCCGGATTTGTGGCGGTTGAATCTGCCGGCAGTCGCAGCTCTTCGTTTGATTAGCCAGTCTGGCGTGAGATGACTTGTGCATAATAGCGCAACTATGATGTCACGCCAGGTCAGCTAATCAAAAGAAGAGGATAGGAGGCGGTTCTCAAGGTTCTGACGGCAATGTGGCGACTGGACAGAGTCTTGCGAAACGATCTGTACCAACTCTACATTTGTCCTTTTCTACCCACTTACCTGTGATGAAAACAGGTCCTTGAATACGCGAAAGACTATATCGGCAAAAGCACAAGACGTTTCAACTGGTGCACAATGGGCCAGTCATAAATCACAGAAATGCAAACTGACTTACGACAGCAAACTCATCTCGATCCAGTAATCCATCATGATCGATATCACTCAACTCCCAGACCTTGAGGATTAAAAAAAAAAAAAAAAAAAAAAGGAAATACATCAAAAAGATAAAAACACAAATAAAAAGTAATTAAAAAACAAACAACAACCAAAAAAGCAACAGTAAAAAAAGCAAACAACAACAAAAAAGCAACAACAAAAACAAAAAAGCAACAACAAAAACAAAAAAGCAACAACAACAAACACTCACACGGCCCAGGACCTCCACGGGCAGCTTGGAATTAAGCAGCACAGGTTTCACCTTGTCCCCAGATAGGAATCCATTCATGGGGCTCAGACTGTCGAATATTGCATCATATTTTGCCTTTTCTTCAGGCTGCCATGTAAAGCACAACATAATGAATATTTCAGTCTTTCGTGAAACTGAAAATAAGGGCTCATAATAAGCCTTATGATCAAGCCTACTCCCCAGCTTTCCTCACCTTCCCTGGGTCAATCGCTGTGTTTTCCCCACTGCTCCCGCTATCTGTTATTGTCTGCAGCGTTTATCTTGCGTCAACACCTCTGTAGACAATCAGTGAGCTCAAAGAATTGACGGCACAAGATGCTTAGAGCCACTGAGATCAATGACTGGCAGCAGCGCTGCCAATAATAACAGATGGCAGGAGGAGTGGCAGAGACTCAGTGCAGGATGCGGGGAGGGTGACTAAAGCACTTGTTTTACCTGAAACTAGAAAACCCCTTTAAATGATATATCAGTACCACACGAGTAGATGCCACATATGCAGCCATGGACTGAGAAGGATATTATGTGACAAGTAAATTGCATGTGTATTTGGCTAACAATCATTTTTGGCCATTGGCCTACATTAAAAAAATTTGCACCGTCTGCCTCCTGTAGTCTCTGTGTTACACGGGCTATTGCTGGCTGCAGAATGAGCTGGAGCACGACACTTACACACAGCAAATGCGGCAGCCCCAGGCCATAGGAGACTGCGGTCAGTGTCCGACCCCATCTCCTACATTTTGGTTATATCAGCTGTGAACTGATTACACCACTGGCGCGCCAAGTTTACAGCTGTAGGTGGAGCCTGGCGCCATTATATTTTAGCTCAAGGCTGTGCTCTGGACTACCATTTCCCTAGGTAACCTGTAATGTCTGTGATCTGAGTGGAGCCGTTAAGTCTTGGCCTCAGGACTACGATAGTGACTTCATTCAGCTGAATTACATCATCACTGAATGAAGAAACCAAAACAGCGCAGGTGCCCAGACTTGTGCTCACCTGTAATTACTGTGATCTTGGTGCAGCAATGACATGACGGTTCCACTCAGATCACTGTACTTAGTTACCGGTGAGAGGTGTATCTAATGCTATCGTGAGGGATACAGTCCGCAGAGAAATGTCTTTAATTGGATCATGTGTAATACAAAGTATTGAGCCATGTATCTAATCCTTTCATGTGTGATACTGACTGCTGAACTTTGTAATTACTGTGATCTGAGCACTGCAGCAGTGAGATGACTGCTCCACTCAGATCTCTGTAAAGAGCAGTGCAGGACCAACTAACAGAATTGTCGCTGCCATTACTGTCCACATCTCAGTAACACACGGCAGTCACCAATAAAATGTCTCCACATTGTGATCCTAAACTTTCTATCCTTTTGAAAACGCCCAGAAGAGGAGTGGTGGAGGAGTGGCATCACACACAAGTGAGCAGATCCCTCCCACATTTACTGCAGTCGTAATGCGAGCAGGTAGTACACTAAGTTTTTATAGCCAATTTCAGGAGATGCTACCTCTAGTGTTCAAAAGTTGAAAATATAAAAACGTTAATCATTTTTCATATTTTATACCATTAAAAAAAGTGTTTTTTTTATTAAAACACTAATACTTTACATTTTTTAATTTTTGAAAGAAAATGATCACCTACAAGATGCATATAAAGTGTACAAATTATCAAATACACATGGTGGCATAATATCTGGTCATAGGACTTACCTTTACAGCCCATGGCGAGTCCACAGCAACTGGAGCAGCTACCAAGGAGGAAGCGGTCATATCATGCTGAATGCAAAACATACAAAGCACAGCTTACCCAGCGAGTAATAGGAACGAATACATTATTACTAAACTAAAACTTTCTTTTGCTGGTACTGCTGCCCGGCGTGTGAGGCAAGCGCTGGGAATTTAATAGTTTCTCGCAGATATACACATTATGCATCCTAAAAATCTAGAGTCTGGAGTAAGCCTAACGTCAAGGGAAGGAAGTTGGGGGAGTGGGAGCAAAGAAAACAGGCAAGCACATGAAAAGAAAATAGGTGCAGGATAGAAGCTGTGCTGATATATGAGCTAATGAAGACATCAGCGCTCTGGAGAAATGCAGACTTCACATCTAGCCAATTGTTTGAATAGTCGACATTTACTCCTGCATTTCCCTACCAGGCACCACTGCAGGAGAAAATATATATCTAGTTATGATTTCTTAGATCTTGGAAAGGATGGGGAATGAGAGCAAAGAAAACGGGCTATGGAAAAGGAAGAAAGCACATCACGAACAGGAAATAGGTGCAGGATAGAAGCTGTGCTGATATATGAGCTAATGAAGACATCAGTTCTGGACACATGCAGACCTCACAACCAGCAAATTATTTGAGTAGCTGGCATGTACTCCCACATTTCCCTACCAAAGGCCACTGCAGGAGAAAAATGTATATCTAGCTATAGTTTCTTATGTCTCGGGAAGGATGGTAGGGGAATTGTAGCAAGGAAAAGGGGTTATGGGAAAGATGGAAAGCACATCATGAACAGGAAATAGGTGCAGGATAGAAGCTGTGCTGATATATCAGCTACTGAAGACATCAGTTCTGAATACATGCAGACCTTGCATCCAGCATGTACTCCTATGCATATCTAGATATGGTTTCTTATGTAGTAACAAGGGATTAGAGGAATGCGAGAGAAGTCCGACCTGGGACAATTAGTTGGCTTAGTTTTACAAGGAGGTCTCCTTTTATGAGAACAACCCCATTCACACTGGATTTTCTCTGATCAGTGCAGTTATTCTGAATGGTGCATAGAAACAATTTGCAAACTATTTTATTAGATTTGTATTTTTATTTCCAAAGTGAACTTCGTTCTGGGTATTAGTGTCAAACACAAGAGATGAAAAATTCTTTGGAAACTCCATTTTTGTTAAACTGTTACAAGCACTGATTGGCTGCACGGTTAGGTGACTGGCGGCCAGGACCTCATCACTTCTGGCCGGGTGAAGCCAACTGGAGCCACAGCCCCGGAGCAGGGAAGGGGAAAGATTAAGATGGCGAGCAGCATCAAGTGGGTTGGAAAATGGCTATCGTGCCAGTTATGAAGGAGGGAACCTGCATGTGCCCGTCTAATGCTCATGGAGTCTCTTTTATCTTCTTGTTGCCGATTACCCCAGTAGGGTAGCTTCCCTCTAATCACTTTAAAATTAGAACCAAAAACCTCTTTTAAGTAATATTATTGCAAGTGTAGGTATCAGCAATAATGAGAGTTGAGCAAAAAGATTTGCAAAACATGGCCAACGGATGAGAACACTGCTAACCTTTTATTACCTGCGATGTCCCCAGCACCTCTTCGGATTAATGGGACCCTCAACGTCATTATTTTGAGATGCACGCATGACGTTACGGGGGCCACTACTAATCAGAAGTGCCGGGAATATTGCAGACAGTAGGAGGTTTGCAATGCTATGGTTTGGGGGCCACAGATTTACCAGCATGCCCATCAGACCAGTGTCCTGACAATCTTTTTGCTCCACTCTAAGCAATAACAACTGGACTTAATATCGGGCTCTTACAAATCTTGGCGGGGGCACCACCTTCTTGAGGCTGCTGTGCGACACCTCCATCCCATTCTGAGCACAGGCGACGAGCTGCAAAGCCGCAAAAAATTCCTGGAAAAGAAGAATAAAATAAAGAGTGTTACAGCGAGACAACATGACGCGCAAATATTTATGGCACGGAGAGTCCAGTATGTGTGTACATAGGTACGAGTTATAAGCACAGACACCGGTACAGCACTTTCTAGAGTTAGAAACTCAAACAAGACATTGTGCAGAGAAATAAATCACCATTCGGGTAACACAGGAGGCATAAAGTGTGTAAACTCAGGAATTCCTGTCTTCTGGACTGAATATAAGTGGCGGCAAAGCAGGAGAGAAGGGACGTCTGCAGAAAACGACTAAACGATTAGTAAGAGAAGGGACCAGGATCATCTTTTACAAGCAGTGTGCTAGTATGAAGGCACTACTACTGTATCAGCCAGAGATTTCTGTAAGAGGGTCAAACAGAACAGCCTACTACCAAGCTCAGCATGGCAAGCAGATGTTTACTGCCAAAATCGGGACAGGAATATAGGGTAAGCGGCCACCGAAAGAGTTCACAAAAAGTGATGTCACAGCTCACCTCCGCCTTCTGTACAATGATTGATAACTCCTCTATATACAGTAGATAACACAGGATCCACCATTGACAATAGGTGATGTCACAGCTCACCTCCTCCTCCTGTACAATGACACCTCTATATACAGTAGATAACTCGTTGTGAATGGTGGATCCTGTGTTATGTCACAGCTCACCTCCTCCTTCCTGCACAGATCACAGAGCATGCCCACAACACTTTTCCACAGAAGTCAGAGCCAGTCTATTGCTGTCTATGGTAAATGTAGCTGCTGTAAACCATCTCTCTAAATGCTGTTAATAAAAACTTGGGAAGATGGTTGATCCATTATCAAATAGACTTAAAGAAAAAAAATACATATCAATACTTGGTTTTAATGATGACTAAAATAATATGTTTGATACATTCCCTTTAAGAATGATCCATCAGCTACACATGTGGTCCTGCTACTTACTAGTCTACTTGCTCTTTTCCTTACCACCAGGACACTAACTGTAGCGCCGGCGTCCCTGCCCTCTGCTAGGCAGGGACGCTGTTCCCCTCACCTCTCTGCTCCGTGCCCGGCGTCCTCCTCCTGCTCTGCTGGCAGCGCGCGCTCCTTCCCGGCCACTGTGCTTAGGGCGCGCGCGCGCTCTCCCTCCCTCTTAAAGGGGCCGCGCGCGCCGTCCTAAGGAGTCCCCGGCCAATGGCCGGAGGACTTCACCATATATAAGGCACCTCCTCCAAAATGGAGGTGCCCGAGCAATGTTGTTGCACTGTTCACTACTCTGCTTCAGCCCTCAGGTCCCGTTGCCAGTTACCTGCCAGATACCTGCCAGATTCCTGCCAGCTTGCCGTCTTTTCCTGCCTGATTATCTGCTACCTGCCTGCTAGTCTGAGGTCCGACGGTCTGCCTTACTACTCCTGTCAGTCTGTCTAAGGACCAGCCTGTCCGCTCACCTGGGAGCGCACTTCAGCCACCTGCCTGCTTGCCTGAGGTCCGACGGTCTGCCTTCCAACTCCTGTCAGTCTGTCTATGGACCAGCTTGCCTGCTCACCTGGGAGCACACATCTGCTACCTGCCTGCTAGCCTACCTGGAGGCTCCGCCGTCACGTGCTGTGACCACCTGCCTGTCCAGTGACTCCTGCCCGCTCACCTGGGAGCGCTCATCTGCTGCCTGTCTGCTAGCCTACCTGGAGGCTCTGCCGTCACGTGCTGTGACCACCCGCCTGTCCAGAGACTTCTGCCCGCTCACCTGGGAGCGCTCATCTGCCGCCTGTCTGTTGGTCTTCCTGGAGGCTCCGCCGTCACATGCTGTGACCACCCGTTCATCCAGAGACTCTCGCCTGCTCACCTGGGAGCTCACGTCTATCATCAGCCGCCACAGGTCGTACCAACCCTTTACCCAGAGACTGCCCCGGTCACTTGCCGTGACCATCTGCCCGTTCATCCAGAGACTGCCCCGGTCACTTGCCGTGACCATCTGCCCGTTCATTCAGAGACTGCCCCGGTCACTTGCCGTGACCATCTGCCCGTTCATCCAGAGACTGCCCCGGTCACTTGCCGTGACCATCTGCCCGTTCATCCAGAGACTGCCCCGGTCACTTGCCGTGACCTCCAGCCCGTTCACTCAGAGACTGTCCCGGTCACCTGCTGTGACTTCCTGCCCGTCTTACCTGGTCGCCACCCGCTCCCTTACAAGGACCGCCCCCTTGTATAGTAGCTCAGAGGTTCCGCCTCCCAGACCCGTTACAGTTTGCTCGGGCCATGGAACCCGGTGGCACCCAAGCTCCCTCGCTCTCGGACCTGTGTCATGAACTGTCCCGTCAAAGGTCCCAACAGGAGTCCATCCTGGGTCACCTGCGGAATGTCAATACTCGCCTGAACACTCTGACTGCTCCACCAGCAACCTCCGCCAGTGCCATATCTTGCAATCCGGCAGCTCCGCTGCCCACTAATACCATGGTATCCTACTCCGGACCCCGGCTTTCTGCACCTCCTCGCTTCGGAGGCGACTCCGCCCAGGCTCGGGGCTTCGTAAATCAGTGCACCCTGCACTTTGAACTATTGTCCCACCAGTTTAACTCCGACCGAGCCAAAATTGCGTTCATCATGTCCCATCTCACCGGGGAGGCGCTGGCCTGGCTAAATCCTCTATGGGAGAGAGGAGACCCCCTGGTGTCCAACTTGCCTGCTTTTCTCACGGCTTTCCGGAAAGTCTTCGACGAACCCGCACGGAAGACCTCATCCGCATCATCACTGCTACGCCTCCGTCAGGGAAGTCTCACCGTGGGCCAATATGCCATACGGTTCCGTACCCTTGCCTCGGAGCTGGCCTGGGATAACGACGCTCTGGTATCCGTCTTCTGGGAGGGTCTGTCCGGTCGTATTAAAGATGAACTTGCCGGTCGGGACATCCCTACCACTCTCGATGACCTAATAACTCTTGCCACCCGGATTGACCTACGGTTCCAGGAGCGTGCCAAAGAGGTCACCCGTGAGAGGAGGTTACCACGTCTAGCTCCTACTTTTCAGAAACCCGTCACTCCCTCCGTCTCTACCCAGGTACACTCTCCTGAGCCTATGCAGGTCGACCAGACCAAGATGGTCAAAACCCGTCAGGACTTACGCCGTGCCGAGGGGAGCTACTTCTACTGTGGCAGTAAGGAGCACCGGATCCGTACCTGCCCGGAGAGGTCGGGAAACGCCTGTGTCTAGGTTCGCTCAGAGAGGTCGACCTAGACAAGAATAAATCCTCTCCATCTCTGCTATTGTCAGTCTCAATCGTCTGCGGGGAGAACCGTTATTTCGAACTAGCCCAACTTGACTCTGGAGCAGCCGGGAATCTTATTTCACAGTCCCTGGTAGAGAAATACCGCATCCCCACCAAACCTCTGGCTGTACCCTTGTCTGTTGCTGCCGTGGATGGGGGTCTCTTACCACGCCCCATCCAACTCATCACCGAATCCATTACTCTGCAGGTGGGAATGCTGCATTCTGAGAGTATCTCCTTTCATGTTCTGCCTGGACTCTCCCACGCCCTCTTGCTAGGCCTACCTTGGCTCCAGAGACATGCACCCGTGCTTGACTGGCAGACCGGAGAGGTCCTTCGCTGGGGACAGGACTGCCATAAGACCTGTCTGATTCCCGTCCATCCCGTCCGTCCTTCTCCTACCCCAGCTAATCTACCTGGACTTCCGATTCCTTATTGGTCTTATGCTGATGTCTTTAATAAAAAGGAAGCGGAGACACTACCCCCTCATAGACCATACGACTGCCCTATCGACCTGTTACCTGGTACTACTCCTCCCCGTGGGAGTATTTATCCATTATCCGCTGCTGAGACCCGGTCGATGTCCGAATATATTGAGGAGAATCTGGCCAAATCTACCTCCCCGGCGGGAGCAGGCTTCTTTTTCGTCAAAAAGAAGGACGGCTCTCTCCGTCCCTGTATAGACTATAGAGGCCTTAACCAGATCACGGTGAAGAATAAGTACCCCCTTCCGCTCATTCCGGAGTTATTTGATCGTCTGAGGGGGGCTAGTATCTTCACCAAACTGGACCTCCGTGGGGCGTACAACCTGGTTCGTATCCGTCAGGGGGATGAATGGAAGACGGCATTCAACACCCGGGACGGCCACTATGAATATCTGGTAATGCCCTTTGGTCTCTGTAACGCTCCTGCCGTCTTTCAAGAGTTGGTCAATGACATCTTCCGGGACCTTCTCTACTCCTGCGTAGTGGTGTACCTGGACGACATCTTGGTCTTCTCTCCGGATCTCCAGACTCACCGGAGGGACGTTCGTCAGGTCCTGCTCAGGCTCAGGCAGAATCACCTCTTCGCTAAATACGAGAAGTGCCTCTTTGAGCAGACCTCGCTTCCGTTTTTGGGCTACATTATTTCTCAGACCGGCCTACGAATGGATCCAGAGAAACTGTCTGCCATCGAGAAATGGCCTCGACCGGAGGGGTTGAAGGCCATTCAGCGATTCCTGGGCTTCGCTAACTACTACCGCCTCTTCATACCACACTTCTCTTCCCGGACCGCCCCAATTTCCGCGCTCACCCGTAAGGGTACTAATCTCAAAGAGTGGCCGCCCGAAGCAGAGGAGGCCTTTCTTTCCCTAAAACAGGCCTTCTCTTCCGCCCCGGTGCTGCATCGCCCGGACGGCAACAAGCAGTTCTTCCTGGAAGTTGACGCCTCCTCCTCTGGAGCCGGAGCGGTACTTACTCAAAAATCATCTTCCGGGAGAATGGTAACTTGTGGCTTCTTCTCCAAACTCTTCTCCTCTTCTGAGCGCAACTATTCCATAGGAGACCGAGAGTTATTGGCCATCAAGCTGGCGTTGGAGGAGTGGCGTTACCTACTCGAGGGGGCTCTTCACCCGGTAATAATTTACACTGACCACAAGAACTTGGCTTACCTCCAGCATGCCCAGAGACTTAACCCGCGCCAAGCCCGGTGGTCCTTGTTTTTTGCTCGCTTTGATTTTGTTCTTCATTTTCGCCCGGCTGACAAAAACGTCAAAGCAGACGCCTTGTCCCGATCCTTTCTGGTGTCCGATCTCGAGGAAGAACCTAAACATATCATCGATCCCGCCAGAGTAATGCAGGTGGCTCCCGTGAGATTAAATCGTCTCCCTCCCGGTAAGACGTTTGTTTCAGTACCTGATCGGAAGAAAATCCTACACTGGGGCCATTCGTCTAAACTAGCTGGCCACGCCGGTCAGAAAAAGACCCTCCAGCTTATTGCCCGGCACTACTGGTGGCCTACCCTGCACAAGGACGTAATAGACTTTGTTTCTGCCTGTGTGTCCTGCGCCCGCAACAAAGTCCCGAGACACCTGCCAGCCGGTCGCCTCCTTCCGCTTCCTGTGCCTGCTGCCCCCTGGCAGCATATTGCTATGGACTTCATAACTGATCTCCCCGTCTCCGCCGGTTGTACGGTCATTTGGGTGGTCGCTGATCGCTTTTCCAAGATGGCTCACTTTATTCCCCTGCCAGCCCTCCCGTCTGCACCCGAGCTGGCTAAAGACTTTATCCGCCACATCTTCCGTCTTCATGGCCTGCCCCTCCACATCGTGTCGGATCGTGGGGTACAGTTCACCTCACGTTTCTGGAGAGCCACTTGTAAACTGCTAGACGTCACCCTGGACTTCTCTTCCGCTTACCACCCACAGTCCAATGGTCAAGTGGAGCGGATCAATCAGAACCTGACCAGTTACCTCCGGCACTTCGTTAATGCCCATCATTCAGACTGGGTGGATCTCCTACCATGGGCCGAGTTCTCTTATAACAATCACGAGAGCGAATTCTCCTCCAAATCCCCGTTTTTTGTAGTCTTCGGTCAGCATCCTCGGATTCCTTTTCCTGTCTCCACCTCTGTGGACAACCCGGCTGTGGAATCTCTCGTTAGCAAATTTTCCTCCATTTGGGAGAGTACCCGATCCGCACTCCTTCAGTCGTCCGAACGGATGAAAAGACACGCTGACAAAAAACGCCTGGATCCTCCACAATTTCGTCCTGGAGATAAAGTCTGGCTCTCATCTAAATATGTCCGACTCAAGATACCTTCTTACAAGTTAGGGCCTCGGTTCATCGGTCCTCTGGAGGTCATCAGTCAGATCAACCCGGTGGCCTATAAATTGAAACTCCCGGCCAACTTGCGGATCCCTAACTCCTTCCATGTATCTCTCCTCAAACCTGTGGTACTTAACTCTTTTTCCAAGTCTACAGGTACGCCTCCTGCTCCGGTTTCTGCTGAGGACGAGTTTGAGGTAGAGAACATTCTTGCCACCAAAAGGGTAAGAGGAAAGACCTTTTTTCTAGTAGATTGGAAGGGGTTTGGTCCTGAGGAGAGAACGTGGGAGCCCCGGGAGAACATCCATGCCCCTCTTATCCTAGCTAAATTTCTGTCTGGCCTAAAAAAGGGGGGGCCTAAAGGGGGGGGTACTGTAGCGCCGGCGTCCCTGCCCTCTGCTAGGCAGGGACGCTGTTCCCCTCACCTCTCTGCTCCGTGCCCGGCGTCCTCCTCCCGCTCTGCTGGCAGCGCGCGCTCCTTCCCGGCCACTGTGCTTAGGGCGCGCGCTCTCTCCCTCCCTCTTAAAGGGGCCGCGCGCGCCGTCCTAAGGAGTCCCCGGCCAATGGCCGGAGGACTTCACCATATATAAGGCACCTCCTGCAAAATGGAGGTGCTCGAGCAATGTTGTTGCACTGTTCACTACTCTGCTTCAGCCCTCAGGTCCCGTTGCCAGTTACCTGCCAGATACCTGCCAGCTTGCCGTCTTTTCCTGCCTGATTATCTGCTACCTGCCTGCTAGTCTGAGGTCCGACGGTCTGTCTTACTACTCCTGTCAGTCTGTCTAAGGACCAGCCTGTCCGCTCACCTGGGAGCGCACATCAACTACCTGCCTGCTTGCCTGAGGTCCGACGGTCTGCCTTCCAACTCCTGTCAGTCTGTCTATGGACCAGCTTGCCTGCTCACCTGGGAGCACACATCTGCTACCTGCCTGCTAGCCTACCTGGAGGCTCCGCCGTCACGTGCTGTGACCACCTGCCTGTCCAGTGACTCCTGCCCGCTCACCTGGGAGCGCTCATCTGCTGCCTGTCTGCTAGCCTACCTGTAGGCTCTGCCGTCACGTGCTGTGACCACCCGCCTGTCCAGAGACTTCTGCCCGCTCACCTGGGAGCGCTCATCTGCCGCCTGTCTGTTGGTCTTCCTGGAGGCTCCGCCGTCACATGCTGTGACCACCCGGTCATCCAGAGACTCTCGCCTGCTCACCTGGGAGCTCACGTCTATCTTCAGCCGCCACAGGTCGTACCTACCCTATACCTAGAGACTGCCGCGGTCACTTGCCGTGACCATCTGCCCGTTCATCCAGAGACTGCCCCGGTCACTTGCCGTGACCATCTGCCCGTTCATTCAGAGACTGCCCCGGTCACTTGCCGTGACCATCTGCCCGTTCATCCAGAGACTGCCCCGGTCACTTGCCGTGACCATCTGCCCGTTCATCCAGAGACTGCCCCGGTCACTTGCCGTGACCTCCAGCCCGTTCACTCAGAGACTGTCCCGGTCACCTGCTGTGACTTCCTGCCCGTCTTCCCTGGTCGCCACCCGCTCCCTTACAAGGACCGCCCCCTTGTATAGTAGCTCAGAGGTTCCGCCTCCCAGACCCGTTACACTAACAATCTCCATGTCATATACACCTATACATGGTCCGGGGCTGGAATGTGCCCGAGGCTCCCAACTGTGCAGGTAGCAGGAATGCCAGACCTGTGAGAGCGGCACTATCTGTTATACAGGGGGGAAACATCCCTCCTTGCTATATGGTCTGATGTACATGAAAACCTATTGAGCATTTGTCCCACAATGTCTCGTGCGCTAACACTGCGCTCCAGCGGATCCATGCCAGCCTAAGCGCAGCACTGACAATATCTACTGGAAAGAGCTTGTAAGCACTGAGCATGTGCGGCCACCACTGGTAGACAGCAGCTGTGGCCGGTTCCCAAGGTTAAAAGCTATAAACCAAAAAAAAAAATCCTCTTGAGAAAGGAGAGGAGGGAGAATAACATTTTACCACGGAGCGCAGTTTTTGGAGTTGAGACGTGTGGCGTCAGAGCTGCAGACATCTTTGTATCAGTGAACCATTACATTAATTTCCGATATATTTTAGAGATCAGCAAAGAGATTCACAGGATCGTGGTCCAGCGGCCACGTCGGTAGTCCACGGCCACCTGGACTAGCCTCGTGAAAAAAAAACTCCTATCTGCGGCTTCCTCGGAGCTCGGCAACATCATAAGTGCATACTGACGTGATGATAACATGATGGACTGGCAGGTAGGAAAAGTTTGCAATACCTCAGAATACTAATGTAGCCGTTGGACCAGGGTCATGCAAATATTTTTGCTCGACCAACACATTTACTAGTCATAAGATATATTACGTCATATTGCTTTTACATAGTTACAAGCCTGCTCCATGCATCTGCGAGTAGGAAGTACCATCGCTGTCTGCAACTCTGTACGGCATTAAAGGAGTGTTCCCATCTCCAAGACCCTTTCACAATATGTAGTATTTATAATAATAATATTAGCAAATACCTCCAATTAGAAATGTAGTATAGTTCTTCAGATTCGCTATGTTGCTTACCCCATGTGCAGGGCATTGCAGTAGCTTCAGTATCCATGGTTACCACCACTCAGAGTGACAGTTAAAAAGCTGTTAGTGTTTGTAACCATGGATATCTAAAGCTACTGCAATGCCCTGCACATGGGGTAAGCGACGTAGCTAATCAGAAGAACTATACTACATTTCTAGCATAAAATCTCGCTATAACATACCTGCTTATTTAAATATCCTTTGCTTTCTGTATCTGCCAAATCCCAAATCTGTGCAAAAAGAAAGTGCAGAGGTCAGCGTCAGATAAAATGACTCACAGGAAGACAATGATACAGCAGAGAGTTTCCTACTAAATCAGCCTAAAATCTGCGTCATCAGAAATAATATTCATTTCCCCGGAATTTCAGAAAAATGTAAAACTCAAAGAGAGCAAAAAAACGACATCATATCATGGGCTAAGAAATAATATAAATGACAGATGAGTAAAAGCTGTACGGCCGCCCTGACATGGGGAGAAATAATAAAATTAATTAGGGCACTTACACGATCATTCTCCAACACCGGTCAGTAAATCATTAAAATACCGTACAATCCAGGGAGTCGCACCGCGCCAGGCGGTCCGGCCACACGGAGAATAAAAGTGCAGTTATGCTAGAACTTAGATGTCATTTTTTGCTTTTCCCTTTTGTCTGCCCTTCTTTCAAGAGTCTTTTTTTTTCCTTGTTTTATTGTGGGATGAGTCTTAGTCTTGAATGATAACATTATGTAATGTACTGAAAAACTGTGGGGGGGGTGGAATACAAATTGTGGTGGAATGGTCCGTGTTGTCATTTTCTGATAATAATAATAATCATATAAAAAAAAAAATAGTATTAACTAACTTTTCTGTTTTCCTGTCTTTTTTGCGCAGCAGCTGACGCTTTTATTGGTACCATTTTGGGTTATATACAACGTTGGGAATGCATTTTCTTTCATGTTTGGATGGTAGAAAAAGCGACCCAAAAAAACCCCCAAAACCCTAGATTTTGGCATTTCATTTCTATTTTTCTTTGTGGCATTTGCTGTACAAGTGAAAGTTATATTTTGATAGATTGGACTTTTATGGATGCAATGATACCAAATATGTTTATTTTTTTACTGTTGATTAATAGAAAGAGGAAAAGGGGGATCATTTTTTTTACTACTAAGTTTCTGTAGACAACTTGAGCCTGTGATTGTCAGATCCATGTCTATACTATGGTATTGCAATACATATGGAAAAAAAAAAATCACAACTTCTTATAAAATGAGACACTGGTGACCTATACTAAGGACAAGTAATCAATAATCAGCGACTAATAAAATTGTATTTAACAGGAAGAAAAGAAGATTCTACATCTGGGCAAGAAAAAAGGAAAAATACATCTTCAGAATGGGAGGAATAGAACTAAGCACCAGCACGTGTGAAAAAGACTTGGGTATACTAATAGATCACAGACTGCACATGAGTCAGCAGTGTGATGCAGCAGCAACAAAGGCAAACACAGTTCTGGGATGTATTAAGAGAAGCAAGAGAGTCTAGATAACGTGAAGTACTTATCCCTCTCTACTCCGCCTTGATCAGGCCTCATCTGGAATACGGTGTCCAGTTCTGGACACCACATTTAAAAAAAAAAAGACATCGAAAAACTGGAGCAAGTTCAGATAAGAGCTACCAGGATGGTGAGTGGACTGCAAACTGTGTCCTATGAGGAATGGTTAAAGGATCTGGGAATGTTTAGCTTGCAAAAAAAAAAAGACTAAGGCTGTGTGCACACGATGCGTTTTTAATGCGTTTCCGCAGCGTTTTTGCAGCGTCTGCCATGTCCCCCAATGATAATCCGCATGTGCTGTGCACATGCTGCGGAAATTTCCGCTGCAGATTATCATTGCGGAAAAAAACGCAGCACTACCAATTATTTTGCGGAAGTGCTGCGTCTTCGCCGCCATTGACTTGCATTAGACCGCATGGATTACGCATCACTGTATATGTAAATGCGTAATCCAAGCGTTCTAATGTGCGGATGGTACCCGGGTCTGGAGGACAGGAGACTCTCCTCCGGACCCAGGTACCATTAAAAAATCTGTAAAAAAAGAATAAAATAAAATATAAATGTATACTTACCTTCTGTCGGCCCGCGCACTGCTCCTGCTTGGTTCCCGGCACTTTGCAGTGAGTTGAAGGACCTGCGCTGACGTCAGAGTCATGTGACGGGTCACGTGACGCTGACATCGGCAGGTCTTTCAATTCACAGTTGCCGGCAAAGGAGAACGGAGTGAGCGGGACACCGGGGGCCATCGGAGGGTAAGTATACATTATTTTTTATTTTTACCACTCTCTCGGGTCACACTATATAAATCCATGCCGGTTGCATGGATTTATATAGTGTGACCTAGTTGTCACAAGCACTTTCCAAGTGATGCTAATTGCTTGGAAAGCACTTGTCAATCCGCATGCGGAAATGTCAGTGGGTAACCGCTCCAGTTCCGCATGTCCCTGGCTGGAAAAACGCATGTACAATCCGCATGTACAATCCGCATGCGTTTTTTTCTGCCAGGGAGATGCAGAAACGCTCAGGAAAAAATCCTGAGCATTTCTGCATCGTGTGCACATAGCCTTAATAGACTTAAGAGACTAAGAGGAGACTTAATAGCTGTCTACAAATATCTGAAGGGTTGTCAGTGTAGAGGGATCATCCTTATTCTCATTTGCACAAGGAAAGACTAGAAGCAATGGGATGAAACTGAAAGGGAGAAGACACAGATTAGATATTAGAAAAAACTTTTTGACACTGAGGGTGATCAGTGAGTGGAACAGGCGGCCACGAGAGGTGGTGAGTTCTCCTTCAATGGAAGTCTTCACACAGAGGCTGGACAGACATCTGTCTGAGATGGTTTAGTGAATCCTGCATTGAGCAGGGGGTTGGACACGAGGACCCTGGAGGTCCCCTCCAACACTAACATTCTATGATTCTTTGAATATTATATACCCGGACAACTCCTTCATGATTTTAGGACATTTCGCACAACCCATGGCAGTAAAGATGCGGCCTTACACAACCCCTGCCATCTTCTAACTAACACTTATGGGACTAATCCCACATCAGGACATGCCGCAGCCTCATGTATATTGAAAGGACACGCTATCGAGCTTCACTTGCCTTGCCCAGCACCACATCGGGCAACCCCGACTTCTTCAGGAACAGAGCAGCATCTCCAGCCAAGACTTTTCCAGAGTTTACGGACTCAACCTGAAAAAAAGAAGCAGTGAAGAAGAAGTTAAAATAAATTTCTCAAAAAAGCACCTTAACAAAAAAAATGCTATAAAAACTGCGTAGTGTAAATAATTAGACAAAACCAAAGAAAAAAAAATGAGCATATACCCTACAGCAAGTAAATCAGTAAATGGTACATGTAAATAGCATGGGGTACTTGGTTAACGCTACGCAAAAAAGCCATCCCTCCAGGAGAAGGAGTACCCATCAGGACGGTCCAGACCGGTCTCCAGTATTAAAACCTTGCCAAAGCACGGCAATGTGAATAAGGGCAGAGCAGGACAGGGCCGAACTGAGACACCCATCCATGGGAAGCTATAAAGGTCGCCCATCAGTTAGAGCCCCCGATTTCCCCCATACACATAGCTGAGAAAGGGAGGGGAAATAAGTCTCTGGCAGACATCTCTGGCAAGTACTCATTCTCTGCAGGAATAAAGGATCAGGCATGCTGAAATCCAACAGGCCTGACCCTTCTTTCCCTCCAACATCTGCCATTGGAGGAGTCAGGACACCCTCTACGCAATAAATAGTCGGCCAATCACACCAAAATCGGCAAACTTTCTTCTAAAGTGCATGGCCACCTTTACCCATATTAGGACATCACTGTTTATGAATATCCCAAATATCTTAAGATCCATTTAGACGAGCAAATAATCGGAAACGAGTGCTCATCGGGTCACCTTTTTGCCAATTTGTGTAAGCGGCAATAATCCAAAGAACAAGCAAAATGTTTGGATTCTTCATTCCGGCATTAAAATCATTGTTATCGCTAGTCGATATACGGCCGATAATAAGATCTTCTCTATGTGCAAAGGACGATCGTGTTACCAATCTTTCTGTGCATGTACAACTCTGTCTAACTCGGACATTAAATGACCGCCGATTGGCAAAGAGTAAATGGGTCTTAACTGTTGGCAAGATCACTGCCATCATCTGTACTCCAAATGAGTAACTTCTGACATCAGTGCAGCTAAAAAGTGATTTGCGAAGTTTCATAACTTTCCTTGCTGGAAAAATAAATCATAAAAAAAAAGAAGTAAAATAAAAATAACCAAAAAACGATATATATACAGTACAGACCAAAAGTTTGGACACACCTTCTCATTTAAAGATTTTTCTGTATTTTCCTGACTATGAAAATTGCACATTCACACTGAAGGCATCAAAACTATGAATTAACACATGTGGAATTATATACTTAACAAAAAAGTGTGAAACAACTGAAAATATGTCTTATATTCTAGGTTCTTCAAAGTAGCCACCTTTTGCTTTGTTGACTGCTTTGCACACTCTTGGCATTCTCTTGATAAGCTTCAAGTGGTAGTCACCGGAAATGGTTTTCACTTCACAGGTGTGCCCTGTCAGGTTTAATAAGTGGGATTTCTTGCCTTATAAATGGGGTTGGGACCATCAGTTGTGTTGTGCAGAAGTCTGGTGGATACACAGCTGATAGTCTTACTGAATAGACTGTTAGAATTTGTATTATGGCAAGAAAAAAGCAGCTATGTAAAGAAAAACGAGTGGCCATTATTACTTTAAGAAATGAAGGTCAGTCAGTCCGAAAAAATTGGGCAAACTTTGAATGTGTCCCCAAGTGCAGTTGCAAAAACCATCAAGTGCTACAAAGAAACTGGCTCACATGAGGACCGCCCCAGGAAAGGAAGACCAAGAGTCACCTCTGCTTCTGAGGATAAGTTTATCCAAGTCACCAGCCTCAGAAATCGCAGGTTAACAGCAGCTCAGATTAGAGACCAGGTCAATGCCACACAGAGTTCTGGCAGCAGACACATCTCTTCAACAACTGTTAAGAGGAGACTTTGTGCAGCAGGCCTTCATGGTAAAATAGCTGCTAGGAAACCACTGCTAAGGACAGGCAACAAGCAGAAGAGACTTGTTTGGGCTAAAGAACACAAGGAATGGACATTAGACCAGTGGAAATCTGTGCTTTGATCTGATGAGTCCAAATTTGAGATGTTTGGTTCCAACCACCGTGTCTTTGTGCGACACAGAAAAGGTGAACGGATGGACTCTACATGCCTGGTTCCCACCGTGAAGCATGGAGGAGGAGGTGTGATGGTGTGGGGGTGCTTAGCTGGTGACACTGTTGGGGATTTATTCAAAATTGAAGGCATACTGAACCAGCATGGCTACCACAGCATCTTGCAGCGGCATGCTATTCCATCCGGTTTGCGTTTAGTTGGACCATCATTTATTTTTCAACAGGACAATGACCCCAAACACACCTCCAGGCTGTGTAAGGGCTATTTGACCAAGAAGGAGAGTAATGGGGTGCTACGCCCATGACCTGGCCTCCACAGTCACCAGACCTGAACCCAATCGAGATGGTTTGGGGTGAGCTGAACCGCAGAGTGAAGGCAAAAGGGCCAACAAGTGCTAAGCATCTCTGGGAACTCCTTCAAGATTGTTGGAAAACCATTTCCGGTGACTACCTCTTGAAGCTCATCAAGAGAATGCCAAGAGTGTGCAAAGCAGTCATCAAAGCAAAAGGTGGCTACTTTGAAGAACCTAGAATATAAGACATATTTTCAGTTGTTTCACACTTTTTTGTTAAGTATATAATTCCACATGTGTTAATTCATAGTTTTGATGCCTTCAGTGTGAATGGACAATTTTCATAGTCATGAAAATACAGAAAAATCTTTAAATGAGAAGGTGTGTCCAAACTTTTGGTCTGTACTGTATCTCCCCTTCACGACATAAGACGTACAGTTCCATCATATATTTCGAGTCTCTGCCTTTAATGTGGACCTCGCAGAGCCCAAATCTTTCCCGGAAGATGATGGCTGATTTATACGACCATCATGTGCCTTTAACAACCGCAGGTGGAGCAGAGCTCTGCTGGTGGCTGTTAACCTGTTAAATGCCGATGTCACTCTCTGACAAGCGTCGGCAGGTGGGGAGCATGATTCCGCGCTCCCATCGACACACCCGTGATGTGATCACGGGGCGCCAATGGGTTGCCATGACAGCCAGGGGTCTGCTGATGACCCCCGTGCCTGTCATTACAATCCTCCTGTGAAAACCAGAATTTAGCTATCGTTCATAGGAGATTGTAATTTTAGCTATATATAGCAGTGCTGATGCCTTGTTACATATAGCACAAGTGATCAGATGATCACAGCTTCAAGTCCCCTAAGGGGACTGTTAAATACCGTAAAAAGTTTTTAAAAAAGTTACGGCTCTTGGAAGAAGGAGAGGGAAAAAAAATGAAATTTTTCTTTTTTTCCATTATCTATTGACCCAACTGATGAACTGTACCTTGTGCAAGACACTAACCTGGAGGAAGAATTTCTCGTACACGGCATTGTTACTCGGGACCTGAAAGAAAATTAAAATTCAGATGTAACCAGGAAATGGCTGAAGGGCAAATTAAATAGAAAATATAATTAAGTGATGCCATCTTGGACTAGCAAATGATAGAACATTTACAACTGCGTCGTCCATCACATCTGTAATGTCTTACCTTTATACATTAAAAAAAAAAAACAATCTTCCTGTTGCTTCCTGGAAGCCATCAGCAATGCTCTGGCTTTATTTTCATTACAATTATGGCTTCTCATCTTCATAAATGGCTTTGTCAGATAGCATTTGCAAATCCAAGCAATTTTGCAATTTACTGCTTATTAAAATTTTCAGCTGTTCTTGAGATATTAACTTGTTGTGTTTACAGCTCGTTGCCTTGGAGACCGACCACCGCTGCTAGACAGCAGCTCTTTTCTGTCTAGCTTGTAAGCATCATTGTGGAATCAAGAGCGTTGCTGCAAGTTCCAAAATGGCAGTAGACGAAGTCCCTGCCTACCATTAATCCGAAGATGGACAAAGCCACAGGAGTCAGGTCAGAAATTATGACGGACACATTGCAAATTTTAAACATAAACTTTCCTTGTTTGTTTCATTTTTTTGTTTTACACTGTTTTTACTATTTGTGAGTGTCTTTTTGTTATTTCATTTTTTTTGTAACTTTTTAAAAAGGACTGTACCTTTTTTCTTCGTAAATTAAATGTAATATTTAATAAGTTTGTCCCGTTATGTTCTACACGTACCCACAATCCTGAAGAGGGAAACTATAACCTGGATGTATTTCCCTATGTATTCCAGAATGCAAGAAATTTGTTAGGGGCTTGGGAAAGTGGTGCGCAGTGTCGGACTGGGATGCCAAGGGCCCACCAATAACCAACTTGAGGGCCCCACTTTTCAGCTACATGCAAATGTGACATTATCATCAATCACAAATTTATTTATAACAGTGAACTGGGTAGATTGTTAGATGAACAAGATGTCACCTTTGTCTGTACATAGTGATTCAAGTATATAGTGCCAAGTACCGATCATATAAGAGGGTGGTGGGGCCCACCGGAGGATTCTCCTGTTCTCCCGCAGGCCAGTCCAAGCCTTGCTGTATGTACATGTGTATTATGATGTCTGAACCAGAAATATGCCAAGATACGGTATATACTTTCTGGGTATTAACCAAAATTGCTTAAAAAAAAATAAAAAAAAGTGTCATAACCCAGGATTATCAGGCTATTCCCAGCTGGTTGCACAGTCTCATGACCCGAGTCACGCTGCCGTAATCCTCACCTCCTCGGGACACTGTTATGCCGCAGGCAGCAATCGCCTCCTTCTGTTAATGATTACTACGCCGGTGAGCACCCAAACAACTACCGGTAATAAAGCAGTAAATATGCTGCTGTAGTATGAATTATAAAGGGGGTGACGTGAAGGTGGTGAGAGGACAGACAGCTGGGGATATCATATGCACTGCAATATTATAGGGAAATAATGAGGATTTAATTTCTTTTCCATATGACTTAGACTAAAAATGTACACCCCCTTTAAGAGACCACAGCTTCCTGACTGCCGGAGGACATCACCAGAAGGTACCTGGTATAAGAGGTAAAGTTCCTGGAGGCTAAAAGGGCAGACGTGGAGCGAGGATCACAATTGGGGCACTTCTTAAAAAATGTGACAGTCATATAAAATTGTGCCAGGAACCAGCCGGAGATGAAATTATCTACAACCGGATTTCCTGTAAAACCAGAGAAAAATATCTCACTACCTGGAAACCAACGAAGGAAAGATACGAGTAAAGATAGACACAAAAAAGAGGTCTGCTGACTCAGGACCGGAGGATGTGAACAGCACGAACGCTCACAAAGACGACACCATGATGGGGGCAGAACGGCTTTGACCAGGGGAGAGACCACCACTTTGCTCAAATGGGGGACCCCCAGTTTCCCTCTTTAGATACTTTCCCTCTTCAGGATTGTGGGTACGTGTTGAGCAGCACGGAACAAACTTATTAAATATTAGATTTAATTTAAGGGGAAAAAAAAAAAGGTAGTCTTTTTAAAAAGTTACAAAAGTTACCAGTTAATAGGTGATAACTTGGTCCACTAAAGGGTTATTCCCATGCTCGTAAATATGTGCTGGTAAATACAAGCAATTTTAATAATAATAATAATTTTAATAATAATAATAATTTGTATTTATATAGCGCCAACATATTCCACAGAACTTTACAATTAATTTTGCAATTTACTGCTTGTTAAAATTTTCAGCCGTTCTTGAGTGATTATTAAAACTTTTCTTTTGTTTACATATCGTCGCCTTGGAGACCGACCACCGCTGCTAGACAGCAGAACATGTGCAGTGCCTACAAGCTCTTGGAGCTTAGAAGCATCATTTTGAAGCAGGACAGGGATAGCAAGAGCGCACAGTTACTTCCTAATCCTGGCCAGCTTCCTGCTGCCAAGAGGTGGCCGGTCAGTGCCATCCTACTGGAATCACCACTCAGCAATAGGAGTCATTATGCCTGTAGCACAAGTAACTGCTGCAGCCACTAACTGTTTACAAGCAGCCTCATGTGACCACTGCAGCCAATCAATGACCTCAGCGATGATGTCAGTAGTACAGAATGTTGAGTGGTCAATTGTAAACAAAAGACCAGGAAGATCAACAAAGCGTCATGGTATTTTTTTTTTCCTAACCTACCAATGTTTTTTTTTGCCTTTTTGTTTTAGAACATTTTCAACTGAATAAATAAAATGTAAAAAAAAAAAAAAAAAGCTGTAAGAAATCAGGAATCAAATAATAAAAAAGATGTGTCAATAATCCCTTTAAGAATATAAGATAATGTCAGATTATATTAGAGGAGATTTACGTATAAATCAAAACTTCTGAACTATTTTAAAAAAATGAAATCAACATTATTGTGGATTTCACGACATTCCCTGTAAGAAGCTCCGTCTTGTTTCCGAGCCCCCGCAAGAGGCCAAATGTGACTTTACAAGCAGATGTGAGGAGCGACTACTTTCAGTTTTCATAGCTGCCAAACTTCTGGGAAGAGACACACCCGAAATGTGGGCGTCATGTAAGGAAAAACCAGCAGAATTATTCGGTGCAGGTTCTGCATTATTCCTCAGTTAGATGCCTGCTTTTTTTTTCCGCATGTGTGACCTATTTTGATCAGTGCGCTGGATCAGATTTTCATCCCCATCAGTGATTCATAAGTTTCTCGTTGGAAAAGAAAAAACAAACAAAAAACAACTGATGTTATCAAGCTCTTCCTGCAAACAGTATAGCAGCTTGCACCTGTTCACACTTGCTTTATTCTGTTCGGGGGTGCTGGTCAGTTTTTTGTTTTTTTTTGTTGCTGACTGTACTCCTCCCATCAGCCTAAGGCTGTTCTTAGTTAGTGCTGGATCCTATCTGCCCTTTAACTTTGTAGGCTTTAAGTTTGGGAGAGACGAGACATTAGGTTAGGGTACCATCAAAGAAAGGTCACTGCCTTGTCCATGGCTGGTGGGCTCTCATGAATTGGCCAATTTATGCACCAAGTACCTTCATTTTTATATGTATACTCCATATAGCAGTAATGCAGTTCGAATGTCACACATTCAATGTCTGCATACATCTTCGCGCTTACGGAGTGCTGCTGTATGCTTTTGTTTGTATATTATGCAGTCAGAGCAGCTTGCACCTGTTCACACTGGCTTTATTCTGTTCGGAGGTGATGGTCAGTTTTTTTTTGTAGTATTGCACTGGAGGTTGTGACTGCCTCCTTTTCTGACTGTGCACTCCTCCCATCAGCGTAATGCTGTTCTTAGTTAGTGCTGGATCCTACCTGCCCTTTAAATTTGTAGGCTCTTCGTTCAGGAGAGGCATGACACTAGGTTAGGGTTCCATCAAAGAAAGGTCATTGCCTTGTCCGCGGATGGTGGGCTCTCACGAGTTGGCCAATTTATGCTCTTCATTTTTATACAAATACTCCATATAGCAGTAATGCAGTTCATAAAGAGCTTAATGTTGAGGTGAGTCCAAGAAAAACATCAGCTGCAATTACTTCAGTAGGCCAGAGGGGCAGCATACAGAGAGATTTCCACGCGATCTACCCTGGGCAATTCACTTTTTGAATTGGCGAAAGTCTCTGTAATCTTCTAAATTTTATTTTTGTTCTCCGTAATGCCATTTACTAATTTATTAATTATGACAACTTTGTTGTTTATCGTGTAAAAAGGCTGAAAGTAGATAGACATGGGTAATTTGAGTTAGTTTTTATTACGTAGAGTACACTTTTCTAGCTTCCGAAACTTGTTTCAGAAATTGGGCTGCTAGTATTCAACGTTTGCATACATCTTAGTGCTTACAGAGTGCTGCTGTATGCTTTTGTTTGTATATTATGCAGTCATAGCAGCCTGCACTTGTTCACACTTGCTTTATTCTGTTCAGAGGTGCTGGTCAGTTTTTTGTAGTATCCTCCTGCAAACAGTCAGTGAAGTAGGGCCAGCATTTGGATGCCAGAAGTGACCTGTTCGAGTTTTTCACAGACCCAAGGACTTGAGTTGGCGAGTTTGATCCATAACTCAGAACAAACAATACAGAAGTCTTTTTTTGGGGGGGTTTTTCACTTGGGTTTCAAAAACAGCAAAGATGTGACTACAAAGTTTAACAAGAGTATGTCTTTGAGAACCTGGACCGTGCTCCCCAAACCACTTCGGATCTAGGACTAAAGACACCTGTCAAACGCGTCTGCTAGCCATAGTTGGCTTTGGCATGGCAACTTTAACTATTTTTGCAATAAAGAGTGTTTTTTATTAAAGATCCCGATGCTGGAATTTCTTTCCTTTTACACTCCGGATCTACAACCTTCCCATCATCAGAACATAAGACCCAGAGGGCAACGTGATGTCAGCAGATAAGACCTGGACGCTTATCTAGCTCCTCAGCTTCTCCTTAGCTTGTAGTAAACTCTGGATATCTTACTTTTTACATCTAAGGACATAATGCAATGAAATGAGCTTCAAGCTTGCATTAACAGTTTGGGCTGTGCAACCTCCCAGGCCACTGAAAAAGGATTGTACTGTGCGTGAATAACACAGGAAATCCTACAATTCTCCTCGATGGCAGGCGCAAGTTCATGGTGGGATCAGCCCTCTTACAAAGGAAGAAGGGGGGTAAAACTTTAAAAGATGGCATACTCGTCACTTCAACAATCCAGGTGCAGTCCCATCACTGATGATGGAAACTTATCTGTAGATCTAGGCAAAAATCGGTCTCCTCCCCCCTCTGGCATCTGAAAGTAAATTCCCTAACCAGTCCCCCTAGAGCGATTCCGCTTCTTTCCTGATAACCAAGGTTGAAAGACATTTGTATTGTCTGCTCTGTGGGGCGCAGAGGATCACTATGGCTGAGATTGAGAGTGACTGAGCACGTGCGACCTCCAGCACTCGGCTCATTGGATGGACGTGCGGAATAGTCACTGGAGCAAGACAATGGTAAAATTATGCTAATTTTTGAAGACGTATACAATAAATATGGCATTGAAATAAAAATGTTTTGAAGGAATATTTCCATATTTTTTAATGTTACTGTCCATGACACATGGTGTGAATGCCCTTTAAGTCTCAGTATACATCATTGGATGTGTCCAAGAGATAAACACCAATTAATCCAGGTCTTAAGGACCCCATACAAATCCGAGTAACGTCGGCTGAACCTACTAGATGTGGCCAACAGTCTAATGTGTATGGGGCAGACGGCAAACTGATCATCGGGAGAGATGTTGATTGGACATGTCCGATTTCGGACTGCCGATCACATTGTCCTCCTGGAAATTAGCTGCCGCCCATGTGTCGGTCCGCGACTTTCTCAGAAAACACAGGAGCGCTCGGCCGAACGAGCCTGTGTATGGGAGAGTAGGGTGAGATGGCTGTCGGCCGAACAAAAGGCTGAAGCATCATTAACACCAACAGCCATCTAATGTGTATGGCCGGCTTTAGTGTTCGGTATTAAACCCACATGTTGCCCTTGGTACACAATAATGAAGATCTAAACAACCCCTTTAAGTCCCATAGTCATGTGTAAAGTCCCTGCTTATAGAGGAACAAAAAAATATTTTATTAGGATGGTCGTGTTCAGCCTGATTGCACTGGCGACTAATAAAATAATCCAATATATGAAGAACCAGAGAATCTCAGAAATACAGCTGGGAAAGTTTCTTTAAAAAAGTTTGTGTTCAGATTTGCAGAATCCCAGTACGTGCCTTTATTTTCTAATTGTGTATTGGAAAGGGTAAATCTCACTTTTTCAATAAAGAGTAAAACATAAGATCAGTCACTTCTCTCCTGCATTGTTCATTCACTCGCAGAAATTGCGCCTCCGGCTCAGTCTCGGTTTTTGTATTAATATACAGTCGAGAGGATTTTATGCCGTGGAGACGGAGCGCTGGATTTCTGCTTTTGATTCTAACAGTTTATTGATTGGAATGAGAACCTGTAATACCTCAAAGGGCAGTTACACTTTATAAGGTTATTCCCCCAAAAAATCAAGTAATCTTTCCATAGGATAAGAGATAGCTTACTGATCGCTGGGACCCCAGTAATCCCAAGATTTGGCTCTGGAACCCCTAGAACAGGACTCTGCAGCCCCATCCTGAATGGAGGAGAGGTGCATATGCTCTCGGCCTCTGCTCCATTAACTTTCTGCCAGAAATAGCAGAGCACAGAGCTCAACAGTCCCATAGATAATGAATGGAGCAGAGGCCGAGCATTAGTACCTACACTCCGCTCAAGACTGCATAATACTGATTTCGGGATTGATGGGGTCCTGTTTAAGTTATCCTCAAATTAATAGCTGATCATCCATTTAATAAGCCATTCTCCTCCTGGACATCCCCCGATTTCCTCTGCCCTGTCTGCGCCCCACAATCTGCTGCACCATGAACTACATTCCTACCTGCAAACTCAACCAGGAAACATTTAATTGTTTCAGAATGAAAAGTTTCGCTCAGAGCGATACTGTTATAATAAGTTTCATATTGTTTCTTCCAGAACAAAAAAGATGGAATTTATTATACAACTTAGAAGAAATTCTAAATTCTAGCCAGAAGTGAAGGAACATTGTTATAACTGCATCTACAAGAAGACAGGAAAAGAAAACTCAAGTGAGATTCTCCATGGCGTTGTGTGAGAATATTTACAAACTTGCACTAGGGAAGAAAATAATAAAAAAAAAAAAAGGTTTATCGTTCTTCTTTTGACCACTGTTGTTAGATACTAGGCTCTGCATACCTGCTATCCCTCACAAGACCGACCTATTGGGAAATGCATTGACCCCATGATTTGGCTTTTGTGGCTCAGATCCTTACAATTTCCCCATTTTTCCTGCTTATAATATATCAACTTCAAGAACTGACTCTTCACTTGCTGCCTAATATATCCCACTCCTGACAGGTTTATAGTAACAAGATAATAAATGTTTTTTACTTTGCCTATCAGTCTGTTCTCGTAGCTTCTGAAATCACCTGTCATCTGGCTGCAGTTTAAAAAAAAAAAAAAAAAATGATATGCGTGTCAGAGAAAAATTAAAAATCCATAAGACGTCCCCAGGGCGGAGACATCTCACCTTCACATTGATTAATTCTAACTAGGGAAAAGAGAAACTAATTAAAACAAGGGAAGTGAGAGAGAGTGATAACACTTCAACCTCCACTTAAGTAGGGGCCTCCTGCAGTGAACAGGTAATGACCATAGGAGATTTGTTCTGGGAAAAAGACAGCACGACTGAGATTCGTTTATGCAGAAGCGGGGAAGTATGCTCCCCAGGGATGAGCTTCCTCTGATCAAAGATCTGATTGTAGACCTTTTGGAGCCAGTGGTCAGTGATGAATTTTGCAGTTTGCATTGATCCAATATTTATGGGAGATATATTTTTGGCGTCGTAGCGAAGGGACGAACATAACGCATTCACTCACATCATCGTAAGGCCATCAGAACCCCTCCAACTTAATATTGGTCTGATGGATGATGCTATCCATGCCATGTTTCATCTCTATAGACAGATAAAATCGCGATAAGAATCATGATGACAATATCTACCGCCTGGGACCTCAAGGGGCGCAGATATCCCAAAAGTTAGGGATCTCATAATATTCTAACAGACCTAGCTCATCCCACTACCACCATGGCCCCACCAAGTCAAGGGAGGTATGTGGGCGTAACCTTGAACTAATAAACTGAATTTGGGAAGACATAGTTCACTGTGAGAGTGGTCCATTTCCCCAATGTTATCCTTGACAATGTGCGCCTTACTCACCCTCACTAGGTCCAGTGCTGCTCCTTGTGTCAGTTAGGACTCATTCAAACGTCCGATTTTCCAACGTTCAAGAAAAACAGACCGATTATTTTGGTCCGAGTGTGGTACGAAAAACAGAAAAAAAAAAAGTTTCTCCACCTTCTCCTTGCCAACAGTCTATGTTCATGGAATCATTGACTGGCATTGCCAATTTTGATCTCTGGAGCAAAATCGGACATGTCTCAGCCATTGATTTTGAAAAATCACGATCATGTGAACGGCCGCATAGACTATCACAGGTACGAGTGCTAGTCGAGAAAAACACGGATAGCACTCGTATGTGAAAATCGGACGTCTGAATGAGCCCTTATTGTGTGCAGTGCTGATGTTACGTTCACAACACTGCAGCCAATCAGTGAGCTCAGCGGTACTGTCCAATTTGAAGGCATGAACCACTGAGCTCACCGATTGGCGGCAGCGCGGTCGGCGTCACATCAGCGTTGCACACAATCACAGACACAGGGAGCAGTGGCGGAAACTCAATACCGGATCCGGGTACAGTTTTGTTATTTTTTCAAACAAACTGCAGCCGGGGAATCAGGATTTTGCAAATTCGATAAACCCCTTTAATTGAATATAAAGTATAGGCTTCCGCTGAGTATTGTGTGTGAATGAGCCGAGCTGCAAACTATTTTTTATGACTGTGTTAATACACTCTATAAGTATCAAATCCGTCAACAGCGGCTTAGAAAATGCAATCCAAGTCAACAAATGTCTAAAAAATTCACAATCCGAGCACAGGTCATTTGTGCACCTGCAGCGAAGGAATGGTGGAGTATATAAGTGTATACATTATATATACACACACAGACATAGAACGTAAGCACATAGCAACAGCACAGACGCGCTGATGACAGATCACACAACTTCTCCCGGGAATCACAACCACAGAGTTTCTATTGTCTGAGACGACAATACACAAGAGACCCGGAGACACAGGAACAAATCGCTCTCCAAGAGGAACAGAAGGGCAGCAAAGATCCCAGGAGCGCAATACAAGGGCATTTCTATGACTATATTAGTAGCTCCCCCTCAAGCCACTCCTTTCCCCGTGACATCATGCTGCAACGCAATGACATCATGGGGGGATACTAATCAGAGGAGGCACTGGGGACGCCGCAGACAATAGGAGGTTCGCAGGGCTCTGGTCCAGCTGACACCGACTAAAGAGGTGGAAACTGCACTAAGGTCCTGCGAATTCTTCTGCTGAACTCTAGTTTCAACAACACATGCACGTTAGTCCAAATCTATGGGAACATGGTTAGCCTTGCAGCCTTGCAGCGCTGGGGTCCTGGGTTCAAATCCCACCAAGGACAACATCTGCAAGGAGTTTGTATGTTCTCCCCGTGTTTGCTGGGTTTCCTCCGGGTTCTCCAGTTTCCTCCCACACTCCAAAGACATACTGATAGGGAATCTAGATTGTGAGTCCCAATGGGGACAGCGATGATAATGGCTGTAAAGCGCTGTGGAATTAATGACGATATACAAGTGAGTAAAATAAATAAACATCGGGAAAGACAGCAGAGGGTGGAAAAGACTTGCCCAGACATTAAAGTATACATTCAGCCCAACATGACAGTTCAAACCAAGCACAGGTGCTCGGTGCACACTTGGAGTGACTGAGCAATTCACCTTCCCATGTACTTTTTTAGCATCTATCTACACCCTTCTCTTTCTGAATTGACAGTTCTGGCATTACAGGAGACAGATGGAAAACAAGTTGATGGGAAGGTGCACTGAACTGCTCGGCCACACCAAGGGTGCACTGAGCTCCTGTGCTTGGTTTGAACAGTCATTTTGTGCCGATAGCCTCCTATTTAGCTGTGTAGCTATTCATCATTCACCCCTTTTGCTTGGCTATCATAAAACTGAACGACAATGCAGTTACAAAGCAGTGAGGCCAGACTGCGGGAGCTTGGATACACGTACGGAATGTGGGATCATATGCATAAGTATTCCCCATGCATCCGGAGAACAAGACTCAGACTTCTAAAGTCAGGCTTGACCACAGGGTGTGTGTGATGTGAGGCACAGCAGTCTGTGTGGCAGGTTGGTATGTAAAGAACGATGCAAATCTAATGACCATATGATATAGATAAAAGAAAATAAAAAGCATGCCACTTTGAAGCAAATCTTTACAGGTGGAATCAGTTCCAAATTAGGCACTGTCCAATCAGAAGGCTGAAAAAAAAAAAAAACTTTTTTAGTAACTAAGTTTTCTTATAATAACAGTCTTCAGAGCTACAGTTTATCCCACCGCTGTATTTGTTACTCCAGCCCCATTCATCTGGGTGATGAGCTGCAATACCAGACCCTTATTTTTCTAATCCTGGAAACCTCCTCTCCTCACTGTCGAGGTCAGAGTTTAGGAAAGCTCCGTCCTGTACTCTACATAATAGCTGGAAATTCTCGTCCTTCCACTCGCTGGAATGCCGGTTATCTTTGGAAACATCATTAGCTGAATCGGCAATAGTCAGCAAGCCAGCGTGTAACCCTAGACGTGCCATATTACAGGCCGGTTTCCCTAGGCCGAGCACTGAACTGCTAAAATTACTGCAATGAATAGACAAAGATTCTTCATTTATTTCCAGTAAATATTTATCTAAAGTGATGCTGCATATTCCGACATTGTACCTTGTTTAAC
Organism: Phyllobates terribilis; assembly: GCF_046119375.1. Lineage (NCBI taxonomy): Eukaryota > Metazoa > Chordata > Amphibia > Anura > Dendrobatidae > Phyllobates > Phyllobates terribilis. The sequence goes on along the minus strand of NW_027362768.1, from coordinate 147,455,062 downwards.
CATAAACAACAAGAGAATGTGAAGACAAGCCCACCTCGACCCTGCAGGGCCGAGGAGGGGAAAAGGGTGGGCCCCGTCCGTACAGGGCCAAAGAGGGAGGGGGTAACCAGTGGGCCCCGTCCCCACAGGGCCATAGAGGGAGGGGGTAACCAGTGGGCCCCGTCCCCACAGGGCCATAGAGGGAGGGGGTAACCAGTGGGCCCCGTCCCCACAGGGCCATAGAGGGAGGGGGTAACCAGTGGGCCCCGTCCCCACAGGGCCATAGAGGGAGGGGGTAACCAGTGGGTCCCGTCCCCACAGGGCCATAGAGGGAGGGGGAACACCGTGGGCCCCGTCCCCACAGGGCCATAGAGGGAGGGGGAACACCGTGGGCCCCGTCCCCACAGGGCCATAGAGGGAGGGGGGAACACCGTGGGCCCCGTCCCCACAGGGCCAAAGAGGGAGGGGGAACACCGTGGGCCCCGTCCCCACAGGGCCAAAGAGGGAGGGGGAACACCGTGGGCCCCGTCCCCACAGGGCCAAAGAGGGAGGGGGAACACCGTGGGCCCCGTCCCCACAGGGCCAAAGAGGAGGGGGAACACCGTGGGCCCCGTCCCCACAGGGCCAAAGAGGAGGGGGAACACCGTGGGCCCCGTCCCCACAGGGCCAAAGAGGAGGGGGAACACCGTGGGCCCCGTCCCCACAGGGCCAAAGAGGAGGGGGAACACCGTGGGCCCCGACCCCACAGGGCCAAAGAGGAGGGGGAACACCGTGGGCCCCGTCCCTACAGGGCCAAAGAGGAGGGGGAACACCGTGGGTCCCGTCCCTACAGTGCCGAGGGGGGGGGGGGGGACACACCGTGGGCCCCGTCCCTACAGGGCCGAGGAGGGGGAACACCGTGGGCCCAGTCCCTACAGGGCCGAGGAGGAGGAACACCGTGGGCCCAGTCCCTACAGGGCCGAGGAGGGGGAACACCGTGGGCCCCGTCCCTACAGGGCCGAGGAGGGGGAACACCGTGGGCCCCGTCCCTACAGGGCCGAGGAGGGGGAACACCGTGGGCCCCGTCCCTACAGGGCCGAGGAGGGGGAACACCGTGGGCCCCGTCCCTACAGGGCCGAGGAGGGGGAACACCGTGGGCCCCGTCCCTACAGGGCCGAGGAGGAAAAACAGTCGCCCCATGTGTACAGGTTTGAACATGAAAAAAAAAAAATCTGCTACAGAAATAAGCAGCATTCTGCATCGATATACTACGGGGAGAATGGGGCTAATCCTCATGCAAACCTGCTGCACATCCAATATTAAAATGCTCATTTTAATATCAGGCAAAACAAAAACATTCAAGAAGAATTACGAAGCCATTCTCGACATGAATTTTCATAGTAAGTACACCAGCTTCCCCAGGTCTATGTAATAACATATGCCGTATTTATTCTGAAATATTGTGACAGATCCACTTTAAAAGGAGTATTTAAAAAAAAAAAAAAAAAATCTGCCCCGTAAGTGACATGGCCGGGAATTTGCTGGGAACCACGCATTCTAACAAACACATGAGCGCTTCTTTTGTGTGTACAGAATAATATTGGCCATCAGTCAGCTGAGAAAATGCATCCCAGCGATCATAATGTTTCCTGCATTTTGAGACAGGAAAGCAGAACCTGGATAGATACAGATTGTGCAATAGACGATTTGTCATTGACCAGGAAAGTCTGAAGAACAAGTCCCAGGAAAGTCTTGGCTGCAGACAGGTTTCTTTCACTCCCTGTAGTCACAAATGTTACAACTCTGCGGCTATTGCAGAAATGCAAGATGGAAAAGGCACATAAAAAAAAAAAGAAAACACTAACCATTGGTTCTGTTACATAGTTGTGAGAGTTTGCAGGTGACTTTTTCCACTTCAGGCTATGTGCCCACGATGCAGAAATGCTCCGGATTTTTCCTGAGCGTTTCTGCATCTTCCTGGCATGTGGATTGTACATGCGCTTTTCCTGCCAGGGACAAGCGGACGTGAAGAGTTTTGGTGATGCAATTTCACATGCGGGTTGTCAAGCGCTTTCCAAGCGATTTTAGCATCACTTGGAAAGTGCTTGACAACTTGGTCACACTATATAAATCCATGCAAACGGCATGGATTTTATATAGTGTGACCAAGTTAGTTAAAAAAAAGAATAAGAATGGTAAAAAAAATAAAAAAAAAAAAACATTATACTCACCTTCTGATGGCCTCTGGGCTCCTTCTCCAGTACGTCGTGGCTCCCCGGTGGCGTAAAAGGACCTTCCATAACGTCATTTAGTCATGTGACAGGTCACGCGACCGCCGATGTCAGCGGTCGCGTGACCTGTCACATGACAGAATGACGTCATGGAAGGTCCTTTAACACCATCGCGAGCCACGACGTACCGGATAGAAGACCGGGGGCCATCGGAAGGGGAGTATGTTTTTTTGTTTTTTTGCAGGTACTATGGTACCCGGGTCTGGAGGAGAGTCTCCTCTTCTCCAGACCCGGGTACCATCCGCACATTGAATCGCTTAATATCAGCATGTGCACATGTAGTCACGCGGATATTAAGTGATTCAATGCAAGTCAATGGCGGAAAAAACGCCGCGATTACGCATAATAATTGGTAGTGCTGCGGATTTTTCCGCAATGTTAATCCGTAGCGGAAACGTCCGCAGCATGTGCACAGCACATGCAGATTATCATTGGGGAACATGGCAGACCTTCTACCAAGCGTTTTTTAACCATTTTTGCGGCGGAATTGTGGCTGCGGAAACGCTTAAAAAACGCATAGTGGGCACACAGCCTCAGGGTTGGGAAACACGGAAAAGGTTGAAAGAAGTGACCTGTCCATTATTTAGGCAACTTCCACCACCCTCTCCCTAAACTTAAAAGTATAGAATAATGGACGCCGGCAGCAAGAACGACGGAAAAACTGCGAGAGAAGTCACTTCCAAATAGTGACCAATGACTTTTGCCTGAAGCAGCTTCACCCGGGAAAACTCGGCGCAGTGTCTAAAAGACGCCATGTGCACAAAACTTTAGGGTATGTGAACCCGTTAAGTAATTGGTGCAGAAATTTCTACATCTCTTGGCAGGAAAAACTCAGAGGCAAAAAAATGCTAATTTTTGGTGCTGATTTTCCCCCACTCATTAGGGTGAAATCTGCAGCAAAAAAGAATTGACATGCTGAAGATCTAAATCTGCACCAAATCTGCAAGTTACAAAAGAAAAACATGTTCATGAGACCTCAAAATTCTCATTCACTCCTGGCATCAGGAAACCCTTCAGGTTTTGTAATAAATCTGAACTGAAAAAAAAGCGCAGCTTAAACGCAAAGTGTGCACACAGCCCTTAAGGAACGTCCACACTTAACAGCAGCAAATAAGCATTAAATATTGTTTTATTTCACATTTTGTTGCAGACCTGCCATAAATTTCACCACAACAGGTCAAGTTACACTGTCGATTTGCTGATGTCATAAAAAAATATACTGCAGATTTTCTGCTTGGAAATTCTGGATGGAAAATCTCTAGTACAGTACTAAAATAAGCTTCTTAAAGGGATTGTCTTATGATTTATTGTCAGGAGGGCGACACTTCTTTGCCTCTCAGTCTTCTGCTCCCAAACGATTGATGGTTTGAACCACCGATCGATCTGTGCGCTCAGCCATGCTGCTAGCAGACACAACGTTACCTCTGCGGCATCAGAGGAAAGCAGGGTCATGGAGGCTGGCCAGCTTCAGAGGAGCCGCGCTTACAAATTCTATAGCACAGAGCGTGTACGCCACCGCTGATAAGACTGCAGAGGTGGCCAGTAACCTAGGCAATGAGCAGCAAACAAGAAAATGAAAAATCCCTCCTGCGACCATTTTTAATAAGTAAATTCCAATTTTATCCATTAAAGAACTTTAGAATAACCCTCAAATTATATGTTGCAGCTGCAAAGAACCACCATATACTCGGTTGATAAAGGTGTCAAATGTATTATCAGTCCTTCAGCGCAAATTACCACCCACGTGTCCACACCCAACACTCAATAATGCATCACACACCTCAGAGCCAGAAAGTCGGAGTCACCCGGCAGATACAGAGTGATGCCGACATTCCCACACAGTGAAGAGCGCTCATTAACCCCATGAATGCTGAGCTCGTCACCATTACCAAGAGGCAAAACAACCAAAGTCACCACCAAAACTTTAGTGCCGTGTCCCAGCACCAGGATCACAGGGCCGCGTATCTATATGTTCAATGCTGGACAGTATAGAAACAAGGAATACACACTACAACTCACTGCTCAAGAGATGTGCTGTGTACACACTGCCGAAAAGGAAACTTCCCCAGTGTCTTCCAAGTCCTCTCTGGACAGATACGGATGACATCCGAGCAGTGTGGTCGGGGGCTGACCGCTGAAACATTTGTCACAGATGCTCCCATATGTGAACATACTCTTAGTGTATGTGCCCAGGAGCCGCTGCGGGTTTGACACTGCGGACTTATTGCAGCGTTAAACCTGCAGCGTCCAGATGTTACACCATAGTGGATGGATTTGTAGAAATCCCATGCCCACTGCGTGTCTCCGTGCACCTGCGGAGCGTCTTTCCAGATCGCAGCTGGCCAGACAAAGACCATGAAGACACATTTAGGCTATGTTCGCATATTGCGTTTTTTAATGCTTTTTTTTTTTGCAAATTTGCAGCTGCAGTACCAGCATAGCCTATGAGATTCCAGAAATCTCATTCACACAGCTTGGGCTTTTTTTAATCAGGATTTTGTGCTTTGCATGTTTTGTTTTTTGCAAAATAGAGCATGTCACTTCTTTCAGCGTTTTTTTTCACCCATTGGAAATAATGGGTGGCGATAAAAAGCACAGGCGTCAGGTTTTTCTGCCAAAACCAAAATGTGTTTTTCTTTTTTCACTGAAATTTATGTCCATGCATAAAGAGACAAAAGGACAGTGAAAAAAAAAAACACAGCAAGAAAAATCCCAGACAAACCTCCTGCCAAGAGATCAGGTTTTGCTGCAAAAAAACAAAATGCAATGTGTGAACGTAGCCTAAAAAGTATTCTGCAAAACTGTTGCCAAATGACCCCGACTATTTACATGTTGGAGGATTCTAACCAATTAAAAAAAATAAAAATAAAAAAAATAAAATCACCAGCTATATGTCAACAGGAGCCACCAGGTTTCCTTAAAAAAAAATCTAAAATATCTTAAAATTCTTCAATACATTCTGGAAGCACAAAAAAACAATAAAAAAAATAAAAAAACACATTGATCACATCCAGCAAATCTGTCGTCTCGCGTGTTACTAAGCAGCGACCCAAACTTTCCTTATTCCAGCGCTGGATGGGGCTTTATATGGGAAACAGTCCGGAATATTCAAAAAAATGAAAACAAACGACTCCAAAATAAAAGTTACTACAACTCCCAGCATGCTGTGTAGACCCAAGGATGGGGTGGCATGCTGGGAGTTGTAGGTCTGCAGGTCCCCAAAGCTCCAGAAAATATAATATATACCCAGTGTAGAAACCTGGAACATAAACATAGAACACAGGATCTGCAGAAGTCGATGATCAGAAAGTTTCAAAAAGTTTTCAAACTTTTGTGAGCAGAGACGTGAGGCGGAATCCTGCACGCAGAGCTATATACACTGTATACATGTATACGGTAACGCACTGCTGTAATGTCGGCGCACATCGGTACAACTTGTCACCGACCCCACAATCACCCGGAGATGTCGCGCTGACAGCGCCTTCCCGCACACAGCCCCCCGCTCCCAGATTTACCTGTGTCCTGGGCAGTGAGGCCGCCATGCTGCTTCCGGCCCGATCCGCCCATCATGCGATCAACCCAGAGCCTGAGCAAGCGATGGGCGGGGCGTGCTGTCAATCACATGACAAGGGGCGTGGCCAAGTGGAGGAAACGGGAGTGACGTATGGTTCTAGGCGGGGCCAGAGGAAAGTCAGAAAAGGGCGGGATAATTGTGGGCGTGGCCTTTATGAATGTGGGAGGAGCGGGAGAGGGAAACCTGAGGTGAACTCCAGAGATGTGCGAGCGCTCAGTCAGTGCACTCGGTGTCGCTGTTAGGTCTGGTCCCGGGTGTCTGTGGCCCCTGGGGGTCCTCTTCTCTTTCAAAGAGCTATAGTTTTTTTTTATGTCTCTTTTATTCATTTTTTTTTCTTTTGTGCAGTGATTCCACCATTTTTTTTTTTCTTTTTATTATTTTATTTGGACAATTTTGCACACAGCCATACCGAAAGAGAATGTTAACTTCTATATTTTAGTTTTATTTTATATATATATATATATATATATATATATATATATATATATATATATATATGTGTGTGTGTGTGTGTATTATTTATTTTATTTTCCTTTTTTTTTACATTTTTATTGGCTCCCCCGTAAGGGTCTTGAACCTGCGATCTCTTGATCGATTGTAAGGCCTAGTTCACACCAGCAAAAATAAAAAAATCAACCAGTCCAATTGTCATCTGTACGACTACCATTTTTATACATGAGCGGTTATTTAATTTTCCTGAGGGGGCACATGAGAGACCGTGACTGTTGTGGAGGCCAAACCGATAGGCTGAAATTAATTCTGCTCAATATTAATATTAACATATTTATTCTGTTATTTTATATTAATTGTATCACTTAATATTGAGCAGATTTAGATATGCTGACACCCCCTGTATACAGTACGAGGCCACACACAGCATCTCTATATACAGTATGAGCCCCCATATAGCCTATATATAGTACAAGACCCCACATAGCCCCCTATATACAATATAGGCCCCCATATACAGAATAAGACTCTGCATAGACTCCGATATACAGTATGAGTCCTCCTATATTCAGTGCAGATCCCCATCACCGTCACAACTTAATGTAACTGATCCTCCAGGCCTATGTGCCATCATATGGAATATTTCTGTTGTGAACTGCACCTCTTCATATTCACTATTTCATTCCACTGATGTTCTGATAAAGGCTGTGTAATTGGCCAAAATGTCAAATATTTTTCTTTAAAGTGGATTTACCTGTATCAATAAATTTGCATAATTCACCTATCTGGAGTGCTGGATCTAATTTATACATACCTCCTATACATAGCCTCCAATAAACAGTATGAGCCGCCACATAGCCTCCAATAAACAGTATGAGCCGCCACATAGCCTCCAATATACAGTATGAGCCGCCACATAGCCTCCAATAAACAGTATGAGCCGCCACATAGCCTCCAATAAACAGTATGAGCCGCCACATAGCCTCCAATATACAGTATGAGCCCCCCATAGCTTCCTATATACAATATGAGCCCCACTTAGCATCACTAGTCATAGTATAACACCCCATATAGCCTCCAATATACAGTATGAGCCCCCATGTAGCCTCCTATATACAGTATGAGCCTCCACATAGGTTCCTATATACAATATGAGCCCCACGTAGCATCACAAGTCATAGTATAACATCCCACATCGCCTCCTATATACAGTATGAGCCCCCATATAGCCTCCCATACAGGCCCGCCGTCAACACCCGGCACACACGGGCGAGTGCTGGGGCCCTGAGCAGGCGGGGGGGGGGGGGGCACTCACAGTTGGGCACCCCGGCGCGCTATGGGACTCGTGAGCGGAGGAGAGCAGTGCCAGCGCCCCACCACGCCGCTTGCTCAGGGCCCCGGCACAATGCTTAACTCTCCCCGTGCTTCTGCAGCAGGTCCTGTATCTTCCGTGGCTGCTGCACTGTGACGTCTCAGGTCAGAGGGCGCGATGATGTCTTTCCACCGTGCCCTCTCCTGAGCAGTCACAGCACAGAGCGGGAAGACGGCGATGCGGCTGAAGAGTCTGGAGCAGCGGCAGCAGGTGAGAAGTGATGTGAGTATTTGACTTTTTTTTTATGTATGGAGGCATGGGGCATTATATAGGGGGGGTGATATCCTGCATGGGGCATTATATGGGGGGGTGACATCCTGCATGGGGCATTATATGGGGGGGTGACATCCTGCATGGGACAGTATATGAGGGGAGGTGACATCCTGCATGGGGCATTATATGGGGGGGTTGACATCCTGCATGGGGAATTATATGGGGGGGGTGACATCCTGCATGGGCATTATGTGGGGGCACAGCCTGCATGGAACATTATATGGGGGCCAGTATTTTGTATGGAGCATTATATGGGGGCCAGTATCCTGAATGGAGCGTTATATGAGGGCCAGTATTCTGTATGGAGTGTTATAAGGGGGCCAGTATCCTGTATGGAGTGTTATATGGGGGCCAGTATCCTGTATGGAGCGTTATATGGGGGGCAGAATTCTGTATGGAGCATTATAAGGGGGCCAGTATCCTGTATGGAGCATTATAAGGGGGCCAGTATCCTGTATGGAGCGTTATATGTGGGCCAGTATTCTGTATGGAGCGTTATATGGGGACCAGTATTCTGCATGGAACATTTTAAGGGGTCCATTATTCGGTATGGAGCATTATATGGGGCCCATAATACTGTATGGAGGACTTAGTTGTGCCCATAATACTGTATGGAGAACTATACTATCCAGTCTGCACAATGTGCTGCGAGGATTTGCCGGTTTCTGAGCTATTGTAGAATTTACAATAGATATCGCTCATGTAATATAAGAAGTGAAATCTTTGGCCTTGTACTAATTATATATATATATATATATATATATATATATATGACGCGCCCCCTGGGCCAGTGTTGTTTGGGGGATACCCGGAGCCGGATCAGATGGGGGTTGTAGTCTCCGAGTGGCGGTGACCCGGTCCGTGCCCAGGGTGTCAAGCTCAGTGTGTGGCAGTCCTACAGATGTTGCTGGATGTTCTTTAGTGTCGACTACGCCACCCGTTGATTTGCGGTCAATACGGCCGCCGCTGCAGCAGGGTCCGCTGAGGCTGGTGGTGTGTGTGCAGCTTCTGGTAGTATAACCCCCAACGGGAGGGGTATAGCCTCAGGGGGTCAGTTGTAGAGGGTGGTGGTTGTGGTGGTGCAGTGAGGATGGTATTAAGACTCAGAGTCGGGCTGTGCAGTTCAGGGTTTTTACTTACTGCTGTTGTTCTGGTCACTCCGGCCTTGAGTGACCGCCCGAGCCGTGCTGCGTCCACCAGGTCCTGGACTCGGCCAACCCCCAGGTAATTCTGGAGCGTGATCCTGAGCTCCCTTTCTGACGTTCCTTTTCTCTGGCCTTCCCCACCAGGGATCCACCTATGTCCGGCTCCCTCGGGTCTCTTGGTGGGTACACCTCTTCTGGGTTCCCTGACCCTATACTTGGTCTGCCTTTCGGGTGGATTTAGTGGGGGGTCGTGGCAGATCCTGCCCACAACCTCCGGTCTCTGGCTGAGGATTAGTGCCCTCCACCAGCTTGGGATCCGGTACCCTTGTGCCAACCCTTCACCCTGTTGCTTGTATTTGGGCTCTTGGGGTTCCCTCTTCTTCCCCTCTGGGTCCTTCTGACTCCTCTCTCTCTTCTTTCAGGACTGCTTGACCCTCTACAACAGACTGACTGGTAGCTGTCTGCCTGTCTGACCCTGATCTAAGATGGTTCCCACCTTATATACTCCCTCTATGTGTGAGCTCAGGTGACCAGCACCCAATGAGCTCCTAGCTTTACCCAGACTGCTCCCCCTATCTGCCCCTACACTACTGGGATGTTCCACCCCCCTCCCACTCCAGCCAGGGACAGACACTATCGTACCTGCACATAAACTGGTGGGAGTACCGTCGATCTGTCCCCCGGAAATGGGATGTATGTAGTGTATGCAGCCTACTGAGCTCAGTTCCACACTCCATCCTTACCCGGGAGTGGAATACCACACCTCTGGCTTGAGGTGCAATACCCCTGTAGCAGCCGAATCCTCAGGGTGCTACATATATATACAGTAGAGACCAAAAGTTTGGACACACCTTATCATTTAAAGATTTTTCTGTATTTTCAGGACTATGAAAATTGTACATTCACACTGAAGGCATCAAAACTTAAAGCGCGCCGTCCTAAGGAGTCCCTGGCCAATGGCCAGAGGTCCTCTCATATAAAGGGCACCTCCTCCAAAATGGAGGTGCCCGTGCAAGGTTGTAGCTTTGTGAGTTATACTCTGTTTCAGCCCTCAGGTCCTGCTGCTAGCCTGACTACCAGTCCAGCCCGCCAACCAGACTACAAGTCCAGCCCGCCAGCCTGACTACAAGCCCGCCAGCCTGACTACAGGTCAAGTCCACCAGCCTGACTACAGGTCCAGTCCGCCAGCCTGACTACAGGTCCAGTCCGCCAGCGTGACTACAGGTCCAGTCCGCCAGCGTGACTAAAGGTCCAGTCCGCCAGCCTGACTACAGGTCCAGTCCGCCTGCTTGTCTACTCTCCAGCCCGACAGTCTGTCTGCAGTCCAGTCCGCCAGTCTGTCTATGGGCTCTGTCCGCCTGCTTACCTGGAAGCACCTGCCCATTACCTGCTGTGCCTGCCAGCCAGCTTACCTGGAAGCACTTGCCTGTTACCTGCCGTGTCTACCAACCAGCCTACCTGGAGGCTCCTGCTTGTTACCTGCCGTGCCTGCCAGTCCGTCTGCCCGGATGACCCGTCAACCTGCCTGCCGTGCTCATCTGCTGTACCGGTCAGTCCCTGCCTTCTGACCCGTGGGAGTCACCTGCTCTCATACAAGGTCGGTCCCCAGAGTAGCACCTGGTCCCTCTGCTAGGTCCTTCCCTGGTCATGGAGTCGATTGAGCCGCTGTACGACCTTGGTCTGTCCGAGTTGATACCTAGTTACGCCCCTCTGGTCCCTCCTTGCACCGCAGCACAGAGGTTCCACCACCCGGATCCGTAACAAAGCAAAAGGGCCAACAAGTGCTAAGCATCTCTGGGAACTCCTTCAAGATTGTTGGAAGACCATTTACGGTGACTACCTCTTGAAGCTCATCAAGAGAATGCCAAGAGTGTGCAAAGCAGTCATCAAAGCAAAAGGTGGCTACTTTGAAGAACCTAGAATATAAGACATATTTTCAGTTGTTTCACACTTTTTTGTTAAGTATATAATTCCACATGTGTTAATTCATAGTTTTGATGCCTTCAGTGTGAATGTACAATTTTCATAGTCATGAAAATACAGAAAAATCTTTAAATGAGAAGGTGTGTCCAAACTTTTGGTCTGTACTATATATATATATATATATATATATATATATATATATACACACTGTGTTCCACATTATTATGCAAATAATATTTTCTCAGATTTTCCCAAATTACCTATATGAATTTCAGTCATTGTAATTTTCCAGTCAAATAACTATTAGAGTACAATTGAAAGGTTTTTGTACAAACTGCCTATGATAACAGTATATTTTTTAAAAAATAAAAAACTCAAACTGCACTTAAAATGCATGTTCCAAATGTTTTCAACTCAAAACTTTATTCTAGGTGATGTTACATTTGCACATAGGACCGCTTGTTCGAAAGGAGCTTCTGAACTCTCTCATCCATTGAATTTGTTAGGTTTTGGATGGTTTCTGCTTTAATTGTTTTGCATGAGGACAGAATACCCTCCCAGAGCTGTTGCTTAGATGTGAACTGCCTCCCGCCATCATAGACACTCCTTTTGATGATGCTCCAGAGGTTCTCAATGGGGTTGAGGTCAGGGGAGCATGGGTGCCACACTGTAAGTTTGTCCCCTTTTATGCCCATAGCAGCCAGAGATGCAGATGTGTTATGTGCAGCATGAGACGGGGCATTATCATGCATGAAATGATCTCGATGGTCCAGATGGATGTGTAGCACCCTGAGGACTCGGCTGCTAAAGGGTATTGCACCTCACTCCAGAGGTGTGGTATTCCACTCCCGGGTAAGGATGGAGTGTGGGACTGAGCTCAGACAGCTGCATGCACTACACTCATCCCATTTCCGGGGGACAGAACTACGGTACTCCCACCAGTTAGATGTGCAGGTACGACAGCGTCTGTCCCTGGCTGGAGTGGGAGGGGGGAAGGAACATCCCAGTAGTGTAGGGGCAGATAGGGGAGGGACTCTGGGCATAGAGGTAGGAGCCCATTGGGTGCTAGTCACCTGGGCTCACACATAGAGGGAGTATATATGGTGGGCACCATCTTAGGACAGGGTCAGTCAGACTGAGGAGGAGCAGAGCAGAGGAGCTCAGCCAGGAGGGCTGACAGGGAGCTGTGGCTCCGGCTGGGCCCAGCTCCAGGGCCAGGCCTGTAGTGGAGAGAAGGAGGAAGAAAGGCCCAGAGACACAAGACAAGAGGGAACCCTGAGATCCCAGAAGTAAACCAAAAGGGTGAAGGGTTGGCAGAAACGGGTACCGGAACCCTAACTGGCAGAGGCTAATGATCCTTAGCCAGGAACCGGAGGTCGTGGTTAAGTTTTGCCACGACCCTCACCACATCCACCAGGAAGGCACACCACGAATAGGGTCAGGAAAGCCAGAGAAGGTTTTACCACCAAGAGGCCCGAGGGAGCCGGACAAAGGTGGATCCCTGGTGGGAACGGCCAGCAGAGAGAGAGAGAGAAGGGAGCTCAGGACCACGCTCTGGATTGCCTGGGAGTTGGCCGAGTCCCACACCTGGTGGACGCAGCACGGCGCGGGTGGTCACTCAAGGCCGGAGTGACCGGAGCAACACCTGTGAGTAAAAACCCTGAAACTGCATCACCTGTCTCTGAGCTTCCTTGCTGCACCATCACAACCACCAACTTCCACATCTGCTGCCCTGAGGCCATACCCCTCCCGTTGGGGGTTATACCATCCTTGCTGCACAAACCTACCATCGGCCTCAGCGGTCTGCTCTGCAGCGGCGGCCTCCTAGCCGCAATCAACGGGTGGCGTAGTCGACACTCAAACAACATCTGCAAAGACTGCCACACACTTAGTTTGACCACCCTGGGCACGGACCGGGTCACCGCCACAAGGACTACTACCCCTATCCAGATCCGGCTCCGGGTGTCTCTTGAACATGGCCCAGGGGGCGCGTCAACTTTGGCGTAGTCGGCAGGATTTCGTGCCCGCAACCACCGGGTACTGCGTGCCTGAAGAAAAGTTCACATTTACCGTAAAAAGGAGTCTCCCGCCAATTCCGGAGGGTCCCCGCCATCGGACGCCATCTCGGGTCGTTTCCCGCCGTTTGCCCGCCATCTGCAGCCTTTTCCCGCCATCCACGGAGTTTCCCGCCATAAAGAGACAATTCCCGCCATCTGAGACGATTTCCCGCCCTGGCAGAGCGGACGCCATTATGGGCGTGCCAGAGGGTGGCAAGAGGCCACCTCCCATCGTGGGCCAGGTCCAGGAATGGCGCCAAAAGCGGAAACCGCCCCCACCAGCAGAGACTGCAATGGTAGAAATGTCCATCAGCGTGAGAGGGCTGCCCCTGGAACTGACAATCACCAAGTTGCCCCAGGACCGCCCTCAGTATGGGCGGATCAAGAACAAAAGAGAGAGGATGGGTGCAGCCTGGAGCAGTCTGGAGAGAACGCACCCGGAGATGGAGGGAGAGTCAGGCAGCACCGACCCGATGGTCAGGAGCCTGCTGCAGGCCGCCACCCCAGAAGGCCTGGTGGAGATCCTGGCACAGCTCCCCAAAGATCGGGAGCATGCACAGACCGCGCTGGAGGGCTTGGCTCGGAAGATGGCCCGAGTGCAGCAAGAAGTACTGGCCGAGTGGAGCAGAGAAATGGCCCTGCAGGCTGGAACCCGCCAGCATAGGACGCCACCCGCAACGAGGAGCACGCCTGCCTCTGAGGATGGTGCAGGAGGGACGAAGGCCGGAGACGACGCCGTGGAAGGAGCTGAAGAGATGGAAGCAGGTAAAGGGGACGTCATCACCCCGAGCCCAGAAGCCGTAAGCCTGCCCCAGCTCCCCGTCGCAGAGCCCGAAGTCCCACTGATCGTTCCTGTTGCTACACCGCCACCGCTCCAAACTAGGCCTCAAGCGGCAGGAGCCGCGGCCACGCCCCCTGTGACGTCACACGCCTTGACCCTGAGCGCGGCCAAGCAGGAAACGCCACCGGCCTGGTCGCAAGGCCGAGTACCCCCGGGCGCCGCCGTCTCCACAGTGCCCTTCACCTTTAGGGTGCCACCGGCCTGGTCGCAAGGCCTGGTGCATCCGGGCGCCGCTACCACCACCGCGCCCTCAACCTCCACTGTGCTACCCTTGGGTGAAGACCTGTTCACGCAACATACTTGCCCGGATGGGCAGCCCTTTGAGTGGCCACCGGAGTACCTCAATCTCCGACTCCGGAAGGAAAGACCCCTATGTGAGCCCCTGATCCCGGCTCCGGCGCCCGCCAAGGTCACCCCACTCCCGTTGGAGGAGGCGCAGTTCGAATGGGACCCCACCGGCGAAAACCTCATGGGGTTCACCCAAGAGACCCGGGCGGCCGCAGCCCAGCGTGCGGAGTGCTGCCGTCAGCAGCTGGAGGTCTTTCAGAGGGAACGGCGAGAGAGGCGGATCCGCGAGGAGCGGCTGCAGGTCCAGAGCGCGGAGCAGAAAAGCCGGACCCGGCGAGACCGCCGTGCGGCCCACGGTCCCCGCGCCACCGGGACTGTCATCAAGTTCCAACTGGAGCACGGTTGGGGCTTTATCAGGGATCACAGAACCCCCGGCGACGTCTTTGTCACCCGCAGGGATGTCGAGTCTCATCTGCCGGAGGGACACCGTGGTCGTGACCTTTACCTGGGTGACGAGGTCACCTTCACCCGGCATCAGTGTGCCAAAGGACCGTACGCCCTTCATGTGCACCGATTGACGGAAGAAGAGCTGCGGTATGGAGGAGAACAAGAGGACCCGGACGGGTCTGAAAATTACCTTCAGGAAGGAGCAGGAGGGCATCGTTACCACTGAACGGTAAAGAGAACTGTATAAAGTTACCCGTCGGGGTATGAGAACTGTTACAAGAACTGTTATGTGAATTGCTGCTAAGTGAAGTGTGGTCCCCGTTGGGACTAGTGTGAACTGTTACCTGTGTGCCCCTTTTCCCCACAGGCTGAGGACTGTGAGCAGCCATCCCTTTTCCCCACAGGCTGAGGACTGTGAGCAGCCATCCCTTATCCCCACTGACCGAGGACTGAGAGCGGTCGTTCTTTCCCTCTACCTGGCCGAGGACTGAGAGCGGCCATAACCTGTACATAGTTGCGCTTTCCAAGGCGCCTCCTACCGGTTTTATAGGAAAACTGCTGTTTTCTTCTAGTGACTGTGGCCCTTTACCTGGTCACAATTTGCACAGTGGCCAGAAGCTTAAGAACATTTTATATGAAAAGTTTTATATCAAAAGTTATATTGCTAAAATAATATATGAGAAGTTACCTGTCATATTATATGTGTTTATAATGTTTTATATGTTAGTGTATGTTTTAAAAAGTTTGTATGTTTTGGCATGTTTTTATTCTTTTACAGCCAGAGGACGTGCTGTGATTTACCAGGGGGGAATGTAGCACCCTGAGGACTCGGCTGCTACAGGGGTATTGCACCTCACTCCAGAGGTGTGGTATTCCACTCCCGGGTAAGGATGGAGTGTGGGACTGAGCTCAGACAGCTGCATGCACTACACTCATCCCATTTCCGGGGGACAGAACTACGGTACTCCCACCAGTTAGATGTGCAGGTACGACAGCGTCTGTCCCTGGCTGGAGTGGGAGGGGGGGAGGAACATCCCAGTAGTGTAGGGGCAGATAGGGGAGGGACTCTGGGCATAGAGGTAGGAGCCCATTGGGTGCTAGTCACCTGGGCTCACACATAGAGGGAGTATATATGGTGGGCACCATCTTAGGACAGGGTCAGTCAGACTGAGGAGGAGCAGAGCAGAGGAGCTCAGCCAGGAGGGCTGACAGGGAGCTGTGGCTCCGGCTGGGCCCAGCTCCAGGGCCAGGCCTGTAGTGGAGAGAAGGAGGAAGAAAGGCCCAGAGACACAAGACAAGAGGGAACCCTGAGATCCCAGAAGTAAACCAAAAGGGTGAAGGGTTGGCAGAAACGGGTACCGGAACCCTAACTGGCAGAGGCTAATGATCCTTAGCCAGGAACCGGAGGTCGTGGTTAAATTTTGCCACGACCCTCACCACATCCACCAGGAAGGCACACCACGAATAGGGTCAGGAAAGCCAGAGAAGGTTATACCACCAAGAGGCCCGAGGGAGCCGGACAAAGGTGGATCCCTGGTGGGAACGGCCAGCAGAGAGAGAGAGAGAAGGGAGCTCAGGACCACGCTCTGGATTGCCTGGGAGTTGGCCGAGTCCCACACCTGGTGGACGCAGCACGGCGCGGGTGGTCACTCAAGGCCGGAGTGACCGGAGCAACACCTGTGAGTAAAAACCCTGAAACTGCATCACCTGTCTCTGAGCTTCCTTGCTGCACCATCACAACCACCAACTTCCACATCTGCTGCCCTGAGGCCATACCCCTCCCGTTGGGGGTTATACCATCCTTGCTGCATAAACCTACCACCGGCCTCAGCGGTCTGCATGGAGTGGAGGATGGCTGGTTGATGGACACCCCACGCAAACATGGCTACGGCGCTAACAAGGAGGAGGTGGAGTAATGTTTTGGGCTGGAATCATGGGGAGAGAGATTGTCAGCCCTTTTAGGATCCCTGAAGGGGTAAAGATGAACTCCATAATGTATGCTGAGTTTCTCAAACAGCACTTCCTTCCATGGTTCAAGAAGAAGAACTGTGCATTCCGCAGCAAGATCATTTTCATGCATGATAATGCCCCGTCTCATGCTGCACATAACACATCTGCATCTCTGGCTGCTATGGGCATAAAAGGGGACAAACTTATGGTGTGGCACCCATGCTCCCCTGACCTCAACTCCATTGAGAACCTCTGGAGCATCATCAAAAGGAGTGTCTATGATGGCGGGAGGCAGTTCACATCTAAGCAACAGCTCTGGGAGGGTATTCTGTCCTCATGCAAAACAATTAAAACAGAAACCATCCAAAACCTGACAAATTCATTGGACGAGAGAGTTCAGAAGCTCCTTTCGAACAAGGGGTCCTATGTGCAAATGTAGCTGACTCGCCCCCTGGGCCGTGGGGCACGCGGATCCGGGCGATAGGGGAACGATGGGGGTAGTAGTGGCGGCCCGGTCCCGTGGCTCAGGGTGGTCAGATCAATGGTAGCCTGCTACGTACCGACGATAAAGTCCGACTACGCCACCCGTGGATTGCGGTTGTTAGGAACCGCCGCTGCAAGGCAGTCCGCTGGGGCTGATGACGTGTGCAGCTGGGATGGTGTGACTCCCCACGGGAAGAGTGCGGCCCCAGGGCAGTGTAGTGGATGTTGGGAGTGATGGTAGTGAGAGTCCCGGTGCTGATAGTGCTGGAGGAGCGAAAGAGCACACCGACAACGTACTGCAGTCCAATGTCGTTTACTCACAGTTCAGGTACTCCAGGTCACTTCTGTACAGGTAGTGACCGCCCGAGCCGTGATACGTCCACCAGGTGTGGGGCTCGGTCAACTCCCAGGCAGTTCAGGAGCATGGCACAGGACCCCCTTTAATCCTTTCTCTGGCCAGCCTCACCAGTGACTCACTTTTGTCCAGCTGCCGCGGACTTGTGCGGTTAAACGTGGGCCCCGTCCTCCGCTGTCCTATATGGTGCCTTCCTAGCAGGTTTGATGAGGTGTCGCACCAATAGATGATCACGACGACCGATATTTGGCTGAGGGTAGTTTCTCCTCCACCAACTTGGGATCCGGTACCCTTAATCTGCCTGACCCTTCACCCTGGATTCTCGTGGGTTCTTAGGGTCCCTTCCACCTTCTTGTTCCTGAGCCCTTCTGTTTCTCTGTCTCTTCTTCTCCCTTTCCATTCCTTCCTGTTCCTTTCTCTTGGAGCTGGGCTCAGGTGGCACCACAGCTCCCCTTCACCTCCTCCTCGGCCTCTCACTAGGCCCTCCTGGAGTAGAGCTCCTACAGAGCCTCTACTCACTGTCTTCTCCTCTCTGGACAGAACCTAGATCTAAGATGGTGCCCACCTTTTATACCTCCTTCTGACCATGAGCCCAGGTGACCAGCAACCAATGGGCTCCTTCCTATGCTCAGGAACCAACCCCTATCTGCCCCTACAGCACTGGGTGTTCCACCCCCCTCCCCACTCCAGACAGGGACATAGTCGGTCGTGCCTGCACTTCTGTCTAGTGGGAGCACCGTTGAGCTGTCCCTCGGAAATGGGGTGTGTGTGCTGTATGCAGCTAACTGAGCCCTGGTCCATACTCCATCCTCACCCGGGAGTGGAATATCACACCTCTGGCAGAGGTGCAATACCCCTGTAGCGGCCGAGCCCTCGGGGCGCTACATTACATCACCTAGAATAAAGTTTTGAGTTGAAAACTGTTTGATTTCAGTTTGTAATAACCTGCTAATGCTTATAATTTCAAAAATGACCATTTTTTTGGTCTTTATTAAAATGAAAAGGTTGAAAACTGCTGTGCATAATAATTTGGAACATGCATTTTGAGTGCAGTTTGAGTTTTTAATTTTTTTTTAAATATACTGTTATCATAGGCAGTTTGTACAAAAACCTTTCAATTGTACTCTAATAGTTATTTGACTGGAAAATTACAATGACTGCAATTCATATAGGTAATTTGGGAAAATCTGAGAAAATATTATTTGCATAATAATTTGGAACACAGTGTATATATATTTCTCTGCGGTATCTGTGCATCATAAATCGTGGTATGTGTTAAAGAGACCCACTGAGACTCTTTCGCCCGGGGCCCACAAAAACCTGGAGCCGACCCTGCTCCTATATACAGTATGAGCCTCCACATAGCTTCCTATATACAATATAAGCCCCATGTAGCATCATTATATGCAGTATGAGCTCCCACATAGCCCCCTATATACAGCGTGAGCCCCAATATATCCCCTATATACAATATAAGCCTTTACATAGCTTCCGATATACAGTATGAGCCCCCACATAGCCTCTGATACACAGTATGAGCCCCCACATAGCATTTCTATATACAATATGAACCCTCGCAAAGCCCACTAAATGCAGTATAAGCCACTGCTTACCTCCTATATACCTGCAAACATCCCATACACATATGAAAAAACAACACTCACCTCGATCCTATTCCCCTGGCGCTCTGCTTTCCAATCAACAGTAGTCGCAGTGTAGTGTCATCATCATGTCTGTTTTCCTAGTCGCACGCCCTGGTTGGTGGAAGAAGAAGTTGGCGGCTTCGTCCTCCACCAATGTATAAACCGTTGTCTGCATCTTGAGGATGCGGATAGTGGTGATATCGGGAACCAGGCAAGAACATGGTGCAGCCCATGGGACACTGTTTTCAGCCCTTCAGTTGTCTCAGTCCATGGGCCGGACTGGAATAGTCAGAGGGCTGGATGTGGGCATTACTTTGCTGAGCTCAGATCGAGAACAAAGTAGAACCTTATCGATAAAATCAATTGGATTAGTGAAAAAGATTTCCCTCTCCTACAGCCCCAGGAATAAATTTGTATATGATAGTGCAAATGCCACCCCCATAGCGGTTCCCAAATTTGAATATGATGGTGCGAATGCCACCCCCATAGCAGTTCCCTGAAGCTGTAGATAGAGTGTTTCTTTCAAGATGAAGAAGTTGTGGATACTGTTGCGATGACTGTGGCCGCTTTGGGCACGCCTTTCTGACTGAAAGCCGACGGCTCCCAGAAGGAATAAGTTAATTTTCTTCCGGTAGCCATGCTTCCAGGGAGGCGGCTGGCCAGCATTGTAACGCTATTAACCCATAGACCATCTTGGTGTCTGATTGATGTGTATAAGGCTCCAATGTAGGTAAACACTTGGCATCTTACAGATGAATATTATTAACTTTGTTCAGAACATCTCTAGTATCTAAAACTCTTCAGAAGAACCTAATGTGAAATATGCGTGAGGGGTGTCCTTTTTGTACAATGCAGGTGACCCCTGGTAATTAATAGGCTGCGTGCCCACGTAGCATTTTCCAAGCGTTTATGCTGCGGAATTTACGCAGCGTAAACGCTTGGGAAACGCTTGGTAATCCGTCCCCCATGGTTCCCAATGACAAGCCGCAATGTCAAAGCCCTTGCTGCGGATTTTTCCGCAGCATTTATGCTGCGCTCAAAAATCCGCAGCATGTCCATTAATTTTGCGGACACGCAGCGTAATCGCCGCCATTGACTTGCATTGGACCGCGTGACATCCGCATCACTGCATCTGCACAAGCGGATATCACACGGTTCAATGTGCGGATGGTACCCAGGTCTGGAGGAGAGGAGACTCTCCTCCAGACCTGGGTAACCTAGCAACTGTAAAAAAAAGAATTTAAAATAAACAATAAAGATTATACTTACCTTCCGATGTCTTCCCGGTGTTTTGTCCGCTCCGTCCGGTCTCTTGCACTGCTCGCGGTGTTGTGAAGAACCTGCCATGACGTCATTGAGTCATGTGACCTGTCACATGACTGAATGAGGTCACCGCAGGTCCTTCACACCACTGTGAGCAGTGCGAGAGTCCGGACGCGGCGGAGAAAACACCGGGAGGACATCGAAAGGTAAGTATAATCTTTTTTTTTTTTTACCATTCTTATTCTTTTTTTTTTTAACTAACTTGGTCACACTACTATAAATCCATGCTGGTTGCATGGATTTATATAGTGTGAACAAGTTGTCAAGCACTTTCCAAGTGATGCTAAAATCGCTTGGAAAAGCGCTTGATAACCCGCATGCAGAAATGCATGCAAAGACGCTTGACAAACGCTTCTACCTGGCGGGAAAAACGCATGTAAAATCCGCATGCGTTTTTCCTGCCAGGGAGAAGCGTAAAAAATATGCAGCATTTCTGCATCGTGGGCACATAGCCATACCTTTAACCAGAGACAACTATCAGACTGTACCAGACTGTTTGTGGGTTCCATAAAAGGCCTTCTTTGGGATCTGCAGAGGGAGTTGGGAACTTCTATAGAGCTTACTAGAATGCTGTAAAAGAGGCCTTAAAGGTGATCGGAAAACCTGGTGACAGGTTCCCTTTAAAGAAAAAAATGAACAAACTGTGCTTTACTCAATCAATCGCCTCTGCCCCACAGCTCTCTGTCGCTGCTCCAGGTGTCTGTTATTGTCTGCAGTGCTGACGTCATGTTGACAGCTCTGCATTCAATAACTGAGCTTAGCGTTTTTTCCCATTTTGACAGCACTAGCCTCTGAGCTCACTGATTGACTGCAGTGGTTTTGACATGACATCAGCATTGCAGACAGTAACAGACACTGGGAGCAGAGGCAGAGGCACATCACTGGACCCAAGGAGGGTGAATAAAGAACATTTTTTTTGTTTTTTAAACAATCTGCAGATGGATGAATGGCGTAAACCCCTTGAATGAATGTCCCGCACTGTACCCAATTTTGGGCACCACACTAATGGACAACACAGAAACATTTCTTATGATTTGTTTGCACCCAGGCGTGTAAAACTATCACAAGGGGCCATCCTCATCATCTGGAGGAAAGAAGTTATTGTGGCGCCCCTGAGGGTTCGACCGCCTCAGGGATGCTGCACTAATGGAGTGTAGTGTTTCTCCTCTGAGGTAAGAACAGCTTGATGGTCGGAACCCTACCTTTACATCCAACACCACATTTCTCCACCGGAGGGGGCTAGAATGCACTAGGTGCTGCCCTCCTGGTTACAAGGAGACTGGGGAACGAAGAGTTAGGGAAACCAGTTAGTGGGTGAGGGTGAAGGACTCACAATCTAGTGACACTGTAAATTTCATATTTAATAAAGAGCCATTTTGGTTCTTGGTCCTTTTTAGTGTTTTTAGTCCAAGGAAGCCTAGACCTTGAAGGTCAAGTCTCTTGGCGGTCAAGTACTGTGATCTCCTACCCTGAGCGTGGATCCTGTGTGGGCCTACAGAGGATGGAGACACAGCCCTCGGACACTGGTCTTGGGTCGAGTGGCAGGTTGTAGACCAAGAATGTCTCAACCTGTTCAAGGACCATGAACAAGAAGGCCCGTAGCTTAAGAGTGTAGCTTCACAGCAAATGGATCCCAGGGAGGATGCAGACGGAGCGGTGTACGCCACCTGTCCTCGCCATGCTGGT